>NW_025401063.1:17463360-17604582 GCF_015345945.1 Tribolium madens | reverse complement strand
GTCTAAGTACAAAAGAAAGAGATACTCCAGGTTATTCCGTTTCAAAAGTTTTGGGCAGTAAAAGGCCCGTTTTTACTACCCAACAAGAACAAGAACTTGTTAATTATCTTAAAGATATGGAAGCGAGATTATTTGGACTGACTATTACAGAATGCAGGCAACTTGCCTTTCAACTTGCTGAACAAAATCGGATTGAATACCCCTTTAACAAAAATCTTAAAATGGCTGGAACGGGATGGATACGGGTTTTTTTTAATAGACCTAAAAACTTGACCATCAGAAAGCCCGAGGCTACGTCAGGTGCCCGTGCAATGGGCTTTAACAAGGTGGCTGTACAACAGTTCTTTAAACTGTTAGAAGAAACTGTCAATGAGATTTTTTCAGTTTAGACATATTACCCCATTTTGCCCTATGCGACGGGCATAATGGGGCAAATTGCATTACTATTTTTTTTATTCAATATAAAATAAATGTTTTGTTTTTTATAAGTTAAAATGTTAGTAATAAATAATTAATACTGTAACAATAATATTGCCTCATTTACAGACTCTCATAGTTTTAAGTTTTTTTAAAATTCGACTTCAAACATTAAGTACCCCATTTTGCCCGCCTCTCCCCTAGTGCTTAAGATAGATAAACTAGAATCATATTCATGCCGTCTCTTAATAGAACGAATGATAATTATTTCTGAAAAACTGCATTTTATGACTATTAATGAAACAATGATTAGTTTGACAACTACTGTCATGGGTTTCCAAAAATTAAATAATTCGATTTGTATTTTTTGTATCCAGTGTTTTGTAATTTTTGTATGTTTGTGTGCGTACATTAGGCGCAAGACTCGTAAAGTTGTTTCAAACACCCTGTATCACAACAACTAAACAAAAAATAACACTGCTATGTTTTTTCTTCATTTAAATACAACCTTATCAACATGTTGTTTTGAAAATTTATTTAAAAAAAAAACATAAATAAATATACAAGGTAATTCACGAGGAATAATGAGCCTGGTCAAATTCTCGTTGCAACCACCATTACTCTTCGCAAGTTATTTTTGGGACAACTGTAATGTTGGTTGCACCGAAAATTTGGTCAGGTTCATTATTCCTCGTGAGAGAAGAAAAGTTAATTTTTGTATTGATGTTTGACTTTGAATGATTTTTTAGTGCTTTTTATGTCCTCTGACATTGGCGGTTTTATTTATTTGACAACTATATGTCACTTTGAAAATTAATTTATTAATTAAATAATGATAGGTCTTGTTAAAAAATGACTTTGGTTTTTATCTTAAAATTGTTTCTTTGAGTTGCTTTTGGTAAAAATTTTGTTTTTCGCCAAGTGATAGAACAGAGAAAATCTATTCTAAGTCCAAAATCAAGAGAAAAATTAACTTTTCTTTCTACTGAGTTAGAATAATGAAGTTTTAATTACAAATTTGCTCGTTTCAAGTAAAGCAAAAATGTTTTTCCTTTGGAATTTTGACGTAAAATCAAAGATAATTTTTTTTTCCTCTTGTAAACTCAATCCGGGGACATACTGTATAATAAAAAAATAAATAGATAATTTTCGCCTCCGTTGAAAAAAAGGTACCACTATAATTTACATATTACTCGTATGGTGTGGAGTGTATGTACTCTCAAGTAAATGAGCTTTTATTAAAACATAATACTCGTACTTACGCGTATAAAAGCTGTTGTCAACATGGTTATGCAACCACCAATTCGCAATAGTGGCAGAATGCATTGGAACTTGTATGAAATACAATGGGAAAATTAGTTTTAATAGAATATTTACAATATTTCAATTTGTTTACATCAAGTACAATCATGAATCACTGATTGTAAGGTAGTATTATAATTAATTCATTATATAAACAAGAATACCGTTTGATAATGATATTATAATAAACTGCGTGCAACAAAAGCTTTTTGTAAGCCCATTCAAATTAGGCAGTGGTAGGATTATTATTGAATCCTCCTCTGGATCGTATCGCGAAAAAAAAGTTCGATGTGGTCCTGACTTTGAATTTGTAGGTAAAAATGTACTTAGTTTGAATATTTGTTGTTTTTAACATCATTAAATAAATTCCCAACACCACACATAGAGATTAGCAAACCAAAAAACCCATTTTTCTCTCATTAGACCCATTAGTTGCCACTATTGAGTTTAATGTGTTGCCTACCATGTTGACAACAAAATTTTTAGCTCAATCGCAGTCCATTAGTAGGATGTCAATGATTTGTAGCTACTGTCAATCATAGTTGACAAGTTGTACATTTTAACGTTAAAGCTTGAATTACATTAAAGTGTCAAAAAAATGACGACCAAAGTACTTTGTCTCCAACTGTACGAGCCGCGCAGTGGTGAGTTGAGGAACTAACGATTACATGAATGGCCTTTTGAAACGAGTGTTTTATGCTGTTTATAAAGGAAAGAAAGAAAATAATTTTACATTTAGGAATTTTTCCAACGGCATTGTCACCAACATACAATCGTACAATATTCTAGGCTAGTAACACATTGTGTGTTAACGCACTCGAATGAGTTCGTTAATAGCGTTCATTAAAGACGCAAAACAGAAAAACATTTATAAATGTTTAAAATCGACACATTTTTCCTAAATTATTTCGATTTACTTCGAACTTTTTCGAACACTATTCGAAAAAAAGCTCGCCAATATTCAATTTCAAATTGCATATCATTCTAAAGGACAAGTCCATCCCTTTAGAATGATCTTTATTTGAAAGAAATCGGCCTTATAATTTTTGAGTAATGATTTTTTAAAATTAAAGTATTTTAAATTCATTTAAATTAGAAAAAAAAATTTAGTTCAAAGTGTGTGGACTTTTTGATTTTTTTTAGTGCATTTGATTTGTCTCACTGAGACGAATAAAATGATATATAATTTGTCAAGTTGTCGCGACATGACTTTTTTTGTTGTCCCCTGTGTTATTTGACTACATTTTTGTAAAAGCATCTAACAAATCTCCAAAGTTTTTTTTATATTTTGACAACAAATATATTTTGTCTCATTGTTTTGTTGATATTGCAAACTAATTAGTTGATACCGATCTTTACCATACGCATTTTTTAATTGTACTTTCATGATTCATTTTGTTTCACTTTTTTAAAGAAATAGAAAGGAAGAGTAATCACGAGTTAGCACCAAAAAGTTTTATTTGAATATTTACACAAATAATTAATACAAAAACACAATTTTTAACTGTCGTCACTATTATCGAAAAGCTGAATCTGATTAGGAACTAAAAATCCTGTTAAATTATTCGTCAATATCGTATTTGGAGGAAAAAAATTATAAACATTTGTGTCACTAATAACACTTACAGGGCTAGTCCTACTAACATTTGCACTTATTTCTTTCGTACTACTTTCACTATTATTTTTACTTTGTTGTTTTTCTCTTCTTTCTCTTGCTCTCCTGTTTTGGAACCAAATTTTGACCTGTGAAATAAACCATAAAAATTTTATCTACAATTACATTTTTACTTACCCTAACATCGACCAATTGAAGTTGCCTCGACAACATTGTAACTTCTTCACTACTAAGATAAGGACTTTGTTTGAATTTTTCCTCAAGAACTGATAACTGATAACTTGTGAAGGGAATCCTGGGATGGCGTCCCAACTGTCTTTTTTGGGGCCCATCTCGTTTATTTGCTCCTAAAGCCACTACGAAATTATCTACCACATATAAAAATAAAAAAACAACTCACTTGGAACTTTCGGTGGGCAATATCTCGTACACTGCAACCACGAATAAGGGTCCAAAGACATTGCCGAATTTGTTGCTGTGTTTTCACATAAATCCAAATTACTAACACCACTCGAAGAACTCCCAGCTCGGTTCAAAATGTGTTCAATGCTAAAATCGGAGGGATTTTGCGTTGTGTCTTTTTGAGCTGTCATGATTAAAATTTTTCGAAAGACTAACGTTTTAAACCAGTCACCCTTATTTTATACTTCCCCACTCTTTTCATGCAATTTGGTAGATTTCATCTTTGGGTAATTAGGCGGAAAGTAGTAGCCCATCAATAGACTACTGGTTGTCGGAAGGACGGCCCATTGTGGGCCCTTAAGCCAATGAAATGGGTCAATTTCGAAGGGAGAAGATCGGATTAGGGCATGATGAGATTTATTCATGGCTATATGATAATATTTAAAAAAAGTTTCTAATTGATGTCAAAAATTTATAATTTCGGAAGTTTATTTTTGTTTTTTTTTTTTCAAATGTATGTAAGTGTGCCCATTGTGTTTGTTTATAACGTTTTAAACCTACCTAGAGGATTATAGGTAACACAATACTTTGTCTTATTTTTGTTTCCATCTTTGTGTAAAGGGTTCAGCCACTTAAGGTAGGTATGAAAACTAGTTAAGGTACGTATTTTAATTATAGTTTCATCTTGTAAAATACTAAACGTTTTATTTATTGTACAAAACTGGTGCTTTTCAAGGGAGGCAAAAGGGCATTAGCTCCCCGAAAGAAATTGTGTTTTAAAAATTGTCACAAATACTGTTAATTACATAACAAAAAAGTTATAACAAATAATTTATTGTTCTGTATTTTATTTCGTAGATAATCCGAAAGAATTTAATAATTTGCAGTCCAATTTTAATTTCCGTGGCGGACACGAAATTTTGGACATCAAATTTATGACAGTTCAAAAAATGTCAATGTAAGCCACGCTTTATTGTCATTATAATTGACGTTTGAAACTAAAATTTGAAAGTTTTAGTTGAAATTTATTTTTGGCGTCGATTTTCCGAAACAATAATGCAAGCAAAACGTGTTTTTAATTATTTTGATTTGTTGTCATTTTTTCTCTCGCTCTCAGGATAAAAATTACCAAAACAGAAAGTGAGGTTAGTTGCCTAAAGCCGGTTTTACATTTTTATGTCAGTCGAATGACAAATCGTCCGTGGTCGCCAGTGTATGATGACGCCTTTTTGGGAATGCAAAGAAAATGAAAACTTTTTTAATTCGTTTACTATGAACATCAAACCTAGCAAAGTTTTAAAATAAATAAACTAGAAAAATAACTGCTAGTCGCTAACAAATACTGTTTGACAAATATGTTTTTTACCAAATAAGAAACAGAAAAATTAAAACAGTATCCTTATTTAAAAATAGATATCTTGTATACCTACTTGGGAGATATTGAAAATATCTTGTATTTAAAGTCTGTTTCATTTAATAAAAGTTGTCAATTTCAAAATTTCTAAAAAAATAATGCTGTGCAGTTAGAGACAAAATACTTTGGTCGTCAATATCACTTGAGTGACATTAAATTGTAAATCATGCTTTAGGACTGTTAACCTTATTTTTAGCTACTGTCAATCATAGTTGACAAGTTGTATGTACATATTTTTGAGGAAAATATAATAGCAGTCATCAATTTGAAATTGTCATTCATTTTAACGTTAAAGCTTGAATTACATTAAAGTGTCAGAAAAGTAACGACCAAAGTGTTTTGTCTCCAACTGTACCACCCTAAAACTGCGATATGGACCACCTGTATACAGTTTAGCGAGATTATGATTAGGTCCTGTCAATCGTCAGTTATGTTTATAGAAATTTAAAATTTAAAAAAAAGACGATTAAAACACGAAGCAAAAAAGTAATTCAAGCCTTTAGTTTAAAATCTGTCAAATATTGACTCAGGCGCAGTGGGATTAGAAAAATAACAATGACAGTCGTTGATTAGCTGTTAACTTGGTAAGTTTTACCAACATAATAACATTTTGACAATTGTTATTAAATGAAACAGACTTTATGTTTTCAGCTACCATTTTATTACAGCGGTAATAAATAGTTATTTTTTTTGTTAAAGCTTCCAAAAAACGAAATCACACCTCTTATTAATTAAAAAAAAATTGCCATCATAATAAGCATATCGAATTTTTCATCCGGAAAAAATGTTTTTTGGGGACTGCGACTGAATACCTAAAATAATCATTTTACGTACTATTTTATTGAGTCCGGAAAAGACTCATTTTAGGGACTCAAATAAGTTCCTAAAACAGCTATTTTTGGGAGTCTAGATATACAAAAAAAAATATCATCTTGTTTATTTTTTTTACAATTTTCATAAATATGAAATAGGAAAATCATGAGGAAGACCGTTTAAAAAATACCCTCATTAATGAGGAATTTTCATAATAACTATTTTAGTTTGTCTCATCAAATATAGCACGTGGTTCCTATCATCATCGAAGATATCAATCAAGTTCGTGCAATTGAACATTCCATTCGATTTTCGAACTCGTTGAATCTTCAGCTCAATTTCACCCATAATATTATCAATAATAATAATCATACTATTATTAGTTATTCTAAGGTGACAAATCGGGACATTATTAAAAATAATTATAATTGTATTCCAGGACACAAAATAAAAAAATAATTTAAATTGAAATTTAAATATTATAAAAATACCTATAGGATGCAAAATATCGACATACAAAACAAACAAAAAATTTGGAGCTTAATCTAATAATTAACATATTATTAATTTATTGTTTTGTGTTAAATCTTTTTTCTGTATGAATTGCTTTAAAAGTCCCTTCATTTTCTGCAAACATTTTTAAAATCTATACAAGCCAAATTAATATTTCATTTGGTCATTATAAGCGATTTTTAAGTGTTTCTACTTTCAGTAAGTTGAGTTTTTTTGCGATAACCACATTTGAAATGACGTCAAAAAGAAAACTTTTTTACTTGAAAGACACTTTTTTCTGTTGCAAATACAAATCTCATAGGTTTATTTATCCTTAAATCGGGACAAATCAGGACATAAACGTAAAACAGGACAACACAATAAAAACCTAAACATGTCCTGGCTAAATCAGGACAGTTAGTTAGTTAGTTATACTATTATAGTCTAAAATACCGGGTGACTATAAATGATTGTGACTTATTCTAATATTGCACTTTTTAACACCTTAGTTTGCAACATTGACTCTCAAATTCAAACGTCAAACTTTTATAGGAAATAGTCAGTCATCCACCGTCTTAGCCGTCACCTGTCATAAATTAATTCACTGTTGCTAATAGATTTTCGTATCACTTGTATTATAGTCACCAGACATTTCATATTTTGTTTACAACATCTCAGTACATTCGCAATTCTTTTCCTACAGCTTTCTGGTAAAAAAATGTTCGACTCTTTGAAAATTATACATAATACGTATAGTATAATTTTTTTATTAATAAATTTGCAATAATTGTTATGGAACTACAAAAGTTTACCCAAATAAATATTTTATGTTTTGTACAAATTGAAAACCAATTGGCAAACTGTAGTTTCACAACTACTTATTTTTTTCTCTAAAATTAATCAAATAAGTACTTCATTTGTGAGTTTAAATGTTGCTAATCCTATCTGAAACTAGATCACTTCAGGGGCGGACTGGCCAGGGGTGCCGGGGTGCCACAGGACCTCGGGCCCTCGAGTCTTACGGGCCTCCAATTATGGTAGACTTATTATGTCAAGAGCTCATTGAAATAATATCAATAATTTTAAATTTGTAATTAAACTTTCCACAATGCATTAAAATTTGATATTGCATAGAACTAATTCATGAAGTGCTGAAACGCGTTTTTCGCAGAAACTAAGTGTGTTTAGTTTGAAGGAATTAAAAAATTGCCATCATAACAAATAAAACAATATTTTCTATAATTTCAATGATTTTAGCTCAATTTTGTTTATAAGGTCTTACACGCATGTAAGAAAAATTCCGCGTGGATTTATACAACTGATTCAAAAATTTGTGTCATAATTTTAATCACGAATACTCCTCTACAAATGAGAATAGATAGCACAGTATTTATTAATCCAACTCGTCAAGCAATAGAAAAAATACAGCTTTTATAATTATCAAGAAATAAATAAATGTTCATTTGGATTTATTGAAATTAACATTAAATATGACACGATGATATTCCTAGTGGATGGTTTCCAAGGTACGTTCAAAATTTATAAATACTGATTTTGCAGCGCGGTGTAGAATTTAGTTTAAACTCAAATAACTGAGAACGGTACATTTTGGCGATATGAAACTACCTTTTTTATAAAAAAAAATGATTGGGCTGTATCAAAAATAGAAATTAATAAGCCGAAAAAAAGTTATGATCCCAAAACTGCTACTGCTTCTACAAGACTTCCGTTTACACCAAATCAAAGAGTGTCTTTTTGTCCTTTAACATGCAAAATTTAATAATAATCGGATAAACGGTAACAAAAATATTTCCAGAAAATCATTTTTTCATACCGATTTTTGGAAAGTTGTAATTTTTCTATTTTTTGAGGTGGGTCAATAAATACTGTATTATCTATTCTCAATTGTAGAGGGGTATTCGTAATTAAAATTATGCTACACATTTTTTAATCAACCGATAAAAAATATCGTTTTTATTTAATTTAATTTTAATTATTAGTGGGCATAAATAATGGAAAAATCTAGATATAAGTATAAATTTGGTGCACAGAAACGAAAAGAAAAACAAAAATTAAAATTACAAGCAGCCTCTGAAGACGTTCATCTAAAAACTTTATTTTCGTTAATTAAACCATCATGATTTCAACTGACGTCACAATCTCAATAGAGGAAACAATGTCATTCAAAAAAAAATTACTACATTAAGTGACAAGTAGTTTTTATACATATTTTTATTGTATTGTATATTGGGCCCTCATTTCAACTTATCACTCCATATAAAAATTTGCTGACAATAAAAAACTAAACATGTCCTGGCTAAATCAGAACAGTTGGTTATACTATTATAGCCTAAAATACTGGGTGACTCTAAATGATTGTGACTTATTCTCATATTGCCGTTTTTAACACCTTAGTTTGGTAACAATGACTCTCAAATTCAAACGTCAAACTTTTATAGGAAATAGTCATTCATCCACCGTCTTAGCCGTCACCTGTCATAAATTAATTCACTGTTGCCAATAGATTTTCGTATCACTTGTATTATAGTCACCAGACATTTCATATTTTGTTTACAACATCTCAGTACATTCGCAATTCTTTTCCTACAACTTTCTGGTAAAAAAATGTTCGACTCTTTGAAAATTATACATAATACGTATAGTAATTTTTTTTATTAATAAATTTGCAATAATTGTTATGGAACTACAAAACTTTATCCAAATAAATATTATGTTTTGTACAAATGTCATCTTTCGACAAATCTCGCATTTGAAAATTTGAAAACCAATTGGCAAACTGCAGTTTCACAACTACTTGTTTTTCTCTCTAAAATTAATCAAATAAGTACTTCATTTGTGAGTTTAAATGTTGCTAATCCTATCTGAAACTAGATCACTTATGCAATCTTTGTATATTTGAGTTTTGTGCACACATGACCTGCGATAAATAATCGATTAAGGATCCGGTCCAAATTCAATTTCCCCTCTCGTGTAAACGATACCACATTCAGTAGAGAAAAGCGCATCTGAATCCCCCATTAAAATGTAATGCAACATCATTATTCGCATGCATCTAATCTGCAACAACAACAACAACAGCAAATGCCCCATGATCTGCTTAGTTATTGCAGGTAACCCGACACCCCAGGAGGCGCGTAACAAGAAAGCCGCCACAATGATTTGTTTGCAAGCAAAGGCTCGTGCCTTAGCCGCAACTCAATTCCTTTCACCACAGATGAAAAGCCGATGTTCTACTTATTAAAAGCTGCTCAAAAGTGAACCGAATAATCCGCTTCTATTATTCCGGCGAGGAAATAGTTTGCAAGATTTATGGAAATTACAACATCCGAGTTAGAGGGAAAGTTTATTGAATTATTTTCTCGAAAATAGTCAAATTCTGCCGTTGGTGAGGAGGTGATTGGGAGCTACCGCTCGGTGAGAGCTTTCAAGAGTATCAGTTACACAATAAATGAATATTTAAATGGCGGCTGCTCGAAATAATGCAACAATGTGGATTAGGTTTACATGAGAATCAGACCACCCTGATGCTCTTGTAATAACGAATTAGGCACGATTGCTTGAACACCATAATTAAAACTCAACTGAAACCGATCTTGCTAGTTTGGAGCTTCTGACTAATCATTTCCGATTGCAGGATTCTTATCAATTGTATCAGACCCGTGTCACTTTGAGGTTTTCAATGACGTCGATTAGACATTGAAAGAATTTTGGTTACAGTTATTCTACGGGAGTGGAATACTTTTTTATAAAAGCAGTTCTATTCCAACAATTTTTGTTAAAAATCTACAAATTTGAATTTTTATTCTCCAAAATTAAGACCCGTAAAAAATGAATATTTTAATATTTTGTTTTTATTAAAGTGACAGTGTTCTTAACTAGAAAAAGGATCTGAAATTTAGAAATTCAGGGTTGTTAGTGTTTTTGGCTGAGGTTATTTATAAAAGAGACAGTTCTTCAAAAGAGCATTTTCACAGAGGAAATTAATAAAAAATGTAATCGTTTTCTCTAATTGAAGACAAGAGTTTTAAACTTTATAGTTTAAAACAAGTTTTATAACATGTTTTGTCTTCAAATTTTTTTCTTTCCAACACTAATACTGGGTGATTTTAAAGTACACTTGAGTAAAAAAAAACGCAAATTG
The DNA here is from genome assembly GCF_015345945.1 of Tribolium madens. Classification (NCBI taxonomy): domain Eukaryota; kingdom Metazoa; phylum Arthropoda; class Insecta; order Coleoptera; family Tenebrionidae; genus Tribolium; species Tribolium madens. The sequence goes on along the minus strand of NW_025401063.1, from coordinate 17,593,965 downwards.
ATTTTTTTTATAATGTAATTTGGCCTGTTAATAACTGCCAGCTTTTTGACGTTGTCTTTCTCACAATTCAGAATCTCATAATTGTTAGACATCTTCCAAACTGCTGTCAAGTTTTTCCATTTCGTTTTTAACACTGACTATGACCACCAAATACGACATTTCTTTTGATAGTTTTCTAATCTTTTTGGATACAACCTTTTTCACACTATGTAAATTTCTGAAAAATTAGACAATTTTGTTTTTGATAATTTGCGTTTTTTTGCACTCAAGTGTATACTCTTTTTCATATTAATGTGCATCAAGTAGGTTGTAGAAGTCTAAATGAATCTTTAATTTAAAGTCCGATTTACACAAAAAGTGTCATTAATGTCATTCAAAACAAATTTAATCACATCAATAATGACAAAAATCTTTATGTTTGCTATCCTATGTTGATTACGTGGTTAATTTTAACTATTTTTTGCTACGTGGGGTACACATTTATTTGAAAAAATAATTTTTAGGGAAGATTGAGTTTAGGATTGTTTGAATTTTCGCATGGTTTCCACCTTAAAATAATCCCTTTCAACAACTACTTCGATGCACATTAATATGAAAACGAGTATAGTATGTGCAAATATTTTAACAGGTGATAGTAGAGCTCAAAAGAAGTCAAAAAAACTAAACTAAATTATTTTTTTATAATACTTTGGTCGTCACTTTTTTGACACTTTAATGTAATTCAAGCCTTAACGTTAAAATGAAAGACAGTTTCAAATTAATGACAGCTATTATATTTTCCTATCAAAAAAATGTACATACAACTTGTCAACTATGATTGACAGTAGCTAAAAATAAGGTTAACAGTGCTAAAGCATGCTTTACAATTTAATGTCACTCAAGTGACATTGACGACCAAAGTATTTTGTCTCCAACTGTCCCTAGCAATTTTATTAAAAAATTATGGTTGTTTTCAAATTGAGATGTTGTCAAAATTGTGACTTTTATGAATCTTGTGTGCCTGTCTGCTCTTTGAAACCGCTATAATTGAATACCTGAAGAGAGGAATCATTGCCTAAGGTCTAAATTTTGATAAAAACACATCGCAAGTAAGTACAGTGTTGTGGACGAAAATGAGGTTTTTGCTACAAAAAATTTAAAAAAAATAATGTATATACAGAAAAAAGTTATGTAGCAAAAGATACAAGTAGGTATTATGATGATTGGCAATAAATTTTTTCTAATTTATTGAAATGAGCTCAAAGTTGATGAATTTTATAAATTCTTCTTCAGCTTTACTTTCAAAATTGTTACTTTTTCAACTCGTTCCTTAAAAACGATGCACAAGACACTAATTTAATTGCGTTCTTTCCGAGGTTCTTTCTCATTCATACTTATTTTGTATTCTTGTCAATTTCTTGCTAAAAATTGAGAATGTTTAGCAAACCTGCATTACAAATTGCGTCTACATTTTAAAGGGTCCTTTTTCTAACTCTAGATTTCTAAAAACTGTTAGCTGTACCGAATTTGTTCTCTTTTTTTTAAACGATTTTTTGTGTTGATGTGTAATGACATTGTTTTCAAATTAATTTAAAAAACCAGAACTGCCAATTTCCTTTATTAAAATTACAATGAATGAATTTACTAGTGGTGCCAACGTTAAGACTGTTTGACATTTCCATTTGAAGAAAAAACAGACTTTAGATGAAATTGTCATCTTTCTTGTAGTGTTGTAGGAAATACAGTAGAACCCCTCTATAACGAGAAATCAAGGGACCAACATATTTGTTCGTTGTAAACGATTTTCGCTGTAAACAGTCATGGATAATAACAGTTTTTACATATGTACTATGTAAATTATTTATTAAATACGAATATTAAAGAAGCTTAAAACAATATTTAAAAAAACATCTATAATTTTTGTTTGTTTTCTGTACTGAAGCATTTGTATCTTATCATTTGCACTTTCCAATTATTGTACAAGCCTCTTGTCCTTGTTCTTTAAAATTGTTGTCAATGTGGAACTCGCTAAATTTTTCTCTTTGCAGATTACAGCTTGTTTTTTACCACTTTCAGACTCTTTTGTTATTGATATTTTTTCTTTGTAGAAAATGATTTTCTTTTTGAGGACGACATATTGATACAGACGGAAGACGAAGTGTTCTCTGCTTGAAAAGTTATTCAAGACTGAGAAAGTGAGAAAAATAAGACCATTAGCACGCAAAAACAACATTTCTAAAAAATCTAATACACAATACGTAATGGAGACTCGCAGGATTTTTATTTTTTCTAGAAACTCTCGTTATAACCGATCTGTTTCCGAAATTTTTAAGAATTTCTCGCTATTACCGATCTTGGACAAAATAAAAGTTTTGCTATATCCACCTCACTTCCAGAAAAATACTCGCTATAGAGGGAGAATTTTACATAGAGTAGTATACAAATAAATCGGACGAGTGGTTTGTCATCCACGAGGTGGAATAAATGAACCGATTTACAGGAAGACGAGTTGAATACCACATTTTATTCTTCGAATTAGACTCAACAAGGCTTAAAATTGCTTTAAATCTGTCACAGGAAAAAACCGTAAATTTTGACAGTGTCGAAGAATAAATAAATTTTATCGATTAGCGCTACCTGTCTATCGAAACGATAAAATTTATGTTATGTTAAATCATTCATTCATTTATTGAGTCTTTATTTGAGTTGAGACTTTGTGCATATTGAGTGACAAGTATAACTTGTGCCTTAGGAGTATGATGAGAACTCCATAAAAGTAAGTCTATTTACTACACCCTCATGACTTTCCATCCCACTCTATGACAATAATTAATTATACTAATTTTCAAGGAAAATAATAAAATTAAAACATACAACAATCAAAAAAAAATATTCTGATTAATTTTAATTAGGTACGTAATTAAATTAACTTAATTGAAATAAATAATTGAATAAATATTTATTTTATATACACCTAAAAAAGTAATATAATTACGTAATGAGAATTGTAATTATAATTGCACAAAAATGATTTTTATACATTATTGATTGGAATTTAAAAGGTTATTTTAATTTGCATAATTTACAAATTAGTCCAGTCAATAAAAGTTCAAAAAGGAGTTGTATAATACATAGGAAAATAAACTTTATTTTCCCACGACCATATACGAAAGTGACATTTTCCATACAGTCAATTACCCACAAAGTTGACGACATCGAACGAATCGCATTACTCTCCTAACGCACGTGTGTGTTATGAAAATAATGTATGAGGTGTAAGAAGTTGTGCGATTGGCGGAGAGCTTTATTTGCATCTGGTAAATTGCGCGCGATTGGCTATTGGTTGGCCATGTGCATTGCTTTTGACATTTATTTTCTTCATCTTTCAAAACTTTTAATTAAGTTTTTAATATTTTATCCACAATCACTCTATAAAGAGACTTTATTCCACACTTTAGATGCGTATAAACTACCACTTTATCCACTAGTAAATTAAAGTAACTTTATTCCACTGTTAGTAACCAGCGCACCGCGTAACAGCTTACTACGTTTAACCGAAAGCACATTTGGCGTGACGTTTAAATGTCAGTTTAATTTTTAATTAAGTTTAGAATAATTTGGGCCTGTGATTGTAGATAAAACGTTACATTGCAGTCGTGTGTTAGCCGCGTTTAAGAAAATTAAGAAAATTAACCCCTCGAACTGACATTCTCGAGGTTAAACATTCTTGCGTGGATAAAACGCTATCTAACACACTCTTACAATAGATAACTATATGTATAGACACCTAATAACTATCAATTTTTAACAGAAACATTAAAAAGTTTTATTGAAAATAATGGTGTTTTTTTGTCGTTGGGTTGCGGAGCCGTATGAAAAATAGTGTACATAACTCGCTGAAAAGTGTCTAACGCACTCGTGGAGCTTCTGCACCAGCACTCGGTTGACGCCTCGTGCGCTTGTCACTTTTCTTGCTCGTTATGTAATATACTATTACTTGTTATTCTATGTAAGTAAATTTTCAAGTTTTCAATTATTATAGTGGGTTTTTCTGTGACATTAGAGAAAATTTATGTATTCATTATCGTGGTTTGAGTTTTTACATAGTTTCTCCCATGCAGATAAGTTGATGAGAAAAATTTGCTTCAGAAAAATACGAATGAAATTTCAACTTTTCAATTAATTTGCATTTGTCACATTCAGCTCTCATTTTTCGTGAATCACTCATGGATGAAGGAGAAATAATAAAAGAGAAGTGGCGTTTTTACCTACCTATTATCGAATTACAATGCGACAATAAACTGTTTCGGTTGTTTGCTCATTGGTGTTTAAAAACATCCCCTGTCCACGCTATCACTAAAACGTATCTACCAGTCTAGTTTATCTGATGCTCATCTACTTTTCCACTTCTACTACCTATTAAGTAGCCCATCAGCAGTCCCAACAAACAATAATAAAAAAATGACTATTTTTAACATTCACCATTTTCTATACTAGAGATAAAGTCTATAAAATTTTAGCCTCTTTTACGAAAAACAAAATATTCCATTTCGTATGAAATAAGCAGATAAAAGTGACAACTTTTTAGTACCACTGCATGATGCTCTCCGACTACAATGTAATATTCAATCAGATAAATTCGAGTGGCGGGTCCATCTCTTTTAGCGGTTTGCAACTGTCCTCTTGAAAACCAGAAAATAAGTCGTCAATTGCATTACTTGTCTCACATCTGTCTCTAATTTACTTTGAAATTCTATAAATTATAGAAAAGAACAATTAAATGATCGATTCAAAACCTTGAAATGTGGCTGTTACTTTTCCCAGTGGAAAGCGTGGACAATGTTTGCCACCAAGTGGTAACAAGGTCATTATCCACAACCTTGATAATATACCAGAACGCTCAAGCCTTAGTTTGATGCGTTCTCTTGCTAGTGCGCATATTTATTTATTTATTTATCTTCCAAGCAAGTGTTTTCACCGGTGTTTGAGCATTTATGAGTTCTTGTTGTTTCTCTCGTGTGTCCACACTTATTAAAACTTGGGCTTTTCCGGAAATTTCAACTCGGCTTTTATATCACCGGTCAAATAGTAATTTTGCAAAAATGAGTGTGCCGACTACTACTTTAAACGGGGGATTAAAAATGCCAATGATAGGGTACGGAACTTGGCAAGTAAGTCGCTTTTATTACATTTTAACACCTAAATAAATAATACTATCAAGAATTTTTTCTAACATAGTTTATTGAACTTTTCGTATAAAGACCTCAAATCGCGGTGTGTTTGAATTTAAAATTAACTAAATATTTGAAGACTATAAATTGCCGCGACTTCAGCCGGGATTCATAACTTTTAGTAAAACCCAAAGGGCAAAGGGGAAAAAATTTCCCAGAAATTTTTTATTGGGTATTAGAATAGTTAATATGTATGCATTAATGCATTTTAATTTTTTTTCAATTATTTTTAAATATTTTTAATACATAATACTTAAAAAAATTGCCGCGGCTGGAGCCCTATTCTTGTTATACAAAATGTTTTACATATTTTAAATATCTTATTTTCGAAAACTTTTGAAAATATTTAGTTATCATTATTTTAAATCATATAATTTTTCAACAACAATTATCATGTATTTAAACAACAAAAGAGTCGACACCATGCAAATTTATCTGTTCTAATCACTAACTAATAAAAAAATTTAACAATAATTGAGGTCAGAAGCCAAGAAGTCAAAATATTAAAATGCAAATTAAGAGATATTTTAATATAAACATTTTTTCCTTCATAAAAAATATTGTAAGGAACCTTAAAATATTTAGTTTTTCTTACAGCAGTAAACTCAATATTGAAAAGAAAACGACTTAGGTTTTTGACCCCTTTCCAATTATTGCCATTTATCATTTTAAGAAGGGTGAAAACTGCAGAAGACTGCAAATTTTCAATATCTTAATATTTTGAACCTAGTTTATGTATTGCTGATTGCATTTTACAGGCGCAAACTTTGCAACACATTGTATAGAGTGTTTTAGAACACACGCTTCAGAGAAAAATTCCATGTAAGATAAGATACCAGGAACAAGGAAAAAATCTTTAAAAAATTCTATCTAAAAAAATTTAGAAATTATGATTCTATTCCTTTCTATTGAAAATTGAAAAAATTATTTTACATTTTTTTGCTGCAGGCTATTAGTAGAGGAAACAAGGAAGCTGTTTAAGTTTTGATAGATCTTATAACTAAGGCACGGATTATATGCACGGAAAATTAAATATGCGCATATATTTGCATTTATTTTCAAAAAAATATGCACGGGATATTAAGAAATATGCTACAATATATGCCAAATATGCATCTATAAGCAAAACTTTTAACAAAGGATAGATAAATTTTTATCCTCGAATAGAGTTAATTAAACTTTGCATCTTGAACTGGACACGATGAGCGAAAGTGAACAAATAAATTAGTTTTGCCTCAGACAAGCCATTTTAATAACCTAGTAATTCACCTTTTCTAAGAAATCTACTTTTCACTTTAAAATATTTCGCTAAAATTCACTTGCAGGCAACTACTTATTCGAATGGAGGGATTATAGCCATACCGCGTAAATGAAAAGGAACCAAATGTTTTATGCTTAAACTATTTATGTTTGTAATAACTAATTAATGAATGATAAAGTACTATAAAAATGTGATGTCTTATCAAGAATAAAATTTTTCAAAATTTTCTTTTGTTTGTAAGTTCACAATTTTTTTTTAAATGACCACCCACTTATAAAACATTCTTTTCGTTAAGGTTATGATCTAAAAATTACAACTATCTACTTTATATTATTTTTTTTTAGTATTTTTTTACATACATTCCAATTTTACCAAAAAAAATCGCATAATTCAAAAACAAAATAATTTTTTTTTCTCAAAATACGATCACATTTTTATATTATTTTAATTTAAATTAAGTATTATTTTTTACAGGCAAATGATTTAAAAAAAACGCTTAGTTCCATACTTTATATTCACCCTGTATAAAACGAATTCAAAAAGGAAACACGCAGCAGAATACTAATTTTTTGAGTCCGGCTTACGAATTACCGGTTGTTTTCTCTTTAACACATTTTGTAATCGGGTCTCTTTTCTTAAACTGTCTAATTGAACTGAAGTTTTTAATCAGAAATTTGTGATTTGAAGAAAATATGCACAAATATGCAATATTTCTTAAAATATGCACGAAGTTGCCAAAATATGCAAAATATGCATTTTTTAATTGGCCTATTTTAATCAAAAAACATTAGATATGCATAGAAAACTTATAATTTTGTTGATATACTTACCTCTTAATAACACATATGCATTTTGCATATAATCCGAGCCTTATTTACAACAAATTTAATTAAGGTTTAAAAAGAAGAATACCAGAGTAAGTAGCAATTAAAAAAACTTTGTGGTTAGAAAAACTACAAAATTAATTTAAAGTTTTCAAAATTTAAAAAAAAAACATTTTTTTTACATTTGTTTTTGAGAATTTTTGAAAAACCGTGTTTTGTATTTAAAATAGACATTCTTTTAAAATAATAAGAGACTATTTTTTGTCTTTGGAACTTTTTTTTAATTCTTTTTAAGGTAGGTGGAAGTAATTTTAATTTTTTATTTATGTAGGAACTTATTTTTCTTAGCCAATTTCAAATTTTTTATTGCAAATCTCCTCCTTCTGACTCTTTTGAGTATCTCGTGACAAATCTATCTGCAAAATGGCAACATCGCAACCGCATTTTTTAAGATAAAATAGATCGTATAGCTATGGTTCTGTGTTTGAACTGGACCCATGGAAGTAGTATTAACTTTTACACAGGTGTCCGGAAAGTCACGCACCTCCGTGGCACTGTATCATCGGGCAATGCCTTAGACAACAAGAAATATGTTAAAAAAATCTTTTTAGAAAAATTACGAAGTTATAAGAGTTTAAATTAATTAAATTAAATTAATTTAAACAACAAGATTATCACTATTATCAGTAAATTAAATAGATATAATAAGATGTCAAACGTCAAAAAATATATGTCAAAATTTTTTGACAGATAGAATTTTTTTTGAGTACTCTGGGGGACTACACAATTACTCCATTTCAAGAGGTGCGCGAATTTCCGGACATCCTGTATTAACTATACTAAATCCTTGACTGACCCTACTGATAAATTTAGAGCAAGGAACTACACTCTAATTAAATGAATTATATCTAAACCAAAAATAGAAAACCTTTTTTACTGTTTTTTTTTTTTTTTTGTTAAAACAATACTTTTGTAATTTTTTGTTTAATTGTAAATCAATTATTTATTTAAATATAATAAACTTTAATAAATATAATAATATTCCAATCAATGCGTTCGTTAATAATAATATGAAATAAAATACCTCTGTCCTTGCTATAATGTTTTTTTGGGTAATACCAGTCATTCCGTAAAATTAATTTGCAGGCGATGCAAAAAATTGAAGGCAACATGATAAATAATTAACTAAATCTGTTGCATTCAATACCATATTTTGTAACAACGAGGTGCAATGGTGCAATAATGTTCATACTTTCTGAAAATCCGTAAAAATTAAACGTCTATCTCATTTCAAGGCAAAAGATGAAGAACTGGAGCAAGCTTTCGAAGCCGCCCTCGAAGCCGGATATCGGCATATCGACACAGCTCATGTCTATGAAAATGAAAAAGTTATCGGCAAAGTTCTAAACCGGTGGTTCTCCTCCGGCAAACTAACCCGTAATGCAACGTATTTATTAGCAAAGTCATAATCAAATTGACTCCGATTTGCAGGCAAAGATATCTTTCTCGTCACTAAACTACCCCCTGGGGGCAACCGGCCGGAAGCTGTTTCCAAGTACATCAAACGGTCTCTCAACTTACTCCAAGTTCAATATCTGGATTTATATTTGATCCATGTTCCGTTTGCTTTCAAGGACGTCGAAGGTGACCTACATCCCATGACTCCTGATGGACGCATCGACATAGACCCCAGCACAGACCACGTGGCATTATGGAAGGTGCATTCCTTATCGATTTAACATTTTCTAATCACTGTCAAGGCCAGGGCCGCAGCTAGAGGTTTTGACGCCCGCGTGCACATTTGAATTTGACGCCCCTTGTTAATTTGTTAAGAAAATATGGGTATACTTATTTTATTACATAGGTATGATACCTAAAAATATACAGGGCTTTCATTTCAAAAGGATCCAGTCTCAATAACTTTTGACATTGAGTAAATGTATTTTCAAGCAAAAACAAGTCGATTATGATCCCGAGGGGGAAGTTGAAAACCAACATTAGTTATTTTGTATTTTCCTCACTTTCATACTTGCAAACTCTGTAACCAGCTCCTTTATATCTAAATTATCAAACAGCTCTTGTTCAATTGCAATAATAGATAAGTTGCACCATGGTGAATCTTAAATGATTTTTAATTTAGAAAAAATCTTTCGCCAGACGAAACTGAAACTGGTAAGGAATGTAAAATTCTTAATGTAATTGCTGTATTAGGAAAAGTAGAAATTAAATTATTTTCAAAAAGATATTGTACAATATTTGAAGGTTCTTGCATAGTTTGTTCGATGAAATGTATTTTTAAAGCTTTAAAAGCCTTTGAAATTTTTTAATAATTCTTCTTCGGAAGAATTAAACATATTGTCAATAAATCCAAATGTATCATTAAATGCATTTAGTTTTTCAAAATTATTATTTAAAGAAGACAAAACTTGATTCAAAATCCTGTAGAAAAGTTAGTTTTGAAATTATTTTTTGCATCTAGCACAACTTCGTCTTGATGTTCGTAATCAAAGAGTTTTGGCTTGCCTTTTGGGCGTACAGTTTGCATCATCGGAAAATTTGGTTCTACGTTAAGTTCGTCAGCTTCAGTCATTACATTTTCGAAGCTTTTATCTAAACCTATAATTAAAATAAGATTAAATTTTTTTAAAAATTATACCAAGATATTTGTTTAATTGTAATACTTCCACAAAAATCACTAGTTTAAAAACAAATTTTCGACCACCACTAAGCACAAATCCACTAAGTAATAAAGCAAACAAATGAAAGGAAATAGGAAATTGGATGCGATCTTAGTATGTGTATTTTTTTAACCCAAAAGTTCTAGGAAACTATATAAAATTTGTTTTATTCAGAAGTCTAGATTCAGTGAACTTGGCACCTTTATTAGGGTTCGAATATTGTAAGATGCACACCTTGAGTCATTTAGATCCAACAAGCCGTTTGAATGGCTCACGGTGTACATCTTACAGTGTTCGAACTCTAATCTCTATAACAGGAAACGGCCACATGACTAGTTTTTTCACATAACGTTTTGTTTTTTTTTGTTTGGTTGTATTTCTCTTGCAGTTTTTTTTTGTTCACTGCGAAATTCAAAATGTCTTATTTAATAAAATTTTGTTACCTCGCACGCCTTGCACCCCCGCTTGTGGCGGCCCTGGTCAAGGCTGCAATCGCGTACACTAACTGCAATTATCCTCAGGCGATGGAAGCCCAAATCGACGCCGGACTTACAAAATCCATCGGACTTTCAAACTTCAACCAAAAGCAAGTCCAGCGAGTTTTGCAAAACTGTCGCATCCCTCCCTGCAACCTCCAAGTTGAACTCCACGCTTATTTGCAACAGAAAGACTTGGTCGAGTTTTGCAAAGCGAACAAAATCGTTGTGACGGCTTACTCGCCTTTGGGGTCGCCGGGACTGGCGAAATTTATGGCGCAATTTGGACACAAGTAATAACTTTTAATCGATACTTCTGAACTGATTTAACTTTTTTTCAGGATTGATTTGCCGGATATTCTGAATAATCCGGTAGTTAAGGCCATTGCAGCCAAACACAAGAAAAGTGAAGCCCAAATTGTGTTGCGCCATGCAGTCCAGAAGGGAATTGTTGTGATTCCCAAAAGCACCAATCCGAAACGACTTCGAGAAAATATCGATATTTTTGGATTCGAACTGGATCAGGAGGACATGAGTCAGTTGAATAATCTGGATCAGGGAATTAGGATTCTGAATTTTGCTGCTTTTAAAGGGATTGAGGAACACCCAGAGTACCCTTTTAAATAACCCTCCACTTTGTAAAAAAATTATTGTATTTTATAAGGATATGACGTACAGATAGAACACGAAATTATTATTCGTTGTATTTTGGTGTTTAAACTATATCTTAATAAAATTTATTGTTTTAATGCACCTAATTGACTTTTTGCGACTATATGATATGCAATTTAGTAAGAAATTTTAAAATTTGAAGCGTTGCTGTCTTTTAAACAGATCAGCGTTATAAAATTGCTAGAAAAGAACAATGACACTTTTTACAAAACGTAAAAAGTGGCTTGAATAAGAGGGCAGTCGAATTGGGTGAGTACATTTTAAATCAAACAAATTTTATCACTAGCCCCTGACTCTGAAATTAGGTTGGAAACACTGAATAAACTGAAACAAAAGATATTATCGTATCAACAAGAAATTACTCCCTAGGATTTAGGAATATTCGTGAATAGGTTGCCATAAATTTGGTTAGGTTGGTTTGTGGTGACAAATTGATAGTTGACAGAGGTTGACAGAAAACATCAACCGTCAACAAGGGGTAACCAACTCTAGGCATTGAAAATTACTTCTGAAAATTCTAGTTACAAACAACATGAAAAAAGTAATTTTCCTAGAAATTCAAATGATAGGTGGTAATTTCTTGTTGACAAATCTGTAAATAAGAGATTTGTGGCAACACTGGTGATGTTAGGTTGTTCCAGGTGATGCTATGTTAGCTGCCTCCCGTTGAAAATGAATGACAATTGATAATAAAATTGTGACATTTATTTCTGATGGTCAGTGTTGCCAAATAGCAATTTCTAATCTATGGCAACTTCTTAAGTTGCCAACTTAATTTCATAGTTACAGGCCACTTTTTGTCTTGTTTTTAACAATTTTAGAATTTCTTTGTGTTCGACTGCCCCAATAACAGCATTGTGTAACAATAACAAGGGTGTCTTAGATCCTACTCTCTTTAACCGAGCAATCATTAGCCACCTCCCTCGTTTCGGAAGTGGACTCATCACACTCCTCCATCCCAATCCTCACACTTTGCTCGTCCAACTCCTTATTAAGATTGTTTTCATTATTCACATCCGTGTCCACTTCGCACATTTCGATGCTTTCCGGTTCCTGCAGTCTTCTTTGTGTCCTAAACATTAAACTAACTTCACTATACGACGGCGGAAGATCGGATTTGTCCCCGAAGATGTCCTCGTAGGCCGGTGGCGAGAACCCCAAGGAAGTGGGCGAAAGCCCTTTGCTGGTCGTTTCCGAATCCAGGATGCTGGGAGTGCTTCCGGTTTGGTATCGTTGAGACCGTATCAGATTTGCACTCAGTTCCATAAAATCGATGCCAGTGTGGTCGGCTTGGAGCTGGGCGAAAACAGCGCGGTCCACCACCAACATCCTGCCGTACGGCAGCAGGATTATTGTTGGCGTCGCTGATTCTCCTGCGGCGCTAGCTGCAACCACACAATTTTTAATAGTCACAAAAATGAAAAAAAAAATTGCTTATTGTTTGAATTCACATGATATTCAAATTTTCTTTATCACATACAGCTTAGTTCAGGACTCGCGCTCCCTCAAAAAAAAAACGCTAAGTAAACATGGAAAAAAATATTAAAAAAAAATCTATCTACAGGGTGTCCCAGAAAAAGTGTAGGTGCTGTTAACCACCTTTTCTGCTACGTTAGCTAATACTAATATTGAAAGAAAAAATGTTTAGGGTCCAAAAACGTTTGAGTTATAAAGGCTTGAAACTGACCAATTATGAAAGCCTCGGTCATACCTTGCTGCTACCTATTTTTTGATCGCTAGGAAACAGAAGAAGAATAGGGTGATGCAAAGCCATGAATATTCATCTGGTCTACTGTAAATTAGTAACGTCATTCATGGCATTTGACAAGTCAATTTCAATTCAAAATTTCGTCTCTAAAAGGAAAGCCTGTATGCTACGAGTGGCTACGAAGTATTCAAATTGTTCAAGCAACACATTTAAAAGTAATGCAATATGTTGGAAAGTTTGGACACAACTTCTGCAAAATGGTTTTAATAACTATTGAAAATTGAAACGAAAGAGGGTGAAGAAGTAGGTTTGCATCTTGGAGAAGAATCTTATGAAACTATTTGAGTTCTTTATTAGACCTAATGGCCCTTTCAATGTAGTACCTATAGTGTAGTTATTATGTCTTAATGACACGATGGTAAAGTTTTCCCAGTTTGGTAAGGTTATGGCCCCCAATAAAAATAACAATGAGAAGATTACTTCCGAAGTTACATCACAATAGCTCTAATTGTAACAATGTTATGTGGAAAATTTTAAAGCAATGAGGACGAATTTAGTGTCTTTTGGGCAAATAAACTAACAATATTTTTTAACATAAGCAACCAAGAACTTTTTATTAATAGCTCGAATAAATAAAAAAAGAACTGAAAACAAACAAAATAAAACCAACAGAACAATAAATAAACGTAAAAGAAGTTGTTCAAAATGACCACCATGCATTTCTATACTATACTGCCTCGTTGCCTCATTGGCATTTCTATTGCATTCGCCGTACATAATTACCATTTCAAGGTTTTCATTAGGAGCAAACATTTTCACCAACACTATTTAGACCACGATAATGAAAAAAATAATGGACAAATACAAGTGAAGTTTCTCGTGACAATTTATGTGACACTGACCCTTCACTAGTTGACCAGATATTTTTTCAAAGAAACCCAAACTTTCAATTTTTGCATTTAACTTGGCAACGTAACTTATACCTAAGAAATTAATTAGAAAATCCCTCACGATTGGCCAATTTAAAATGTTAATCATTTAAACTCTATTTGAGATCGACATTATTTTCTTTCAAATACGCCATTATACTTCGCAGAAGAATCTGCAATCTTCGGCTCCTACACTTTTTCTGAGACACCCTGTATAGGTAAGAATTTCGAAACTATGGGTATTCAAAATTTTCACTTTGACCCTACTTATTTCTGTTGGAAAAATAATTTTACATATCTTTTTGCTGCAGGCTATTACAAAGAAAATTGTAACTATGTTTAACGTTATTTGTGGTTTTTATTGGCACAGTTTTTGTACCTTTACTCAATAATTATAAAAAAAAAACATATATGGGGTGTTTTATAAATAGACCAAAAACGGAAAATGCCAAGTAAAATAAGATATCAGGAACATGAAAAAAATTCTATCTATAAAAATTTCGACGTTATGAGAGTTTAAATTTTGCATTTTGACTCCATTTATTTCTGTTGGAAAAATAATTTTACATGTTCTTTTGCTACAGACTGTTAGAAGAGGAAACAAAGAAGCTGTATCCTGAATTGTTACTTTGTTTATCATTATTTGTAGCTTTTGTTGACAAAGTTTTTGTACACCCGGGGAAAAAAGTATTTACCAGTCTAACTTTGTACTCGGACTGCGCTTTGTCGCAATAGCGTTTCAGACTAACTAGTTGGAGAGCAGGTAATATGTCGAAAAACCCTTAGTTAGGAAGTTGGTTCGGACCCCAAAAATGTCTTTTTGTGAAAATTACTCCAATGAGCATAGATTATAACGTAAACATTAAATTGTGATTATAATAAACAAGCTTGCTCAAATTATCAAATTACAAATACGTAAATTTATTTAAGAAATGTATTTTGCAAGTATACAGTATGTTCCCGGATTAAGTTTACAAGAGGAAAAAAAAATTACCTTTGATTTAACGCTAAAACTGAAAAAGGAAAAACATTTTTTGGTTGACTTAACTTTTAAGGTTCTTTATCTACAGCTTTCAAAAATCAATATTGTAGGACTAGTTTTAAATGCCAGAATTTTTTAATAAACTGTCAATTTTGCCAATATTTCTATCAAGTTATTTCTTTATAATCAAAATTCTGAACTTAATAAAACAATTTATAATAGCCAGTCAAAAGGAAACAAATTTTTACCTTTGATTGTACGCCAAAAAAGCAAAGGAAATACTTTTTTTTCTATAGCAGATGTTAAACTATTTCTTTAAAAACTCTTTTGAGGAGATGAAGTAACACTTTAACAGCAATGATTGTTTTTGCTTGATTATTCTGACTCAGTGGAAAGAAAAGTTACTTTTTTTCTTACTTTTGGACTTGTAATAATAATCTTTCTTTGCTTTTCAAGTCCCATCACATTGGCGATTTTATTTTTTTGACAACGATGTCACTTTGACAATTAATTAATTAATTTAATGATTGTTTTTGTTAAAAATGACTGTTTTTTTAGAAGCTGTTTTTTGACTTGCCATTTATTAAAATTATGTTTTTTCCAAGCATTTTTGTTATTTAACTTGGGTTACCCCATATGTCAAAACGACATCGTTGTCAAAAAAATGTGGGATTTAAAACGCAGAGAAAAAATTACACTAGTTTAGACGATTTTTATACCTTAGCTGAAAGTTAATTTCTTATACAGGGTGATTCAGCTTAAATCACCCATTAGACCCCTCTTGGCAGACAACCTATAATACACAAAGCAATTATTTCTTGATTCATATTCGAATTTTGAAAGTTTCATGAATCGAAAAATATCGTTCTTTGATTCTCGATGTTTTGAAAATTTAATTTTAAATAAAGGAATAAGTGCATAATGTATTATATGTTGTCTGCCAAGAGGTCAAGTGGGTCATTTAAGCTGAATCACCCTGTAGATTTTGAGGTACTGAGTTAAAAAAATAAATAAAAAAGTCCACCACGTTACGTTTAAGAAATATGTGATTAGCAAAAATACAAGAACCGCCAAAAAACATAGTAAAAGTGAGTTAGTTATTTTACTTGGTTTTATTATACTATTTGGATCAGTTTTCTTTATAACAATCCAACAGTAATCTACTAACACATTTTCATCCCAAAAACCTTTGTGTCGATCTTTGAAAACCCTTCAGATCTTGATGAAAACGCTCTACTTGTATGTCATTCATCCTAAATTGTAGAAAAAAAGTCCAAATGCGAGTGAAATGTTTTTAAGACCTATTTAGACCCATATAGTAATAATGTTGCAATAATTCAGCAACAATTTGAATTTAAATAAATTTTAAATCGGAGGCATTTGTGCAGAAAGTAGAAAAATTATCGTCTGTAACCAAAAAAGTGTGACGTGATAGAAAAATTTAACAATTATTTTTGTTTAATTAAAGGTAAGTTAACATAAAAATAATAATTCGTTTAAAGGTCGTATTGTTTGTAAACTATAGTGTTATTTGTTATTAGAAGCTCAAAATCAAGAGAAAAATTAAATTTTCTTTCCAATGAGTGAAAATAATGAACTTTTAAAATTACAGAGTTACTGGTTTCAGGTGAAGCAAAAAATGTTTTTCTTTTGCAGTGTTAGCGTAAAATAAAAAAATCCGGGGACATACTGTATAATATTAGTTATTATTATTATTATTATTATGGCATTAAATTTTATGTTACTTGGCATTTTTTTCCAGAACGCGAGTTTTGAACCATGCTGTATACATGCTCATTTTTAAATTATAAAAATATTTTTTTTATTTTTTCAACAAGTGCACAATTTTACTTTTTCGCAAGAACGGGACTAAATTATACTGGGGTTATTTATAAATGGTTTTACTGACGGATCGCTTCACTAATCGGATTTTTGCGGCAATAACGATAAAACAAGCAAACATTTCAAAGTTAATTGGTTAAGGTTTACGTTTTAGAAAAAAACATTTCATTTGCGTTAAGTAAGTATATTGAAATTTGGGTTAATCCAAATAAATTTAGTTGGTACGAATTAGTAGAAAAGTTAATTGGTTTAAAAACACCGATTTTACCTGTTCCTTGTTTTTGTTTGTTTCTGAAATAACTTTAAACTCATCCCTGCGTCTATATCTTCTGGTATATACTGAAATTTGTAATGTTATCTGCTATTAGAAAGAAATTGCTGTTTTCATGTGTAAACTTTACTATTAAATTTATTTTATGAGCAAAGGCATAATGCTAATGGATACAGAATACAATATTGAGATGCAGTAATTGAAACCATTCTATTTTGGAGATGTTTAGAAATTAATAGCTCTCAGTTTGGTAACGACGCGTTATTATTACATGAAGATTTTACCGAGATTACAGCTTGCATAATAATGATGGCTTAAATTATTTGTACGTATAATAATTGAGGAAGTAACAATTTTGAGATAATCAATACGACTGTTTGGGGTAAAATTATCTAATTCTATTGAAGAATTTTACTTATAAAAAATGTATCTCTCTTTAATCCAAAATATTTTTCATTCATTATTGCAGGGTCTTCCTTATCTTGGAATTTCGAAAAAGTTTCTATGCAGAAATTCTCCCTACGGAGAGCTCCTTACAAAAAAACCTACTACAATAATAGTTATTTACTATACAAGACGATAAAGAAATTGTTTATCTACGAGTGAAAAGGTTAAGTTTACGAGTGACGAAGTCACGAGTGGACTTTCTTCACGAGTAGATAAAAATTACTTTGTTTCACTAGACGATAAAAGTCTTATCTACTGAAATTAGTTGATTAAAGCACTCTTTAACATTGAGTACAAAATACATGAAGTTATTTTTAAGTACACATCAAGATATTTCAGAAGTGAGTAAGCATATAAAATCTTAAGTTTTTAAATAAAACATCCCATGTTTTTTTGTATTTTTGATAAAACTTTTAATGCTGTTGTTTTTATAAGAAGGTAAACTTTCGTTGGGCGTGTTGCTTATTTTGTTATATAATTTGAATTCTTTGAAAAATACACATTATTTTTAAAAATTGTTACACTAAAACTAAGAGCATTATCATTATGACCTTACTATTATTAATATTGTTAATTGGACCCTATTATTTTATTTGTTTTGTTACCTATTTGTTTTACTTTTGTGAGATATTAAAAAAAATGTGTGGATCGAATTGGTGTTGGCTGTTTTTTATTCTGCCAAATAATTTTGGTTTTTATCATCATTTCCATAATTCCCGTAATAATTAATTGTATTATGTTTTATTAGCTATAATGAAACGATTTTTAGATACTTTCTCCTATAAAAACACGGGTGTAAAAGTAGCTGCAAAATTTTCACGAAAAGAACTCATAAAGACAGATTTAGAACAAAACTTTGGAATAAAACTTTCCTCTTTCTGAATTCGTGCACGTCTCAAACCGTATTAAGCAGAATTCATTAAAGAATAAAAGAAAACTAATTAGGGGACAAATTTGTTGCTAATTTTGTTACACTAAATTTTTGTTATTTACTTGTGTACAGAATGCTCCCAAAAATCGCCATCCTAAATGTGTTTAAATCAAATATTTGGACTTTCTCAACAAAATTAAAAAGTGTCCGTTAAAACTATCACATTTTAAGAATTTTCAATAGAATTTTGTACCGACCCTACCTACAAATTTTGAAGTGGCATCACTGCTTGGCTAAAATTAAAACAAAGTGTTACTAGAATGTTAAGAATTTAAAAAAAACATTTTTTGTTGGCAATGTTCTCTATGCGAAACTAAAAGACAAAATCGTTTTTGTTGTTTTCTAATCGAAAAATCACGTACTTAAAACTTAAATAAATAAATTAGTTATGGCAGTTGCTCGTTAATTAAAACAGATGTTTAACAAATTATCTTAGCGTGAAAAATCCATAAAATTAATGATTGATAAACAAAAATTATGACATGTATGCAAACAGTGCATTTTTATTAATCATTAAAAATATAGTTGCACTACTTTGTAACTAAACTGAAACAAAAATATTTTTTAAGAAACAATGGGACATCGTACTCGTAAAAATGTCATCTTTATGTTATTTCATCACATCATTAATGCATCGTAAGTTAAGACGTTTTAAGAGAATTAGTTTTGGCAATTGCACAAAACATAAAGTAAATGAAAAATGGCATATGTGAATGATTGCAAAACATTTAAAGTTTTATGTTTTAGTGGAAAAACTACTTTAAGTCATAAACAACACGAATCATATGGAGTTTTCACGTTGTAAACTTGGTTTTAACGAAGTAAAATTACCCCAAACTCAGTCCAAATTGTTCGAAGATTTGCAAATGCTAGTAACTAGGAAGAAATAAATTTTCACTAGAAATATTATCTGTCTTAGGTTTGTTTACAGCAATCTAATTTATAGTGCAGTAAATATGTCTTACATTTGGCACATTTTTGTCTCAAATTAAATTATAAATTAAGGAAGTGAAAATGAAAATTGTATTTACCATTGTCTATATCTGGATCATCCATGACACAGGTACGAAAAACATATTTTTTACACAAATCTCTCACACCAGGTGCAGCAAAACAGCAGAATAATATGATAATTGTCAACACTACTATCATAACAATCAAGGTTGCTACTTCCTGGTTTCTTCCGGATGAGGTTGAAGAGGATTTGTTTGCGGTGTTTACTTCTGAAACAAAAAAGGTTTTTTTAATCTTGACAAATTAAAAGCCATTCATCATAATTCTACGAGAATTATCTAACGCCAGTTGGAGTTGTGCCAGAAATTCGAATAAAAATAAATAAACAATTAATTTGTGTTAAGTTTATAAATAAAAATGCGAAAACACGAAAAATTAGACATGGAATAAATTTTGATTTTATTGTCGGATTGTCATCACCAGTCTTAAATTAAATTAGCTGAAAACATTTTTTGTAAAAATAGGAATCAACAAATGAAGTGGAAAACAAGCGAAATGTTGCTCTGCTTTAAGCTTCTCACAGTATAAGAGCTTTGCAGATTTCACTTTCACAGTTTCAGCATCGATCCTTGACCGAATTTCAGCGCCGGTTTCCGGCGCAATATTTTCCTATATAAGGTTTGCGTGTCGACTTTTGGCAATTTTCGTTTGTTTCATATGTGGAAAGCGATTTATTTTTATTGCAAAAGAGTTGAAAATAATCAAATTAATTGGCTTTGATTTGAGTTTACAACGAAAGTAATTTTATTCCATGGACGTTTTTAAGACACTTAATGTAGGAGGAAATGACAAGAAAAATTGACAAAAACAGACAGTTGGACCTGATTGCAAACTAGTTATTTCTGGAACTTAATCTGGGTAATAAAATATTTTCAATTATTTTCTTCATTCATTTTGTTCCAACACCAATTCAATAAATTGTGGATAAAAATAGTTTATTTGGTTAATTTTTTAGTGTTCTGTATTGGTTTTTATGTGGTAAAAAAATTTTGTTGTAAGAATTTATGATTTTATAATGACTTTTGATTGAAGGTTTTGAATCCAAAATAGTTTGTGTTTGTTTAATTCTTCTCGTCTATAAATAATTTCGCAAGTAATCTAGATCAATATAACAACAATGTAATGTAAAACTCTCAAAACTAAAATTGTAAGCTAGTGATGAAGTGGTTTTTGAAATTTGTAAGTTATAAAACACCTACGCTTGTGGGGAAATTATTATTTTCGCAATTGCGTGTCTTTTGGTTTGGCTCCATTACCATTAAATTTTTGATTTATGAAGTATTTATAAAATTATAAATTCTGTCAAATTAAGAAAATATAGTATTGTGTATCTTGAAAAGAAAAAGTAGGAAATCAATATCAAATAGAAGAGAAAAAGAAAATCGTTGCAAGTGACATATTTCCCAAAGCCATATTTTTCAAATGTGTATCTTTAGAAAGTTTTATTTTAAATATTTTAAATCATTATTTCTTGATTTTTTCATTTTTAGACTAAACATTACACAAACTTTTGGGGATATATAAAAAATAAAAAAAATCAAATATTTACTCTCGAAAAGTACCTAACAAGATTTTTTACACAAATAAAGTGATCGTTGCAGTATCCTAAAAAAATCTTATACAATATACCTACGACCGTTAGAATTTGTATGGCCTTAAGTAATAAATTATGTTAATACAATATGACTTAACATAATTTATTAAAATTTATCGATTTGTGGAGTTGACTTTAATATTACTTACTTTATAAATTGAATTTTTTTTGAGGCGCGTATTCTAGCGCACCTGTATTTTCTTAAAAATTTAAATTGAAATTTATTAATTATGAAATAACATAATTTCTTTTTATTAATTTCAAAACTAGTTTGAGAAATGATGAAGTAATCCGGGTATGTCCCCGGATTGAGTTTACACGAGCAAAAAAAATTTTATCTTTGATGTTACGCCAAAACTGCAAAGGTAAAACATTTTTTGCTTCACCTGAAACGAGCAAATCTGTACTTAAAACTTCATTATTCTGATTTAATGAAAAGAAAAGTTAATTTTTCTCGACTTGGAATAGTTTTTCTCTGCTTTTTAAGTCCTATCACATTGGCGGTTTTATTTATTTGACAACTATATGTCACTTTGAAAATTAATTTATTAATTAAATAATGATAGTTTTTGTTAAAAATGACTGGTTTTTATTTTAAAGCTGTTTCTTTGAGTTGCTATTTATTAAAGTTATGTTTTTCACAAACATTTTTGTTATTTAACTTGCGTAAATTCATATGTCAAAGTGACATCATTATCAAAATAATAAAACCGCCAATGTGATAGAACTTAAAAAGCAGAGAAAAATTATTTTAAGTCCCAAACCAAGAGAAAAATAAAACTTTTCTCTCTACTGGGTTAGAATAGTTAGAATAATTTAATTACAGATTTACTGGTTTCAGGTAAAAAAAAATGTTTTTCCTTTGCAGTTTTGGCGTAAAATTAAAGATATTTTTTTTAATCTTCTAAACTCAATGCGGGGACATACTGTATACTAACTACTGAAATTATGAAAACTAAAAAAATCCAAAATATGTATTTTACATCCTAATTTTGTTTTTATTAAAAAATGACACAAGACACAATGTTTTCTACAGAAGTAAATTTTTTCCCAAAATTTTCACAAATCAAACATTGGCTTCCATTTTTCCTGCAAATTTAGTGTCAAAAATTGAAAAATATACTTTTACACGTTGGTAAGTAGAGCAGGAGCTTTACTATATCATTTAATACATATTATTATGATAATCACGCTTTTTTATGCTAGGTTGTAGTTAGAAACTCGACTAAAAGTGTTCAAACTGCAATTTTCATATGATTATTTTTATTTTTTTAATGTCACCCTTTATTCTTAATTTTTTTTTCGTATTCTTTAATTTTAAATTTGTGAAATAAGTACTATTTTTTTTTTAATTTTGTTAATTTTCCAAGTGTATTGTGATTTGTTTGTTTTTAGTTTAAATCGTTCAGACATTTACTTGATTAAAAAAATACATCACAATTCTGCTTTTATCACACAACTTATTCGTTTCTTTCTCTAGAGAGAATCGGAGAAACGTCATTTTAAGAAAATAAATCATATACTGCTAACTGCAAACAATTGGCTCATAAGTATTAAGTTTGAACGTTAAAATCTTGTTCTTAGTGGGTGGTCAACGTTTGTTGTAAGCCGTTGTTTACTCAAATTTAATAGAGCAAAAATGACAAGCAGTGAATTTCTTCAAGACTCATAAATTAAAATAAGCATTGCAAGTATTTAAAGAAATGTTTTAATGAAGCTCTACCCGGGTATGGTATTTTATTATTGTTATATCTTTCTATTCTTGGCCTAAATACCCTTGGCTAATTGTTGTGCCAAAATTCTTCTACAGAATTTCTGTAGACTATTGTCTTGCATCTAAAAAAAGACGTTGCTACCGAAATAACAAAACACCGAATTGACTAATCCACTACTAAAAACGAAAACAATTAGTTCTATTACCAAAATAAACCTATAGGAAAAATAATAAATTTTTGCTGTTTCCGAGAAAAATGTTGATTAACACCGGGGTAACAAAATCGTCTTTTTACCAATAAAAATTTACCTAGACTTGATTTATATTAAGCCAGATGAATCAGTCCGATTAACAAGTTTGGCAACTAGAGTTCATAACGAAATTAATCACATTTGAACAATTGGCAAACTCCTGGAGAAATAATATACTAGACCACCTACCGAAATTCCGTCAATAATTGTTATTGTTTGCCCAACTTTGATCAAAGCTTCGCCAAAAATATTTTTGTTTTAATCAAACTGAAAACTATATAAACTTTTAACGCCCGTCTTTTATCACAAAGAAATAGAGTATGATACTTTCCAAACAGTAGTTCGAAAATAGAAAACCCCATTATGTAAATAGAGCATTATAGGTAAATATTATTAGTTCTCGAGCTAACTGAATGAAATAATACAGATGCGTTTAAAAGTCACGGACTTTGTTCATCAAATTTATAGATTTGTTAAAATAAAGCATAAAAGATAATTTAAACTGGATTTAAAAATAATCCAAATGATTGATTTTACAAACATTTCACTTTTCAAAGATTTTGATAATTGGATGTGAAATTAAAAATTATTTATGGGACAGATGTTTATCGGAAAAGAAGTGAAATTATTCGATTTTTAGAACGACGTTTAATTAACTCTTCAATCTGGAAGAGGAAATTTGTTTATGCTTTTACAAGTTCAACGTAAAATTCAGTTAGGACGTCATTGAGGTGATTTGCAACGTTATGACGTAGCAAAGATTAACAAACAATCCCATTGTTTACCTTTCTGAACCAAATATAAAACAGTAACAGCAGGACTATAAAAATAAGAGAAAAATATCTTGATCAATTCACATAATACAGAGTGATCCAGTCGAGGATCACAATTTTCTCGACTCGGTTAAGGACCCTTAAATTGACATACGAGTATACATACAAGATTTTTTCTAATTTCAAAAGTTTTAAAAATTAAAATTTTATAATAATAATATTACAACATTTGTTAAGCTAGTTTAAATTTCTGATTAAAGTGGCCTATGACTGAAAAACAGACTCAGAGGTATGAAAATCAAGTCTCATATCTAATTCAGTGTTGCCAACCTAATTTCAGGTTGACAGAAAACAAGTGTTATGTATTCTGTGTCTATATTATTCATTGTTGTCAACTTAATTTTTAAGTTACAGTCCACTTTGATCAAAAACATACCTAACATGGTATATAATTTCTGTTTTTTAAGTCATTACCAAAGTGTTTAAAGATAATTTTTACATTCTTTAAGTTCATTTCTGTGTTTTATTGCTACAAAACATAAAAAATATTTCCTTTGACATGCAATGAGAAGGTCATAAACAAATAATATTTCGTCTTGACAAACACATAAGCAATTTTTAACAAGTCACTGACAATAACATAAATAGTAAAATTAAAATAAATTAGTAATAAAAATGTCATAAAATTACAATTTAAAAAAAAACAATTTTTATACAGAACAAAATATATATTTACTCTTTCAATTAATAAATTAAATTATTCTAAAATCTGAAATTGGATGACAAAATATAAAATAATGTGTTTCAGAAAAAAAAATAGTTTCTTTTCTTGGTGTCATAATTATAAAGAAAGTTTCTCCGGTTTACACATATTATTAATAATAACATTATACTCGTAGTATTTAAAAACTGCGAAAAATAATATTAGAACATGCTTCTTCATTTGTCTACAGGGTGATTCATCTCAGCTCCGGTCTTCTGGAGTTCAGTTATTATTTAAGTGGGAATTTTGATATTTTGTAGACTTTATTTATATTCTAGAGCGCATTTCAGGAAAATATTTATGTTTATACATGGTGGCCCAAAAATGAGTTACAATACAAACATCTGTTTCTATACAGGGTGCGTCAGAACAGAGAAAAAAGCTATATAAGGTAAGATACCAGGAACATGAAAAAATGTTAAAAAAATTTTATCTATAAAAATTTCGAAGTTGAGAGTTTAAATTTTGCACTTTGACTCTAATTTATTTCTGTTGGAAAAATATTTTCTCAAGTTTTTTTGCTACAGCCTATTAGGAGAGGAAATAAGGAAGCTGTATCCTAAATTGTAAATCTGTTTAATGTTATTTACGGGTCTTATTGGCAAAATTTTTGTACCTTTATTAAATAATTGTAAAAAATATATACAAGATCATCAGTTTCATTAAAAACAGACAAAAAATGTCAAATGTCAAAAATTTTTGAAACATTTTTCCATGTTCCTCGTATCTTATCGTACTTGAAATTTTTCTCTGGGGCGCAAGTTCTGACACAGCCTGTATGTTGCGACAATTAACATTTAAAATTAAATATCTTTTAATTTTTAGAAAGAGGATGTTTTTGCCAAAAAAATCAACTTAATCCAAAAATTAAACAAAGTCGACTGATAAAAGTTTAACTTAAAAACATTGAAATTAAAAGCTACATTCAAAAATAAAAAAATAAAAACATATGGTGTTTTATTTAAAAAAAACATAAGTTTGTATTGTAACTATTTTTGGGCTACCCTGTATAAACAAAAATATTTTCCTGAAATGTACTCTAGAATATAAAGTCTACAAAATATCAAAATTCCCACTTAAATAATAGCAGCTACAGAAGAGCGAGCTGAGATGAATCACCCTGTATATTTCGACTTTTAAATGTAAAACTTCTTCAAGAGTGTTTTATCTTTATATAATTTTTTCATAATTTACATTACTAAAATAAATAAAATCAACTTAAAAATTATTGTAAAAAAACGCCAAAGTTTCTAATGTTTTAATTATGGTTATCAGTTTTATCATCTAAGATGTGCAATTTTAATGCCAATTTTATGGTCTCTGAATGTTTTTTGTCAAAACAAAAGGTGCAATATTGAAATTGAATTTCGTTGTTAGTTCAACAAAACACTAATAAATTGTACAATAAAATTTTATCACATCCTTCTGTTTTCCTGTGTAAACAGGGTAATAACAGGGAAATTGAATTGTTCCATTCCAAATTGATGTTTTCGAAAAAATAAACATGACACGTTCAATTAAATCTTGGCATAAAATCTTTCACCGATATGTAATTATCTTTTTGTACAAGTAAATCCACACATTAATTAAGATCAATGCCATAAATATTTATGAACCTTATTCAAACATGAAGTAATGAGATTCAACTCGTGGTAATATTTGCGGGTTTAAGGGAAGTTTTTTATATTATTAATTAATCGAACACAATAGACGGTGCTGGTCTATTTCAGAGCCGAGGAAAATGAGGTTTTCATGTTTATTTAAAGAGCGTAAAATAGCCGTGTATTTATAAGCCTTCACACAACATAAAAGAAAATTTCAGCCACTTACTTGTCTGTTGCGGACTCATTGTTATTTTTCACGTGTTCATTTGCATCTTGAACAAATATTTGAGTGACTTCCAACTGGCTAAAATTACACACTTGATTCGGGACTCTGCATGAGGATCATCACCAACACCTCATTTCCTTTCCTATCAAAAATTCAATCACGTCGGACTTTCCTTAAGAAAGTTGTCACCTAACTCGCATTTTAACAACTTGTGTCCAGTTTTTAATTGATGGCCAAGTCCAGAGCCGAACTCGAACGAATTTTCCGAGCGACGCACTTTCCCACAGGCGTCCAAGCATGCACTGCGGGCGCCTTTTTCCCGTTTCTAGCACGCGACGTCGTGACGTCACTCCTGCAGCCCCACTTTTCGCGGCGGCGCCGAGATAATGAAGATTAGAACAATAGCTTGTATTAAATTTATTCGAATGCTCTCGAGTGACATTAATGCTCTCATAATTAACTCAAAGAAACAAATAGAGGCGCTTTTATTGCGGGAAGTCTTTTTCAGCCCCAGGAATGGGGGCTGCTTGACCGGCGGTGTGTTTCGGAATAGAAATTGTGTAGGAAGGGCATTCCGGAAGTCATTACTACGGCGTAAATTCACGGCGAAAAATAAAATAAAAAGAAGTAGGTCACGCAGGTGATAAAAATATAACCGGGAAAATGGGGAATTGTCATGAAAACGGTCGTGGAATATACAGGATGTTCGGTCCAAGTCGCTCCGGCTAATAACACCTAAACTTACTTCTTTTTTTCAAAAAGTAAATATTTAAATAATAATATTATTTCTTTGCTTTGTTAATAAATGTATCAAATTTTTTTAGCACATCCGGTGTTGCCGGAAATGCTACCAAATTTAGTTTTTCAAATGGAACACCTATGTTTTTTGTCCTACAAACAATAATAATTGACATGAAAAATACTGTAAACCACTATTTATTACATTTTGCGTAACACAATGCAATCAAAAAACATCTTAAATCTTAGAATTTTATAAGGAAATTGGCCGCGTAGCCTGATTTTTAATTTTAAAGGAAAGGTGTGAATAAAAAAATGCTTGGCTACAGTTTAAATGTTGGTTTGACAAATCTAATTTGTCAGTTGATGAGCGAGTTCTCTTATGGAAACTCTTAGATTTTCTTCGACTGATAACAAAACATCCAGATTTTGATTTTCTTGTTCTTTCAAAGAACCACAGGTTTTTTATTTTTAAGAAGCGAACCTATTCGTCTCAGTTGTTTTTCAATTCGACTAAATTTCCAACGATTTGGGTGAACTCTATTTGAGTATTTTTCTCTAAACTGTCTTTCAGCTTCCGCTCTATTTTTATTGCACTTAAAAAACACTTCAAACTGATCTACCAATTCGTCGTAATTAATATCATCCATTATTAAAAATCTCAATAAGATTTATTGACAAATTAGGCTTTGGCAAAATAACAATTAAACGGTATGCAAGCATATTGCTTTTTTGCATGAATACCTTGACAAGTAAAATTCCATTACATTGTAAAATTTGCTAATAAATTCTAAAATTTAAATTATTTTCTGAGTGTATTATGTAAAGTAAAATGTAATAAATAGTGGTTTACCGTATTTTTCATGCCAATTATTATTGTTTCGAGCAAAAAACATAGGTGTTCCATTTGAAAAACTAAATTTGATAGCATTTCCGTATGTGGCAAAAAAATTGATGCATTTACTAAGAAAGCCAGGAATGAATAGTATTATTTGAAAATTTAGTTTTTCAAAAAATAAGTAAGTTTAGGTGTTCTCGGCTGGGGCGACTTAGACCGAACACCCTGTATTTTTTTAAGATTACTTGGAACTTTTAATTAAATGCGTATTACCTAAGTAATGAGACGTGCTAAGGACACTCTAGAGTGCAATAATAAATTTAATCAAATTATATTATATCTACCTCTTCAAGTTTCAGGGTACTGAAAAAATGTCATTTATTAGGAAAACTGCATTAAGAGATTTACTCCTATTTTTAGCAATACTTGTAATTCTTTGAAAATGTCACATTTCGTGCAATGATTGTTATACCACGGTGCAACAAAAGTAAATGACCGAATTTTTAAGCACCAAGAAATTCATACCCAAGTAGTTTGCATTAATTTATAATTTTTTGTAATTTTTTGTCCTATAATTTGACCGGTATTGGAATAATTGGTGATTCTTGTTTTTAACTAATTTAAAGTGAATATATTACGTTTAAAATTAGGCAAAATTGTCCATTTGTTAAGATGTAATGTTAGTGAAATACATTTATAGTAAAATCGTATTCCTAAGACCTACTAAAAATTTTATTACTTTTAAGTTAAATGCGGTATTGTTCAGAGTAAACCAGAGGGTAAACAAATCATAAATTACCCGGACCCTAAAACAGGTCAGTTTTTAACAGGGCCGGATTACTTACTTTCTTTTTGTCTAAAATACTTGAAATGTTTTAATTGTTTTTGATGTAGTTGTTATTAATATCAAGTATTTTAAGAAATTTAAAAATGCCAGGTGGTTATTAACAAGCTATTATTAAATAAAGCTGATTTTTTTAATAATAGCTTGGTAAAACTCTACCACTACTTTAGTTTAAAATACGGCCCTGTTTTGTTCTAGTGAACACTTGCAAAGGAACGTGCTTTTTATGGAGGGTTACAAATTCGAGCCATTGTTTGGTTAATTCCTTATAATGTGTCATAAAATTTTTAGTAGGTCTTACGAAAACGATTTTACTTTAAAAGCTTTATTAAATGAGGTAAAAAAAGTCATTTATTAAGAAAAATAGCAAATGTATAATGATTGTCATATAGGATGTATCAGAAATTAGTGATCTAATTTTAAGCATCAGAATTTATTTCGGTGTTAGAATAAGTCTATTCCAGCACTCAAATGACGTCATTAGAGTGCTTTAATAAGTCGTTGGCGTTAATTTAATTTTAGTGACGGACTTTCTTCACTATTCATTTTTAAATGTGAAAATAAGAATATTTTTATTTTTCACAGCCGCCTAAAATTATTCCACATAAATGTCGCCCACCGTCGCAAAATTCTCTAGATTTACAATTTCTGTCTGTTAATTTATAAAATGATATAAAGCGGCAAAATAGAAAAAATGGTATAAAACACTCGTTGTATAAGCTTCTTCAAGCACTCATTTGTTCCTCAACTCACCGCTACGCGGCTCGTTTCGAAATTTCAAATTCGTGCTTCTGCAACTTGTATTTTAATATACTATTTCTTTATAGTTTGTTGCAAAAGTTTATGTATTTGTACAAATTTTTAATCTGTAATTTAGGCCAGTGTTTAATATTATAATAAGTTTTCACCTAACAAAAATTTTTCTTGTCTCTATCTCAACAAACTTGTGACAATCATGTAAAATCTTTTTTATTGCGAATCTTAATCTAACTCTTTATTGAGTGTATTCTAATCAAGTACCATTAAAAGTTGGTGAATTTTCCCATTTGAACTACATTTGAAACAAGATTAAAGAAAAATGAAGACGTAACATCTCTTGCCAAAGAATATTAAACGCCCCTGAAAGATACCTACTTATACCTACAGGGTGCACCAGAATTCGCGCCCCAGAGAAAATTTTCAAGTAAGGTAAGATACCAGGAACATGAAAAAAATGTTTAAAAAATTCTATCTGTCAAAACATTTTGACATTTATTTTTTGACATTTGACATTATTTATATCTATTTAAGGATACTGATGATCTTATATATGTTTATTACAATTATTTAGTAAAGGGACAAAAATTTTGCCACTAAAAGCCACAAATGACATTGAACAGAGTTCCAATTTAGGATGGATACAGCTTGCTTGTTTCCTCTTTTAATAGCCTATAGCAAAAAAACTTGGAAAATTATTTTTCCAACAGAAATAAATAGAGTCAAAGTGCAAACTTTAAACCCTCATAACTTCGAAATTTTTATAGATAAAATTTTGTTAACATTTTTTCCAGGTTCCTGGTATCTTACCTTTTTCTCTGGGACGCGAGTTCTGGCGCAGCCTGTATATTCTCACATGCTAAAATAAAAAGTTTTGTAGTTGCATGCAAATTTGTGTGATAATTATGTATAATTTTGAAAAAAGATTTTTTTGTCGGAGGTTATTAGTTTTACTATACTTGTTTAAAAATAGAAATAAATAAAAGCTTTAAAATATTGACCAAATAAGTAAGTTTTTAATTTTTTTACTAATCGCAATAATATCACACGATAGGGGTATGTCTAAAACTATAGAGAAACTCAAAACCCAAAAATTTTGCTACAATTTATCATTATAGTTTGTTACAGTGGCGTAATATAGCAGAAGCCTAAGAAGCCCGGGCTTGCGGCGCGGCGCAAAGATTTCAAGAGGCGCAAAATTTTGAGAAAGAATTTCTTTCTTAAAAAAAATAACAAAATCGTGTTTGTCGGAGCAAAATATTATTTTTTCATTATTTTTTTTTTGTACACATAGGGTGCTGCATTTTGGATGTCCGAATAGGAAATCTCCGAAACTAAAAAATTAGGCAAAAACGAGTAATACATTCTGGGGCTCATTTTTTGAGAAAATAATATTGGTTAAAACCGCATCCCGCTATCGTCTTTTGTTTTCGACTTATAGACAAAAATTGACATTTTAGCGAAATCTAAAAAAATTCATATCTTCGTTATTATAGAAGACACAGATTTGAAATAAAGACATTATACAGGCACTTTTTTACGTAGAATTTAATAATGTAGTTAACAATTTTTTTCAGTTGTTTGTTTAGCCGTAATAAAATAAAGTTGTATTTTTTTAAATGGAAATCATAGGCAGCTATGGCAATTTTGAAAAGCTTGTTTTTTTCTTATCTAAAAAATATATATTTGTAACAAATTATTATAATACATTTTTAGTAAAAAATTATCTTTGAATTTTGTTCGCAGTTGGCCATGAAAAAATGTTGCATCTTTAACCAAAAGGATTTAAACTATATTATTCAACCAGTGTCACTAATGAAAGAGTTTTCTAAGTACTAAGTAATGGAAAAGATGCAAAATAAATTGTAAATCAACTTATTGGCGACTAATAACATTTCTTTGTTTTTAAACAAGCTAACATTACCATTACAACTTCTAGTGATATATAGAGTGTTGTAAAAAAAAGCCGCTTTAATTCCTCAATAAAATATATTTTATATGACACAAAAATGGCTATTCAAATACCCAAATTTCGTCTATGTGAAACGTTATCCTACCTCCATTAGATCATCAAAAAAATGTTTTTTTCTAATTGTGTTGACTGTTGACAAATTTGTTTTTCCTATTTTTGGATTTTTTAAAAATATGTAATAATTTTGTTCTGAGGCGCTCGGATATTTGTTTAATGCTTCTACCGTATCGTATTTTTTAAATCTCTATAATTTTATATATTTTTTTTATCTATTTTACAGTTCACAAAACTCTTATTGATTATTATTTACACATTTGGAGTGAAATAGTTTTTCCATGGCCAACTATTATCACACAAAATATGTATTTCACTTTTTAAGTATAGTTATAAAAAAATATTTTGTTACAAATATATATTTTTTAGATCAGAAAAAAATAAGCTTTTCAAAACTGCCATAGCCGCCTATGATTCCCATTTAAAATAATACAAGTTTATTTTATTACGGCTAAACAAACAACAAAAAAATTATTAACTACATTGTTAAATTCTACGTAAAAAAGTGCCGGTAATGTCTTTATTTCAAATCCGTATCTTCTATAATAACGAAGATATAAATTTTTTTAGATTTCGCCAAAATGTCAACTTTTGTCTGTAAATCGAAAACAAAAGACGATAGCGGGATGCGATTTTAACCAATATTATTTTCTCAAAAAATGAGCCCCAGAATGTATCACTCGTTTTTGGCTAAACCTCTTAGTTTCGGAGATTCCCTATTCGGACATCCAAAATGCAGCACCCTGTACAATGTTCGCTCACAATCTCACAAAATGACAAAGGTTTCTCGAATTTTGACTTAGAAAGCTATTACCTATGACCTGTTTTTGGAAAAGATAATACTAGAGAGTATTACCTATGACCAAGTGAACTAAAAACTTCAATCTGTAAATATTGATCCTGCAAGCAATCAAATTGTGTGATAATGCAAGTTACCAGTATGTCAGTAGAAGAAGGAAGAAGAGATTGAAGCAATTTGATGAGACAGGAGGAGACCGAGACGTTGAATCCAACGAAAAAGATGAATTTCGCATCCAGGTATTTTTTTCCACAAACCGACAACCTGAAAGCTGAGCTTTCCAAGAGGCCAGAGTCGTATTTAGAGAATAATGATGAATTCGGATTTTTGAGCTCCTTTCCAGTTATCACACCGGAGGAAATCAAAGAAAAATGCTTAAAGTTGCATGTAACTTACAAAGAAGAAGGCAAATTGCTTCAAATCAAGGACTTCTAGGTCTTTCGTCTAATGGACTTAATTAAAAAAAATTGAAGCTGAATAATATTGACGACTTGTTTCCTAATACTGTAATTTTGTTGAGAATGTTCGTTTCTAAAGTGGTGACTAATTTTACAGGTGAAAGATTGTTTTCAGCATCGAAGAGAGTAAAAGGCTATCGCAGATCTACAATACCTAATCTTAAATTAAACGCGCTAGCAATAATGTGCATCAAAAATGAAATGCTTAATGCTCTCAGTTTTGATAAAATTATTAACGTATTTGCTGACAAGAAAGCCAGGAAGAAACCTTTTTGAATCAACAGTCTTGTTTTTTTAAATCATCCCCCGTTTTTTTTTTCTATTTTTGAATTATGTATTATTAACAGAGACAACTTTTATTAACTAATTACTATAAATAAACAATACGCGTATATTAAGTAACAATTTTACAATCAATTTGATACTCACCATTACCATTATCAAAATTAATAAAAAAAACAGAAAAGAAGAGAATGCTATATCAAACACTAAAATGTAAAAAAGTAGGGGGAATTGACTTAAACGTAATCTAGTTAAACCACAGTTTGCCATTTTGAACCGTCTCCAACTGTAAATGTCTGTGGCTCCGTCGAATATTGCCAAATATCTGAGAATTTTATCGATAGCAAACTTAATTTTAACAAACACATTTCTGTTATGAAGCAAAACGCAGCATTTTAAATCTTTTACCTACAAAAACAAAGGCTCAATTACCGAACAGCTACTCATATCTACAAAATGCTCTCCAAATTTATTCTAGAATCTAAAGAGAAATAAAACGTCTGGCTCAAAGAAGAATAGAAATTGCAGAAACGACACTCGAAGAGTCACCACAATCTGCTAAAAATTCCTCTCTGATCCCAGAAACCCCAAAATCCTTAATTCTCTAAAATCACCCCGGAATTATATGCAAACGGACAAAGAAAACCAAACAGGCTGAAGGACTCCGGTTGACGGCCCATTGTTTGTTTAAATTTAATCAAATATTCTATTTATTTATTATTTGTATTATACTGTATTTTCAGCCAATAAAACAATTTCTTTCTTACTACGAGTCCATCAATATTTGTTGTCTTATTAACATGTTACAGTTTAATTGAATAATTTTCTTTACATAAATAAGAATACAATTTGTGTTACTTGTAAAATGTGAATAATGAGTTTTTTGCTTTTTTTGTAAACATTGGTACAGTTGGAGACAAAATAGTTTGTCAAATAGTCACTTGAGTGACATTAAATTGTAAAGCATGCTTTAGGACTGTTAACCTTATTTTTAGCTACAGTCAATCATAGTTGACAAGTTTTTGATAGGAAAATATAATATCTGTCATTAATTTTAAATTGTCATTCATTTTAACGTTAAAGCTTGAATTACTTTAAAGTGTCAGAAAAGTGACGACCAAAGAACATTATAAGTAATTATTATTTTTGCAACGTTATGTTTTCACCTATCCACACGTACAGTTGGAGACAAAATACTTTGGTCGTCACTTTTCTGACACTTTAATGGAATTCAAGCTTTAATGTTAAAATGAATGACAATTTCAAATTAATGACAGCTATTATATTTTTCTACCAAAAATATGTACAGTTGCGGAATTAAAATTTCGGGCAGTATTGTCATCTTCATAGTGTAAACTCTAAAACAATCTTTACATTAATAACCTCATTTATACTCTTGTCATGTTTATGTCATGATGACAGTAAAAGGTAGTTTACAGTGAACTTTTTGAAGTGACAGAAAAATACTGCCCGAAATTTTAATTCCGTAACTGTACATACAACTTGTCAACTATGATTGACAGTAGCTAAAAATAAGGTTAACAATTCTAAAGCATGCTTTACAATTTAATGTCACTCAAGTGACATTGACGACTAAAGTATTTTGTTTCCAACTGTACGTATGTTTACTTTTTTTCTATTTTTTTTTTCTATAAAATAAAATTATTTTTTTCTATTAAAACAAATGACATTAACGACACACGTATTATTTGTATTCATAATTTTTACAGCATACACTGGCGGACACAGAATTTTGGACGATTTGTCATTCGACAGAAATAAAAATGTAAAACGGGCCTTAGACAACTAACCACACTTTCAGTTTTTGTAATTTTTCATCTGATAGCTAAAGAAAAAACTGACAACAAATCAAAATAATTTATTGAACTTATATAAAAACACGTATTACTGGCATTATTGTTTCGGAAAATCGACGCCAAAAATAAATTTCTACAACTTTCAAATTGTAGTTTCAAACGTCAATCACAATGACAATAAAACGTGGCTTACATTGACATTTTTTGAACTGACATAAGTCCAAAATTCCGTGTCCTGTGTATGTATTTATAGTAACTAAAAAAACGCAAAAGTTGCAAAATAGGTTTAGCTATAGAAATCAATCAAATCAACTTAATTAAAAACATAAATTTAACACTTTTTCATATTAATAGTTATTTATTCGACGAGTTTGAGTGTAAATCGGACGCTTTTTATCACGAGTGGATTGTTAAACCAATTGCTTTTTCATCTACGAGGTGGACTAAATGAACCGATTTATACGAAGACGAGTTGAATACAACATTTTATTCTTCGAATTAGACTCGACAAGGCTTTAAATTGCTTTAAATCTGTTAAAAATAATCTGACGTTTCGCATTGAGATATGCCAAACAGTTGTCAAAACTTCCTTACAGAGAAAAAAAACCGTAAATTTTGACAATGTCGAAGAATAAAATATAATATTTTTAAATTATAGTAGTTAAATTTCTAGAAATTAGATTTAGTGTTTATTTCACTAAAAGAATAAAACTGAAATTAAGCGTAAAACTCCAACAAAAAAGCAGTTGTAGTCTGAGCTTTTGACCTCTTCCAAACCCATGTTTTTGGACTTGGGCCAAATATTTGAGGAAGCCAACTTTATTAAACTTACAATAAGTGTGACAACAAACAAAAACCGTGGAGACTGATGCTAAAAATACAAATCTTAATTAATTTATTTGTAATTTTATATCACCGTAGTTGTTTTTGCCAAATGTGTATAGTATTAAAATTTTCAAAACTTTATGCAAGGGCTTATCCGATTTTCAACATTATATTTGGCAGTACGTTGAAGTAAAGCACAAATCCATCTTGTCAGTCATTGGGTGCCAAGACAGGCTAGCGTGGGCCACCTGTCTGCAAATCCATCGAAAATCTGATTAAAAATAAAATACAATATGAATAATCGTGGCCTAGTTTTATTCGAATGTGGCATTTTGCGTCAAACTAAAGCTTTTCCTAGGAAAATCTATTCAGCAACGCGCGCATATTTATTTTATGATTTCCGGGGTCAAGGATAACAGTTCAAGGCAACCACTGTGCCACTTTGTCTGCATGTATTAAATTGAAGCCAGAAGGAAAATCGCTTTTCTGAATCACATTCTACATGATTTATGAGGAAAATTACCCGCCTGAAACTAATTCGATCCATTTTAAACTGTTGATATTTTCGTTAATGGGGAAAATTTGCTTTTCAAATTTTTTCATTTGGCAACGAACCAGTTAATGAATTATAACTCAAAGAAAAGTTGCTTTATTCTTTGTTTGTTTTTTCTTCAATAAACAATTAATTTCGAGCTAATATTATTTTTAAGCGAGTCACTAGCCAAGACATTAGGACCTAATCCAAAGAGACCAGTTTTCAGAAAAAAAATAACTAAATTAAATTATTTTATTCTGAAACGATGATTAAGTATGTTTCTAATCTGAGCATAATCGAAAATTAAGTGTTAATATGAAAATCAAACTATTCATTTAACTTGGACATCAGCCAGGTAGGCATCTACTTAACTTTTATTAATTATTTTAAAACAAATACTTTGAAGAAACTAACAAAAATCATGTGGTTTTTCTCGTTCTTTGAATTTAAAGTATTTTAGATGGACTCTTTTTCAGAATCAAATCATTTACTGTAGTTTCAGGAAGAAACTAGAAAATTGACAGGCAAATGTAAACACAAGAAAATACTGTTTTGAATGAATTTCTGTGAAATGTGGCTTGTGTATATGAATAAACTGTTTATACAGTAGGTGTCAATAATTAGCTTTCTAGTAAAAGCAATTCAAAAATATAAAATTTAATTTTTGTCAGAGTTATTTCATTATTTTTTTGCCACCTTATTAAAAAAATGCCACATTCGGATATGTTGTTTTATAAGACACGTGTGTAATGCCCTAGGTATTTTAAATTTTTAGTTTTTGTAATTTTTTTGATTGAAATTGACATGCATGTAGTTATGACATTATTATCATTACATCTTAGATATGTTAATAGTTATTTGTATTACAAGGGAGGAAAGTGTATCTTTTCCTTCCACAGGTGGAAGTTTTGCGATGGGTTTTGCCTTTTCATAAAAATCATTTCAAGTAAATGTCACACAAAATTAGTTTGGCTAATTAGAGCTGTCCGTAAAGACCAACCCATATAATAATTCCTAAGCAAAAACCGTCCTCAGTGAAATTAATATAAATATTATATTTTAATTTGTTATTTTTTAGGTTTACGTATTGGGCTTAGTGCCTTTATATTAAACCTATCTATTATTTTAATTTATTTTTAAATAGACGAATAATTAAAAAAAATGAAGTTTTGGAATGAACTAACAATTCTCTTCTTGAGGGGTGCAGATGCTATCTTTGCTTTGAACAAACGCAATAAAACGATAATGTTGTGGGTTACACCCTGGGGTGCGGTCGTATATCTTACAGCAGGTACCGGACCTTATGAAATGATTGTGTATTATTGGTTGCCTACTTTCCATTTAATTTTTGCTTTATATCAAAGAATCAAGAACAGTTATCAAATTCGCATTATATCAGGGCACTCTATTTTTAAATTACCTATAAAATGTTTTTTTTTTAATTCAATACGGTATACCGTTATCAAAAAATCTTAATAATTAAAATTTTCACATTTTATTCAATAAAAAAATATCTATTAACTTATTTAAAGCAGGAATATTTCTCTGGTCTCCATTTACCTTTAAAGAAACACTACAAACATCAAGAAACTCTTCAAGTCTAAATTTGCGGCTAAAAACAATGAAATAAATTTACATGTAATAGGTATACGCCAGCTTTCAGGGGGTCTGGAGCCTTAACTACCGTCATGTATTTTGAGGCGTAGATTACGAAAATATAATCGTTTTCATGTTAATGTGCATCGAAGTAGTCGTTGAAAGGGATCATTTAAGGTGGCAACCATGCGAAAATTCAAGCAATCCCAACCTCGATCTGCCCCAAAAATTATTTTCTCAAATAATTATGTGTACCCCAGTTTTTGAGGTAACAAAAAATAATTAAAATTAACAACGTAATTAACATAAGGTGGAAAAAAAAATCTCATTATGCTGAATGACATTAATGATACTTTTTGTGTGAATCGTCCTTTAAATAAAAGACGCATTTAGACTTTTACAACTTACTTGATGCACATTAATATGAAAAAGTATAGATGTTTTGAACTCCCTCCTACTACCTAAAAAATTAGAAAAATCAAAAATTATAGGTTTTACAAAAATATTAAATATTCCTAGATCTACATATATGATTTTTTGCATAGGGAAATCTCTGTTCGCAAAAACAAAAATTTTTCATCTTTTGTGTCTCTTTATACAGGGTTATTCACGAGAGGATTATTTCTGATTTTTTTGCCGCAACCCGTTATACATATTGCAACAATTTCTTGATTTCAAATTTTGTAAATAATTGTAACTGAATCCACGATATCTGTTATTAGTCTTGTCTCTTTGACATTAAAGCAAAAAAATCATCTCTCAAACGATGCATTAACATTGTTAATTTATTTGTTGAATTTTGATTAAATGTAGGTTATCTGTCAATCTGACAAATCTATTCAACTTACTTTGATTTCTAATTTCAAAGAAATAACATATTTAATTTAGCAGTTAGTGATATTGGTATTGTTGGTTGCGGCAAATTTTTTTCAAAAATAACCCTCTCGTGAATATACAATACTATACAATACTTAGTCAAAAAAAAATGAGTTATTTGCCAGTTACAAATAAAAGTAATTTTATTTTTAACTGTTTAATAATAATAAAATTAAAACTTGTAATAAACGTAATAAAAGTAAAAAAATATTTCACTTCAATAAAATAGCAGGATAGGTGCAACACGTGGGTAAACTTTTTAATGAAAAAGATATACATTTTTAACGTTAATAGAATGCTTTTGCAAAGACAATTTAAAAAATTTCATAAGTAAAAACAAGGATTTGGTGTAAAGTAAGTGCATGAATCAAATTTCTTATTTTTTTAACTTTTTGATTGCAGTACGTTAAAAAATTAGTTTTTTCGCTTTACCCCTCTTTTTCCTACTAAAACAGCTTTTTTACAAACAATGTTATGCAACCAACAATACACCATTTTTAAATATTTGATGGTGATTAATTCCATTATCAGTGATTATTTGCGAGACCGTTTGAAGGTTTTGCCAAAAATACATTTTGATCTTTGGTAAGTAATATGCATTTAAAGCTGTCACATAATTTATTGAAATTAAAAATGATAGAAAAGTGGGCAGAATTAAGCACTCTAGTGTCATCTGTGGTCGATTGTGTGAACCTTGTCTATTTTTCGCTTGATTCTGATTGGTGTAAAATTACGTCATGTGAAGTTCTATTTTTAGCAAAGCGCACGCGTAACGTCTTTTAAATTCGCCATTTTTATAATTTATTGTTGTGTGTTTATTAAAAAAGCATGAGATTTTGTTATGTAAATGATCAGGGAATCGAAGCATTGGTTTCGTGTGGAAAGTAATGTAAGTGTATTTAGCAAGCCATTGTTCGTTTTGAAATAGCGTCTGTTTACATCGTTCGTAGTGTCAAAATTTTGCACGTAAACACGATAGTTTTGAAAAATTTTTAACGAAAATTTATTGATTACAGCACGTGGAGTCGAATTAAGATGGAGCGCCGTTGACAAATATTATACAACCAATTATATACAAAGAATGGGAGCATTTCTTGACAAGCCAAAGACAGATAAATTCCAAGAGTGTGGAGAAGGCAATGGGCTGCGCTATGGAGTCGCCAGCATGCAGGGCTGGAGGGTCGAAATGGAAGATGCACACATGGCCAAGACAAACCTGGGGGACGCTCTTAAAGACTGGTCTTATTTCGCCGTTTTCGATGGCCATGCTGGGGCCAAGGTAAATCGTAGTGTGGCCAAACGAATTCCTCCTCAAGAATAAACAATCATTTTAACAATATTGACTGTTATGCAATGACACTTGCCACTTACAACCAAAAAGAAACAACAAAAGTGTTAAATACTTTAATTTACGTAATTGCGTTAATTTATTTAAGAAAAGGACAACCTTTCAATGGCTTTAATTGTTGTTTTTAATCACGAATTCCTCAGGACTTATTACGTCACCTCCATCTTAAAATCTGATGAATTATTGCATTTTTTAACAAAATTTGATATTTGGGTTATTTTCCTGGTTTAAACATATTGAAATGTAAATAATTTTAACATACAAGAATCTTTTTTGTTTTTTTTTTCATTATTGTTTATAAACAGTGTAGTGTATATCTACACAAAACTATAAAAGTAAGTATGGAACATTATTTTATAGAATCATAAAAGTTCCTTTACGATATACTACTTTTAATAAAACACAAATAACTATGTATTACTCTAAATGAAACTTTATTTATGTGTCACTATTAAACAAACTATGAGTGGGTTTTTCGTATTTTTGTCACATTTGTCTATTTAACAAAGGAAAGCTCATGATGGAAACGCATTACTAAATATTTATCTAATGCACATATTTAAATACACAGTAAACAATGAAAAATATATGTAACAATTTAACAACAAAAATATCTTTATCACATTTAGATTAAGATCTACATGTGTGTACCAATTTGTCGGCCAAAGATTCCTTTTAAATCATTAAAGAATAGGTTTTTTTTTACTTTTTGGGGTGTATTGGTGTTAAAAAAGGTAGAGTCAAAAATTGTTCAAAATCTGCAGCAACTATAGATTTTTTATTTTATGCAATAAAAATAGAAGTGTTAAGAAGACTTTTTCTAGGATTTTTTACTAGTGTAAATAAATGACTAATCATGTGTCAAGACCAGGCGATGTTGGTTTAACAGGGGCGGACTGACAAATTTTTATATGGAGTGCTAAGTTGAAATGAGGGCCCAATATACAATACAATAAAAATATGCATAAAAACTACTTGTCACTTAATGTAGTAATTTTTTTTTGAAGGAGTTTGTTGTGACGTCAGTTAAAATCATAATGGTTTAATAAACGGAAATAAAGTTTTTAGATGAACGTTTTCAGAGGCTGCTCGTAATTTTAATTTTTGCTTTTCTTTTCGTTTCTGTGCACCAAATTAAATTTATCTTATATTTAGAATTCTCCATTATTTATGCCCACTAATAATTTAAATTAAATTAAATAAAAACGATATTTTATATCGGTTGATTAAAAAATGTGTGGCATAATTTTAATTCGAATACCTCTCTACAATTGAGAATAAATAGTACAGTATTTATTGACCCACCTCAAAAATTGAAAAATTACAACTTCGGTATGAAAAAATGATTTTCTGGAAATATTTTTGTTACTGTTTATCCGATTATTATTAAATTTTGCATGTTAAAGGACAAAAAGACACTCTTTGATTTGGTGTAAACGGAAGTCTTGTAGAAGCAGTAGCAGTTTTGGGATCATAACTTTTTTTCGGCTTATTAGTTTCTATTTTTGATACAGCCCAATCATTTTTTTTTATAAAAAAGGTAGATTCATATCGCCAAAATGTACCGTTCTCGAGTTATTTGAGTTTAAACTAAATTCTACACCGCGCTGCAAAATCAGCATTTACAAATTTTGAGCGTACCTTAGAAACAATATATTTAATGTTAATTTCATTAAATCCAAAGGAACATTTGTTTATTTCTTGATGATTATAAAAGCTGTAATTTTTCTATTGCTTAATGAGTTGGATTAATAAATACTGTGTAATCTATGCTCATTTGTAGAGGAGTATTCGTGATTAAAATTATAACACAAATTTTTGAATCACCTGTATAAATTCACGTGGAATTTTTCTTACATGCGTGTAAGACCTAAACAAAATTGAGCTAAAATTATAGAACTTATAGTTTTATTTGTTAAGATGGCAATTTTTTAATTCCTTCAAACTAAACACACTTAGCTTCTGCGAAAATCGCGGTTTATTAAAAAATTTAAAATCATTGATATTATTTCAATGAGCTCTTGACATAATAAGTCTACCATAATTGGGGGCCCCGTAAGACTCGAGGGCCAGTCCGCCCCTGGGTTTAATAATGTATAAGCGATACTTTGTGTTAATTTATGTACTTTATTTAAAGAATATTTGAGCTATTATCCAATACCATAACGTGCTTATCGCTATGCTTATACAAAATTCCGTAATTTTTAACGAAAAGTATTAAAAAAATTAATAGAAATAAAAGTCAAGTTTCCAATATGGATTAGCATCTGAAATAGTATAAAATAAATAAGTAAATTTATTAGTGGTAACAATAAGTATTCTAGAAAATATTTTGCAAAGTAATAATTTTTTATGAATTGTAATTTTTGGGTTTTGTAACGCATGTGGTTAGTTTGCAATTGTTGTTGTGTTCACTTTTCACATTGCAACTGTGAGATTTTAATATTTATTTTTGGCAAAATGAAGTAAATGTTTTGTTGTTCAATGAGCATTTATTTCAGGCTGAAATCAGAGTATTCATAGGTCATGACTCCTAAGATAAAAAAAAATAACCCAATTACATAAATAATTTGTTTCCTTATCAAAACAAAACCTTTTGCGTCTTAATGTTGGTATAATTTGCAAAGGTATCAGCCCACTGCGCGGAGCACCTCCTTGACGCCATTATGCAAACGGAGGAGTTCCAAGAGGACGTGATGAAAGGCATCCACAATGGTTTTCTAGAGTTAGATAATAAAATGCGCTCGTTACCTGAAATGACGTCCGGTGAAGACAAAAGTGGGACAACGGCCGTCTGTGCATTCGTTTCACCTAGACTTATTTATGTAGCGAATTGTGGGGATTCCCGCGCTGTTTTGTGTCGTGGTGGCAGCCCCGTTTTTACCACCCAAGACCACAAGCCTGGTTTACCCTCAGAAAGAGAGCGCATTGTTAAAGCAGGAGGCAACGTAATGATCCAACGAGTGAATGGAAGTTTGGCCGTTTCGAGAGCTCTGGGGGATTATGAGTACAAAAATGTGGAAGGAAGAGGACCCTGCGAGCAGTTGGTGTCGCCTGAGCCTGAAATCTTCGTCAGGGATAGGGATGATAAAGAAGACGAGTTTCTAGTGTTGGCCTGCGATGGGATTTGGGATGTGATGAGCAACGAGGATCTCTGCCAGTATATACATAATCGCCTTTTAGTCACCGATAATTTACAGGAAGTTACCAGTCAAGTTATCGATACGTGTTTGTACAAAGTGAGTGGGTTTTAAGGGTTTTTGGGGGGGTTTTAATGATGAGTTTGTTACAGGGTAGTCGAGATAATATGAGTATTGTGTTAGTTGTGTTTCCTGGCGCTCCGACCCCCACTCAAGA
Source organism: Tribolium madens (assembly GCF_015345945.1). Classification (NCBI taxonomy): domain Eukaryota; kingdom Metazoa; phylum Arthropoda; class Insecta; order Coleoptera; family Tenebrionidae; genus Tribolium; species Tribolium madens. The sequence continues at coordinate 17,550,700 of NW_025401063.1, read as the reverse complement.
AGCTATCGATGCCGAAAAGGAATTCGATGCGAGTCTGGAGAGGCGTATAAAAGGTTGTTTTAATTTTTTCTCTTGTCAGGGTATTTAACGTTGCTTTCTTTTCTATCAAGTGATCTTAAAACATGTTAACTCTCTAGTCAATGCCTGATCTTAGTATTTTTTTTAACATTTTTTTTTATCATAGCTGTGCTTTTTATGTTGTTTTTTGTTTTGTTTGCAATTTACAAAGATATTTTATGAAACACTGAACCAAATAATATAACTGCCCTCCTTTTTCATCAAGTTGTGATTATTTCAGTATTAGATTCCTCTTGCTCATTTTATTTTTACAATTAGTGATCCTCAGTATTAACAGTCATATTATACAATCCATAAAACATACCATAGCTGATAAGTTTTAAATAGTTCAACTCAAATAATGTATAATCACTCAATTCCCTTTAAAATCACAAGCATAGTAGATTCCTTCCTTGTTAACACTAGATTTTAATTAGGAGTAAATTTTACCACGATGTATGTGTTCATAGTTTACACAATAAATACAATGTATTATTTTAATAATTATGAGGAATGCAGAGGTCTTTAAAAACTCACTTTAAGGATGAGTAATATGCATAAACAATCAACTGTTTAGACAGTGACACCTTTTTTTCTGTTTTATTACCGTTAGTAAGTCTAAAAATCTCTAAATAAAAAAGGTTGTGGGCCAATAATATACATTGCAAGCTTGTTTTGGTTGTGACTTTGTTTGAAAAAGAAATGATCAACATCTTATGACTTTATGCCTACAAAAGAAATATTTTGGCAAAGTCAATTAGAATAGAGTCAAAAAAATAGTCTATTTTAGAAAATTGTTAAATATAAATGAATGTTAATTATAAATTCTGTGGTAAAAGTGAATAGTGCCATATTTTAACTACTGATCTTATGCATAATCCTAACAATTTTTTGCATGTTTACAGCATGCGACACTTAACTGTTGCTGTAATAGTGTTTTTAATAAATTTTTAGTGGTATTCAACATGTGACAAAAATATTAAACTAAGACACAAGGCAAAAAAATGACCAGTTTAAATGCCACTGGAATTGAAGTTAAAATAAAAGTTGCCAAATTGTGTACCTAAAATACGGGTAATAATGTAGTAAATTTTGTGTTTTTAGTGGAGTGGCTGGGATTGTTTATTAGTTTTTGAATTGCATATATTCAACCTTGTAGAATTGGATTTAACTTTGAGATCTCTGAATTCTCTTTGTGATCTCCCGACAATTTTAGCTTTACAATCACCCTAGTCCTAAGAAAATTCTCTCTAGTCTTTTACAAAACACTTTATATCGTTAATCTCTGTGAAAATTTTCTATATATTCTATGATACACTTTAATTCTAGTTATTTGAAAATTATGTCTTCCTGATTGTTTTTGTGTTGTCATTAACCATTTTCGTGTGTAACTTTGGCCATTACAAGAAGTTAAGGTGAAGACTGACCTAAAAATCGTGATTTTTACTCAAAGCAATAATTTTATCGCAGCATCCTTAACTTCTTTGATCAAAATTGATATTCAAGCTTCGGCTTGGACCATTCCATTTGTTGAAAATTTCTGGCTTGACTCGTTCTGTTCGTTGCTGTTTTATGTGCCATTGTAATATGGTTTGTTTGAATAAACGACTGTTTTACCAAAGCACGTGTTTTATTGGTTTTATTTTTTTCTTTGTTTGCAGAAATTGTGGAACAAAACGAAATCAATGAATTCTCCACGGTGCTGCATAAGCTTGCATCACTCAACATTGAAGGGTTTCCTCCAGGTGGTGGACTAGCTGCAAAGTAAGTAAATTCTACAGTTTCAATATTCATCAATTAGCAATCATGTTTGTTTCAGACGTACACTGATTGAAAAAATTTTCAAAGAACTGTGTCCGGATCTAGCTGAAACTGTAAGTTATGTTGTAGGTTGTAGTTTTTTGTATCAATAATACGATGTAAATATATCGTTTTGGGTGACTGAATTGTATTATGTTTTTATATTTATCATTAAAACGCAAATCTTCAATCAGGCTATTTGGGTTATAGCATAACTCATGCAAAGGGTGTGTGTCATCATTTTAAGTTGACTGTCTTTCGTGCCAATTTCATTCATTATGCTTCATTTCATTCATTTTTATACTTAACAAGGAAATTTGGTGGCTCAGTTGGCCATCACAAACTACAAAAAACAAAAACGTTTGTTTTGGCCTAAATTAAAACACCAGAAAGTTATACAGGATTACTTGATACGTAATAATTGTCTCTATCTTACATCTATGAAAAGGATTGTACAACAAGCATTAAGTTTGAAATATGTTCCTAATAAACTGAACACAAAATAGTATCGTAAAATGTCTAATTTCCTATAGCAGGATTTTGTTTTTTTTTATAATTGTAGCAAATTAAAGATAAATTCATACATAGCTGGTATTATTTATTATTTCTTGTTAATTAAATCTAAATAAGTTAGCTTGTTACGTGTCAAATGCATGTATTTTTGTAAAATAATGTCAGATTACTTACATTCGTTTTAATAATTTAATAAAACAGCACACAATACAGGGTGTTTCATAACTCGCGTTTTATTAAAAAGTACCAAGTAAGATACCAGGAACATGATGATCTTGTATATGTTTTTTCATAATTATTCAATAAAGGTAAAAACTTTTTCAATAAAAACCATAAATATCGTTAAACATTGTTACAATTCAGAGGATACAGCTTCTTTGTTTTCTCTTCTAATGGCAAAAAAACATGTAAAATTATTTTTCCAACAGGAATAAATAGGGTTTTAACATTTTTTTCATGTTCCTGCTGTCTTATCTTACTTGATTGGCACTTTTCTATAGGGTGCGGGTTTTGATACACCCTGTATGTTCCATATTACAAATAACTTACAAGTTTTTACGTTGTAATCTGACTATATTGCACAAAATTTTCCTTAAGTAAAAATTGTGCTTCGTTTTTGGGTAAACACAGTAGGTGTTGATTATTGAAAAGTAATTTACTGTACTGTATTTTAAAGATATTTCGGTAGAACAACAATATACAGGCTGTTCGGTCCAAGTCGCCCCGGCCGATAACACCTAAACTTACTTTTTTTTTCTAAACTAAATTTTCAAATACTATTCATTCCTGGCTTTCTTAGAAAATGCATCAAATTTATTTAGCACATACGGTGTAGCCGGAAATGCTACCAAATTTAGTTTTTGAAATGGAACACCTATGTTTTTTTGCTCGAAACAATAATAATTGACATGAAAAATACGGTAAACCACTATTTATTACATTTTACTTTACATAATGCACTCAGAAAACAATTTAAATTTTTGAATTTAATTGCAAATTTTGCAACGTAGGCGGATTTTACTTGTCAAGGTATTCATGCAAAACGCAATATGCTTGGATACTTTTTAATTGTTAGTTTGACAAAGCCTAATTTGTCAATAAATCTTATTGAGATTTTTAATAATGGATGATATTACGACGATTTGGTAGATTAGCTTGAAATGTTTTTTAAGTGCAATAAAAATAGAGCGGAAGCTGAAGGATAGTATAGAGAAAAATACTCAAATAGAGTTCACCCAAATCGTTGGAAATTTAGTCGAATTGAAAAACAACTGAGACGAACAGGTTCGCTTCTTAAAACCAAAAAAACGCGGTTCTTAGTGAAGAACAAGAAAATAGAAATCTGAATGTTCTGTTATCACTCGAAGAAAATCCAAGAGTTTCCATAAGAGAATTCTCTCATCATAACTGACAAATTAGATTTGTTAAACCAACGATTAAACTGTATCCAAGCATTTTTTTATTTACTCCTTTCTTTTAAAATTAAAAATCAGGCTACGCGACCAATTTCCTTATAAAATTCTAAGATTTAAGATGTTTTCTGATTGCATTGTGTTACGCAAAATGTAATAAATAGTGATTTACCGTATCTTTCATGTCAATATTATTGTTTGGAGGAAAAAAAACATAGGTGTTCCATTTGAAAAACTAAATTTGGTAGCATTACCGGCAACACCGGATGTGCTAAAAAAAATTGATACATTTATTAAGAAAGCCAAGAATGAATATTATTACTCAAATATTTACTTTTTGAAAAAAAGAAGTAAGTTTAGGTGTTATCAGCCGGGGCGACTTGGTCCGAACCAACCTGTATATCAACTTCTGGAGTAGTTTTTATTAGCTAGATACTCTATATGGATAGAAAATGAATAATATTTTTTTATGAAGAGATGTCATGGATGTCGGTGTATAATCATAGTGTGGTAAAAGTTTTAAACTTGTTGGGTTATTTTTAAAATTAGACTTGTGAATTTTCGTGAATCTTAGTCCATCCTAAATGTAATAAAATTTCGTTGTGTTAGCGAGAACATGAAAGACTTTAAATTTGTTATATAAATTAGTGTCGCTTTGATTGGATCATTTTTCGATCACAATTTAATGTAGTGAATTAAATTGTGGTTTAAAAAACATGCTTGCACTGTTTGTGCTTGATTGCTTTTTTCTAAAATATTTTGGGTGACTTGAGCTGAACTGAAAACTAAAATGTTAAGTTTATTGCAGGATTTGGACCCTTTCAACTAAATTTGGAGAGCACTTTCAGGTGTTGAGGTTAATTTTAGGCTATTGCTGTTTTATTTATTTAAAAGGATAAGCTTGATTGGCATTAGGAATTTGTAATATTAAAATATAATTTTATCGCAGCCTCTGTACTTTTTATTCATTAACACCAGGAACGATTTTGTAATTGCTTATTATTCCTTTTAAAATTAGGGCCTAATGTTTTCTTTTATTAGTTACCAATATACTATAAAAGTGATCCTGTTTTTTTTCGTAAGTAGTTAAAGTTTTGTATGTTATGCACAAAGCTCATCATTTTTCATCAGCGTTTTCCTCATAGGATAATAATGTAAAATTTGTAATTACTATTTTAAATTAGAGGTGCCACTGTACGTTTAGCCAATTGTATGTGGCCATCCTCTTTACCACTTTTAAAAATAATAAATGTTTGTAGTTGTTTTCTTTACTTTTATTTTGCGATCTATGCAAACATTTATTAACAACGGTACTTCTCATCATATCATTGCGCATTGATTCGTTATCTCTGTACAGCCATCGTGATTTCAAAAAATTCGTTGAAATTCTATTTTTTAACTACATAATCTATATCAACATGTGTATAAATCAGAATGTGTGCTGTATATTTCAGATAAATTGAGAATACTCTAATAATTATGATTAAATTATTTAAGTATAACATTTTTTTATTTATTGCCCCAACCCTCCACACCACTGTTCTTTACTCAGCTTAATTAAGAGATTTTTTCACAATTTATTTTTTTCAAATCATAATTTCTCCAATGAAGGAATCTCAAAATTACACAGGGCGACAAAAAAAAGTCATGTAAGACAAATCAAATGCACTAAAAAAATTTCAAGTCCACACACTTTGAACTAAATAATTTTGCACATGAAGCATCTGACTTATTGCATTCAACATCACTCGAAAGTGATGAGAAAGCATTTACTCAGAACATTTTCAAAAAAAAGTTCAGAAAGCTAGAACAAAGTGAACAAGTCGAAATCTGAATGAAAAGTGATTTGGTTTGAAAAAGATTTGCCCTTATATTTAAGGCTTGTGCCTTAAATTTCTACATCCTCTTTGCTCAATGATCAGTGGTCATTTTTACCACAAAAAAACTCTTTATTTGCTTTAATTAGTACGCAGGTACTCTTTATTTGTTATAAGTAAACAAACAGTTTTTGTTTATTCTGTTTAGAACAAAGAAGGTGCAATTGACCATTTTTAAGCAAAAGAAGAGTCTTAAAACAAATACTTTTATAAAAATGCAATTTTAAGTAAGATTAACATGCATTTCTCCTATATGGAGCAATGCTTGACTTCAAAAATCATATCTTGAAAACTACTCGGTATTTTTTTGAAAATTTGGATTACAACTAATAAAGAGATGCTTTACACGATGGTAATGATGAAAAAAAAATACTCGTAAGGTTTTTCTTAGATTATTTCGATTTACTTCGAACTTTTTCGAAGACTGTTCGAAAAAAGTTTGCCATTATTCAATTTCAAATTGCATATCATTCTAAAGGGCAAGTCCATCCCTTTAGAATGGTCTTTATTTGAAGGAAATCGGCCTAATAGTTATTGAGTAATGATTTTTTAAAATTAAAGTATTTTAAATTCATTTAAATTAGAAAAAATTATTTAGTTCAAAGTGTGTGGACTTTTTGAAATTTTTTTTAGTGCATTTGATTTGTCTCACTGAGACGAACAAAATAATATAAAATTTGTCAAGTTGTCCCGACATGACTTTTTTTTTGTCACCCTGTGTTATTTATTTTGAAAGGTTAGCAAACAGATTCAAATTTGGCGCGTTGTTTTTGACAGGTGGCGAAAATTTTTGTTTTGTTAGAAACTAAACAAACGTGATTTTTTACTGTTAATTTCCCTTAATTTTCTTTAAAAATTTCCGTGATTTTTCACTCGCCTTTGGCCTCTTTCGTTATCATTCCGCGAGTTATTAGTTGTTAAAAAGTGACTCGTGCATGAATAAATTAGTTTTGTTATGGCTACCAGCAGTTCAGACGAAAGTAGCACTGCTCCCAAAGATTTTCATATTTCCTCGTCGATAGACAGTGGCAGTCGTCTAAGTTTGTCAAGACAAAAGTGCTTGTTGTGCTGCAACTCCCGAAAAGTGTTTTATTGCAAAGATTGCATCCACAGTGGCCTCTTCTACCATTCAAAACATCAAGTCGCGGAAAGGTAAATATAACTTTCCAAAGGGTAACAACGCTCGAAAACTTATCTGTGGCTTTCAGTTATTTAGATAAACGTAAACTGTTACTAGAACTCGAGGATAACAAGAAGAATTTGGAGAAGAAGTGTCTTAAACACTTTGAGTCAAGACAGAAGGCTGATGTGTTGGTAAGACATTGTTGTTGGTTGGTGGCTTCGGGGGCTTAAGTTTGATTTGTAGCATTCCAAGATCAGGCAGTGCAGAGACAGGAATAGAATTATTAAACTTGCCGTGGAAGAGAAAAAGCAGAAACGTCTCAAATACATCGCCGACTTAAATAGGTTAAAAGAGGAAGTTAAAAGAACTTCGGAAAAGTTGATCAAATATGACCAGAAAGTGTCACAAATTGAACAGTATGCTGCTGATAAAAGAGACAAAGTTGAGAAACAACGAGAGTTGCTTGAGCAGAAACGACGCGAGATTATGAAACTTGTGAGACTCAGAATTGACCAACTCAAATATGTGTTTCCTATCAAAAAAGTGGAACCGAAATTGTACGTAAGCAGTTTGTTTTTATGGTTATGTAAATGGTATTTTTAGGGAAGTTGAATCGGCTGAATCTGATATGGTTAGTGCAATCGCAGAAGCCTCACAAACTATGTATGTAAGGGATAGGTGGGAATATGCAGATTTTTTAACTGATTCAAGTGAGCTGCAATATTCCATTGTGGAACCGACTCTGCCCGGGTCAGGGAATTACTCGCTCTACAATTTTTGGGGTAAATTTGCGTTATTTCATGAATTTAGAAAACAAATACAAAAGAAATTTTTATTATTGCGCAATTGTTTACATCAGAAATTGGGATGTAAAAAATTGCAAAATAAAACGCAATTTATTTTATCACTTCACTACAAACTGACCAACAAAACAGCGCAAATAATCCTAGATTTACAACATCTTAAAATGAAAGTCAATTTTTAATCTGGTTTAATCGTGATTATTTTTTTAGAATTTGAAAAAACTGCATGACAAATAATTTACAACAGCAAGGAAATGTACCTAAATAATTTTTCATCATATGTTGTGGGGCTGCAATTACTTTTTATTAGAGAAATAACATCGTTGTCAAAAAAATAAAACCGCCAATATGAAAGCAGAGAATAGTATATTACGTTATGAGGAGCTAAAGTGAATTTTTATGTACTTTAGCTTTTATGGTTCCAGCAGAAAATACGTTTAAAAAAAAAGAACTTTTCTTTCCACCGAGTCAGAATGATAAAGTTTTAATTACAGAATTACTCGTTATAAGTTAAGCAGAAAATGTTATTCCTTTGAAGTTTTAGCGTAAAGTCAAAGATAAAAATTGTTTTCCTCTTGTAAACTTATTCCGGGGACATACTGTCGATCAAAAAACCTGTAGATGTATTTAGGTACACATGAGTTTCAAGCAAATTTTGTTTTTCAAACACTTTAGTTTTCAAAAGTTTACAAAAAGAACCTTATAGTAAGGACAAAATTATAGAAAGACAAAACTTTTCTTATTAATAGATAACTTTTAAACGTTATTTCACTTTTAAAACCCAATAATGCAGCATTGGGCGAAGAAGTTTGTCTTGAAAGATTAATAATTTCTTGAATGATCTATTTCTTTGAGCTGGAATGGTTATTGATCATACAGGGTTAGTCACAGGAGAGTTAGTTCTGAAATAATTTGTGCTGCAACCCATTATACAATTCACATAGGCGTCTAGCTTCCTCATTTTTAAAAATTATAACATTGAATCCAAGAATACTTTGCATATCTTTTCAATTTGACATTTAAAAAGTAACAGTGAGTTTTCGTTAATACAATGTATTATTACACAAATAAGGAAAAATGGGGTTAATCCATAGAGAATGCAAGAAAATTGCTCCTGCGGCAGCATATTTAATTATTTATTTTAATTTTTAAATGTTTTTTGCAAGTCTACAATTTTTTTAATCCTGCATATCTGACACTTTCTTAGTCTCCCCAACTGTCTTTTGTAGCACGATGTTTTTAAACGTCTCTATTAACATTTTTTTTTAATCTAAGCACTTTTTTAATACATTTTTAAACTTTTTTTGCAAGTCTAGAAATTTTTTAATTCAGTACATCTAACACTTTCTTAGTCTCCCCAACTGTCTTTTGTTTGGAAACGTCTCGATTGGCATTTTTACTACCAAATTTAAACATTTCCCTAAGAATTTTTCTTCTTTTGAAAATCAAAAAGTCAATACATTTAACACATTCTTTTTACTCCAAGCCAAAGTAACCCAAAATGACCTGAACCGACCTGAAGCTACTCAAAGTGACCTAAACATTATTGTTTGCAATCTAAAAAATACTTTACTAAATAAAAATGAAACTCTTAATCAAATCCGACAGGATTTGACCACATTTACTAGTTTTCAAACTAATCACTGTTACATTAATAGTCATAAACTGCAGTTTTTCTGAAACAATTATCATTTGTTCTATCAAGAGACGGTATGAATATGATTCTAGTTTATCTATCTTAATCACGAACTAACTAAAAACGTTGTAATTTTTGAAAGGGTGAACAAACTAGAGAAGATTATCCAATTTTTCAAAATTTGTAATCGAGTTCGTAACGGAATATGTATTATTGATTGCATCTTACAGGCACAGGCCTTGTAAAATTATGTGAAACACCCTGTATTTAATTTAGTAGTTAGTACCATTGGTATTGTTGGTTGCAGCAACAAAATTCAGGAATACTGCTCTCATGAAGTAACACTGTACAGGGTGATTTTGAGGTATGTGCAAATATTAAAACAGGTGATAGTAGAGCTCAAAACAAGTCAAAATAACTCAACTTGTCTTATCTGAATGTTAATAGTTTTTCAAATAGAGAGGGTTTTGTTTGTCGAATAAAATTAAATTTGCGACACAGCCTTAAACTTCACCAACTTAAATCGTAAACAAATATGATCTCTGAGGTTAGTAAAAACAGCCACAGAAAGAAGAAATCATAAAACGGTAAAAATTTAGGATCAATTTTTTTTGTTGAAAATATCATGCAATTTTATTACCTTAAATGTTACCGGTTATTGCACCTTTTTCAAGTGTAATTCAGAAACCATCACATGTAATTCAGATTAGTATTAGTAAATTTAGTTTCAGAAAGTGTTAATTGTAATTCAAAAGAGTAAAATGAGTTTAAGAAACCATGAGATGTAATTCGGATTAGTTAATTTAATTTCAGAAAGCATAAATTGGAATTCAGATTAGTCAATTGTATTTCATAAAGTAATAATTGTAATTCAGAAACCATTACATGTAATTCAGAACAGTAAATAAATTCAATTTCATGTTACATGTAATCCAGAAAATATCAATTGTAATTCAGATGAGTAACTTACTGTTATCTCAAAATGAAGTTTACACATAAACACGAGTTATTTTATTTTCAGTATTAAAGAATTACATAAACTTGCCAGTTTGCAAAATAAATGAGATATTTTATTTACAAAGGAATTTTGGTAATGTAATTTTTAAATGAAAATAACGAATTCTGAATAACAATTGGCGAATTCTCAATTACAAATGACAAACTCTGAATTATAACTAACACTTTCTGAAATACAATTGACTAATCTGAATTTTAATTTACACTTTCTGAAGTTAAATTAATTCATCTGAATCACATCTGATGGTTTCTGAAATTCAGTTTACGGTTCTGAATTACAATTAATACTTTCTGAAATACAATTGACTAATCTAAATTACAATTAACGTTTTCTGAAATATATGTTACGCTTTCTGAATTACACTTTTGAAAAAGGTGTAGAAATGTAAACTTTGGGATAGAGTACTCAAAAGGTTCAAAATTAGTTTATGTTGCATTATTTTGATATTTTTTCAATGCCATCGCCAGGAGGTTTCACCCTCTAAATCTGAGAAACATTCGGATAAGACAAGTTGAGTTATTTTGACTTTTTTTGAGCTCTACTGTCGCCTGTTTGCACATACCTCAAAATCACTACTTTTGGCTCAACCGCACGACTAGGTGTTTTTTATTACCATTTGCTTAGGACATGAGGTAAACAATCACTTTTGTTCATAAAAATGAAGCCTTAATATACAGGCTGCGCCAGAACTCGCGCCCCAGAGAAAAATGTCATATAAGGTAAGATACCAGGAACAAGGAAAAAATGTTAAAAAAAATTATCTATAAAAATTTCGAAGTTATAAGGGTTTAAAGTTTACACTTTGACTCTATTTATTTCTGTTGGAAAAATAATTTTTCAAGTTTTTTTGCTATAGGCTATTAAAAGAGGAAACAAAGAAGCTGTATCCTAAATTGTAACTCTGTTCAATGTCATTTGTGGTTTTTAGTGGCAAATTTTTTTTACTAAATAATTGTAATAAACATATACAAGATCATCAGTATCCTTAAATAGATATAAAAAAAATGTCAAATGTCAAAAAATAAATGTCAAAATTTTTTGACAGAGAATTTTTTAAACATTTTTTTCATGTTCCTGGTATCTTATCTTACTTGAAATTTTTCTCTGGGGCGCGAGTTCTGGCGGGCGCACCCCTGTATATTAGAATTTATTACGTATTACCATTAATAAATCAAATAGACATGTATAAGTAAAAATTACAAAACAAAAATTTCGGCTAATAAGGCGGACTCTGAGAAGGTGCCCCAAATGCTAGCAGCATTTCCACGTTGAATTGCAAGGGAGATCTTCTCAAACAAGTATTGTTTAGCTTTTATTTCGCCAGAAACAGATATCAGCTTGTTACCAATTATAGTGAGAAAATCAAAAGCTTCCTTACACCAATTGTTCTAAAACATGTAATGAGAGTTAAAATAGTTTGTTTTTTAAATCCATATACCCTGATGTTGTAAGACTTATGTTGTCTGTCGCAGAAATTCGTTTTAAAAAGAAACTTCGAAGGAAGAAAATGATGTTTCCTCTTGAAGTCGTAGTATAGTCAAACTAGAATACAAAAAAATGTTTTTTTTTAAGTGTTAAACACCAAAAATTGATTTTCATTTTGAGATTCGTGCTTAAAAAATATTATACAATTTTAGTTTCGAAGAACAAAGATGTCGTCCCTGTAAACCCAAACCCCGACCTGGTCGAACACAACCCCGGTTATAACATCAGCGCAGCCCTTACTTACACGGCCCAACTTATTAACGTTTTAGCATTTTATTTCAACGTCCGTCTACCATATCGTATGGTGTACAGGTACAGTAAAATACCTAATTTCGGTTTATTCATCTTGTTTTAACAGCGATTTCTGCGGGAGTTACATGGACGAAGCCCAGTTTACACGACGAGTAGCACGACTTAATGCTAACGTTTTATACTTGTGTTTCTCCCAAAATATTGATCTGTCTTATCTAAAAGCGTGCGAAACTATACATAATCTACTGAGGCTGATCGACACTAGCAATCCGCATCTCGGAAGGTTTGTGTTTTTACTGGAAAAACCATCCAAAAACAGATTTTTTAGACAAGGGCCGTTTGAAGTTGATGGTCATCAAGCCGAATCGCTTGAAAAACCCCTAACAAGGGATTTGGAATTCAGTGGTGATAATACTGATTCAGATGAGGGCGATAGCTTCCACCGGGAGTGGGAAACTGTAATAATTTTCTTTTTAATTATTAATTGTTATTAATATTGTTTAGGTGCCCCATATTCCCTGTCCTGATGTCTCGACTGTCACGCCCCCAGTACAATCGGCGCAAATGATCACTACTCAACAAGCTACAAGTATGGCAGGAGGACTTGTCACTAGTGCTGCTCAAAGTCTTGCGTCGATGTGGCGGGGATTCACCGGAAGATAGTTTTTTTTTTTATTTCATTGAATAGCTTTTTTTTTCGATTCCATTTCTCTCGGTAATAGGCTAAATTAGATTAACTTATTAATGATTTTTGATGAGTCTTCTAACAAAAATTTCGTTTAATAAATGACTGAAAAGTTATTCACATTTTAAAGAGACTCAGTGGGATTATAAACCAGAAATGCGTATTTTCAATTAGTAATTTTTTAAACGTAACATTGAGCCTTTTTAAATGTTCTTAGGATTGTAATGGATAACTTCCTGCTTATGAAATTAATCTTAAGATGTTAATTTTTATGATGCACAGATCAGTTCCTTTTTTTCAAATTTCGGGATTAATGTAAATTCTGTTTGAATCGAAATATTTCGCATAGTTTGTTCTATAGGGTTGAAAAATATCACTGATGAGACCACATTTGTTTTTGTTTTCAGTTTTTTACGTGCTCTAGTTAGAATAATTATTGAAATAGAAGTGTTTTGTAATTAGAATCATAATCTATTGTGATATATTTAAAAATTGTACATTTTTCTATTATAAGTGTATGTTAAATTATATATTTTAATTAAATACAAAACTTATTGATGATATTTTATTGCAAAGAAAAATCACAATTAGAACGAAAAACTAAACTTAGGATAAAACAGTACATTAAATTACACAAACTAATTATAATTCATCACTATCTAAACCAGCCCAATTTGGATCATGAATGCCGTGCAGGGGGCACTCTACCGGACACCTACCATTACTCTACAATACTTTAATGAATATTTTATATTCGGGACGAATATTGGTAGACTTACATGGAATAACCTGTGACTTCTCTGAATTGAATTACTCTTCTTTATTTTGAGTACGAGATTGTACTGAATTTCCAACCTTTCAATACACTGTTCACAAACTGTCTTTGGTAAGTTATCGTATTTGTCAATCTACGATTCCAAATTAGAAATACTAAAATTATTGTAGGAATACTCACTGTGATAGGCAGTAGCTTAATTTTTTCCATTAAAGCCAATTTTTTAGCCTTGCCACTGTATAAATGTATGACCTTTTTCTTCTGTTCCGAGCACAATCTGCATATGAAACCTGTCATAATAGCCTTCGCGTAGCTCCCCATCGTATAAAACAACCCTCTTCGAGACACTCTCACACTTTATTAGCGTTTTTATTCTTCTAGATTACTCTCATAGCATTTTTCAGTAATTTATGAAATATTTTTTACTTCATAACAAATAAATAAAGGACGCGATCGTTGACACTTGACAGTGACACTAGTGCAAACGCGAAAATCACCAAATTCAATGACTTGTTTGTTTGCCGCCGTTGAGGTTATATAAAAGCTGTTTAAAAACAGTGAAAAGTTACAATAAAATGAATCTCAGATCAAAGAAAAACGAGAAGAAAACAGTGGAAAAACCGAAGACTCAACACGAGGCTAAAAAGTGCGTTGCTTCGAAGAGACAGAAGAAAGATGTTTGTGAGGCTTCTCATTCGAAAAAGGAGTCGATTTCTAGCGAATTCACGAAGAAAACTGATTCGAGGCCCTCAACACGGTCAAATAATCGCCTAAAAGCTTCCTCGGTATCTAAACTCGAAGTGCAAAAGAAGTGCGCGAATGTTTCTGTAAAAACTGGATCCCCAGGGAAAAAACCCCAAAAGAAAATCAGTGTTAACAATAGTACAGGAAAGAGTTTAAAACAGAAAGCTGTGAAAAAAGTACTTATTGATACATCAAAACCTCCAATACAAAACAAAGTTTTATCCCCTGTGAAAACCCCACTCGTATCTAGAATTAGGAAGAAGAAAGATGTTAATTATGCTGAAAGCAGTTTAGAATTGACAAGAAATGAATCAAAAACTGATAATTTTAAAAAGTTGCCCATTTACAAACAACCTCTGAAAGAAGAAAAACCCAAGAAACGTAAAGGAGACTTGTATGAATTTGACTCAGACAGTGAGAAGTACAAAAAGAGAAAAAAACAAAAGTATGATGAGGATTCAAGTTATGATGAATACAATAAGACAATCCAGAGTATTCTTAGAAAAATCAAAATCAGGGCGAAAAATAGAAGTCAGAAAGGTGTTTGCACTGATCTTAAGAAAACTGAGGAAAATCAGGCAAAGAAAGTACAAAAGGGGAAGGTTCCTGTAGTACTACTTGAGAGAATTCCTATAGAAAATCTTCACAAACCTAAAGAAAGTAATAAAGAAATTTCCGGTTTTGCTCTCAATAAGAATATTGAAAAACCAAATATTAATATCCTCAGTGATGAGTCAAATTTAAGTCACGCGAGTCCAGCAAATCTCCACAAACTTGAAGAAGTTAATGAAGAGTTTTTCGGTTTTGATATCAATGAGAATGTTGAAAAACCAAAAATAAAAATCCTCAGTAATATTCAACTGAAGCCCCCTGTTGAATTAAACTTAAGTCTTGTGAGTCCGGGTTTATTTAGGGAGGGCCGACCTGACGCAAATAGCACCATGGTCAACAACCTTTTGACTCCTTGGAGGTTCAATGATGTCAACGTACACCGTAATCCACATTTTATTACACTTAAAAAATCATCACTACCGAGCATTAATCAAGAAATGGTCTTGGATCATACTATCGTTGACAAATTCCAAGAATTTGAGCATACACCACGGAAAAAATTTCAGGAAAGTCGGAGAACACCGGTCCAAAAAACCCTCACTGAATATTTTTGTCCCAACAACGAAAATAAGGAAAATGTGAACATCACACAGAGTAGTCTTTTCGACAGTGACCAACTTAGTCCCCTGAAAAATAGAACCACCTTTTGCGAAAAAGTTCATCCAGTTAAAAGAAAGATTTTGGGCGAAAGAAATGAAAATGTAATTGAATCTCGTGTAATTTCGACGCCGATTAAACTTGCAAAAAGATCAAATCTCAACGAGACAAACTTTGGTTTTACTTCAGTTGATGACGAAAGCATTGAAGAAATTTTGCCAAAGAAAAATGCTGACCAAAACCCGTTCAGATTTTCTATGTGCGAAAACGATAAAAAATACATGCGAAAACGTAAAGTTAAAATTATGGAAAAGTTACCATCAAGTGATGACGAAAGTGAGGAGTATGATCTTAGTGACAATGAGAGCCGAAGTGGTGGTGAAATAAGGTTATTTGAAGACTGTGAACCAACTCAGAATCTTCTAGAGGTGAGTTTTGGCAATTTTTTTAAACGCAAATTGAAAGTTTTGTAACAGTTACAGGACGAAAAAACTGCTGCAAGAAAGAAAAAAGCGGTTGATAATAAAAAATATAGAAAACGCAAAGATATGATGACTAAGGAAGAGGTAAATGGAAATTAAATAATCGAATGTCTTTAAAAATAATTTTAATAAAAATGTTTCAGGAGCAAGAATATGAAAATTGGGCGTCGGCATTTAATTCTATGTGTGAACAGATTGAGGAGTTTCCCTTGGAAATCGAATAAGAGTTTTAGCATGACAGGACTTTTATTTATTTCACAGAATTTTTATTTGTACATATATGTTTAATTTTTACGAATCTTATAGTTGCGTAATTGTTTTTGCCATAACTACTTTATTTTTATTATAATTAACTTTAGAAGTTTAGTTTACATATTAATTTATGGTAAATTTTATATACAATAAAAATCTATAATAGATAAAGTTTTCTAATCACTCTTAATCGTTGGAGTGTTGCTAATTTCAGCCATGAATGGCGCCACCAAACCTAAGATACCAGGAACATGAAAAAAATGTTTAAAAAATTCTATCTGTCAAAAATTTTGACATTTGACATTTTTTATACCTATTTAATGATACTGATGATCTTGTATATGTTTTTTTTTACAATTATTTAGTAAAGGGACAAAAATTTTGCCAATAAAAGCCACAAATAACATTGAACATAGTTACAATTTAGGATACAGCTTTCTTGTTTCCTCTTTTAATAGCCTATAGCAAAAAACTTGAAAAATTATTTTTCCAACAGAAATAAATAGGGTCAAAGTGCAAACTTTAAACCCTCATAACTTCGAAATTTTTCCATGTTCCTGGTATCTTACCTTACGAGTTCTGGCGCACCCTGTATACCCTATAATAAGTTTTAACTTAACAAAAACTTTTCTTGCCTTCATCTCAACATACTTGTGACAATCATGTAAAATCTTTTTTATTATGCGAATTTTATCCCAACTTTTTATTGAGTGTATTATAATCAAGCACTATTATTTTCCCACTTGAACTACATTTAATACGAGATTAAAAAGTGAAGACTAAACAATTTCTTGCCAAAGAATACGTCCCTGAAAGATGTACGTACTTATACAAGGTGCGCCAGAACTCGCGCCTCAGCGAAAAATGTCATGTAAGGAAAGATACCAGGAACATAGAAAAAATGTTTAAAAAAATCTATCTATAAAAATTTAGAAGTTATGAGGGTTTCAGGTTTTGCACTTTGACTCTATTTATTTCTGTTGCTATAGTCTATTAAAAAGGAAACAAGTTAAGTTGAAATTCTGTTCAATGTTATTTCTTTCTTTTATTGGCAAAATTTTTGTACAGTTGGACACAAAATACTTTGGTCGTCAATGTCACTTGAGTGACATTAAATTGTAAAGCATGCTTTAGGACTGTTAACCTTATTTTTAGCTACTGTCAATCATAGTTGACAAGTTGTATGTACATATTTTGATAGGAAAATATAATAGCTGTCATTAATTTGAAATTGTCATTCATTAAAGCTTGAATTACATTAAAGTGTCAAAAAAGTGACGACCGAAGTATTTTGTCTCCAACTGTACCTTTAAAAAATAATTAATTATTTAATTAATAACATACCAATACAAGATCATCAGTATCATTAAATAGACATAAAAAAATGACAAATGTCAAACACTTTTTCCATATTCCTGGTATCTTACCTTACTTGAATTTTTTTTCTGGGGTGCAAGTTCTGGCGCACCTGTATAAAACTTAAATTTCACCTAAAAAGTCTTAATTTAAATTTAAACAATTCCCTATTATTAGTAAGATACGCTTTATCTGTCTATAATTTATCCATTTGCCTTGTGATAATAGTTTTCATAAAGCTATTTTTTCATTTCTTTTTTCTTAAAATGCATTTAAGCACTTGACTTCGATTCAAGCTTTATACAATACTAATTAACATTTATCGATTTAAATTTATGGTCATTGTTTGCAAACAGTGTGTTACCTCAACGATCAGCATATACGTTAGGCCTAGAAAAGTGCGGATGTAATAGTTTTTAGACATAAAAGTAAGTAAAATAAATAACCCCTATTGCATCATGTATTGTTTGTGCAAAGAAACACATTGTTGCTATGATTATGTAGCGAAGAATTCCTTTGTTTAGAGTTTGAAGACAAATAAAGAAGTTGTCGAAAAAGGGCAAACTATTTCATGTGGTTGTGCATTTCACCACAAATGAACTGTTCTGACCTTGTTAAGCTTAATATAGTACAAAACACTTGTCAGTGGATTAGCAAAGAAGAAACACAGATGGTTTTGGGCGGCGGTGCATTTTTTACCACTCAATCTTTCAACAAAATTACTTTTGTTTGTATTTTAAGTGGGTAACTATAAGAAATTGTAAAATAATGCGCAGTTATTTTGAGGTGAAACAAAAGCAGCAAATATTAATACTACAAATGAGTAAGACTGCTGATAGAACACACCTGGTGGAGTACATACCTGCGTAGTTTATAAATAAACAACACACCAACAGGTTATTATTTACTTTTACCTGAAAATTCTTGTAATGTTTGGCACAAGATTGTGTCAAAAAAATAATAAAACTTAAAATTGTAGTTTTATTGCATGGAGTTTAATATATCTAAATAACACATTTATAATCTGTTACCCACATTTGCATTACTATTTACGAACCACGCAAGTGTTAAAGCACAAAGAACCAACCAGTTGCCACAGCATGGAGTGACCGTATTTTTTCTTTGCATCAACTTTGATGTGTTTTATTTGTTAAGACACACGTGTTTCAGTTTCTCGCACTGGTTCTATTACTATCACATAGTATTTTCTTTGTGTTTGTTTATTTGAGTGGCAAAATTGCCGAGGAAATTTATTGTTACAGTTCGCTGCGTATTTCAGTTTCATTTTTACTATAAATGAGCTAAAATAAAACGAGCGCAAATGACTTCTTGCTACTTTATTTTGCTATAAAATATTCATACAACTGTATTTCCACACTAATCGAACCAAATTAAAAATAAACAGACAAATCAATAATAAAAATCTGTTTTCTTGTTTTGCATTGATACTAACTAAACAAAATATTAAACTTATTTGAGTGTAGTTAGTTTTTTTTTCTTCCAAAACATTTGTTATTTACTTAAATGCTTGTTTTTTAAAATTTTGTTTAATTACTTGTTACTATAACTTATTGTCAATGTTGTTTTTGCACAATATGTATGTAGGTGTACAGGGTGTTCCGTCTAAACCCCACATTAGAAGTATTAGGAGTTCGAATAATCGCATTTATTTGAAAATTGGACATAGCCATAATCCATTAAGTCTTCCTAAATGAAAATATTTTCAAGATGACGGCACTTCCGGTTGTACCGGAAGTCGGTCTCAACTTTCTTATTTTAAATGGAAAGCTATATTTTTTGCGTTTTTGGATAAATCGGTTATTTTAAGGGAGTTTTCATTAGCTTTTCCTATACCTAAATTTAGCCGTTTTTGAAATATTTGGAGTTTGTCCAATTTAAAAATCGGTAACTCTGCCATTCTTTAAAATTTTGGATTAGTTTTTTTTTTGGCGTTTGAAAGAGAAGGCTTAGATCTTTCTTCTAGGAGTTTTCAAATTTTGAAACAAAATTAAAAAACCCCAAAATTTTAAGGTTACTTTTGTAATAATTTAAATATCCATAACTCAATTTTTCCATATGAAATACCCCAATTTTTATTTTACTAAATGGAAGAGAATTTAATTCTGCATCGATCTGTATTAACATTCCCTATACCTAAATTTTATAATTTTTAAGTTATGGTGACTTTTTACTAAGACTGCGGGAAATCTATTAGCCGTTTTCGCATAGTTTGCTATGGAAATCAATAATGTCAAAATTGTTTCTCTATAAATGTCGACAGTGAATTATTAAAATATGGAGAATCAAATCTACTTAAACTTAGATTTAATGAATTTATTTTATATTTATGGAGAATGTAACAAAATTATGAGCAGAACATGATGTTGTTCATTAAAAAAATAAAAATAATAAATAATACTGGCTACTTGATAATTAATATAACTAATATTATGCGATCTCTTGAATTGATAATTAGATATAGTAGGCTTTATTAGGTTTTTAATTTGTATGAAAACGGTGATTATCATAGTTAATCAAGTTGAAGAGTCAAATAATAAGATTTCGAACAGCAGTATTCAATTAGAATACATTTTTTCCTTCAGTTTGCACTAGTTTATCATTTATAAAGAAAAAAACCGCCTACTTAAATTATAAATTCAAATGATCGCATGGTAGTACCTATAAATAAAAATTAAGTTTGAGTAATTTTGATTCTTCATATTTTGGCACTATTTGTTAAATAGTAATTTACTGTTGACGTTTATTTAGAGAAAATTTGGACATTTTTGATTTCCAAAGCAAACTATGCGAAAACGGGTGTGTAATAAATTTTCTGTAGTCTTAACAAAGAGTCACCATAACTTGAAACTTAGTAAATTTAGGTATAGTTAATACAATAATATAGTTAATATAATAATAATAATCAATGCACAATTAAATTCTCTTCTATTTGGTAAAATAAAAATTGGGGTATTTCATTTGAAAAAATTGAGTTATGGATATTTAAATTATTACAAAAGTAACCTTAAAATTTTAGGATTTGTTAATTTTCTTTTTAAAATTTGAAAACATGAAGAAAGATCTAAGATTTCTTTTTCAAACGCCAAAAAAACACATCCAAAATTTAAAAAAAAATGGCAGAGCTACCGATTTTTAAAGTGGAAAGTGCAGATCCAAAAATTTTTAAAACGGCTGAATTTCAAAAACGGCTAAATTTAAGTATAGGAAAAACTGATGAAAACTCCCTTAAAACAACTCGATTAATCCAGAAACGCAGTAAAAAATATACCTAAGAAACCTATAAGAAAGTTGAGACCAACTTCCGGTATAACCGCCATCTTGAAAATATTTTCATTTAGGAGGACGTAATAAATTATGGCTATGTACCAATTTTCGAATAAATACGATTATTCGAACTCTCAATACTACTAATGTGGGGTTTAGATGGAACAGCCTGTATAGTAGCATAGTATAGTTTTTAATAGAAAATAATTTTAAACGTGTCTCATTCCTGTTTTGGACTGAAAGTTGAAAACCGATTTAATCGATTTGAGTAATTCTTTTTTTATTATTTTCTTTATTTTTGCAGATTGATTTTTGTTATGCATTTTTGACCAATTGGTGACAAAGGCAGCAATGAGATTTCTTTTTTTACGTTTTATAGGTCTGATTGAACAATTTTGTTTTACTCGTAAGGTCAGTAATTAATTTTACAGTTTTTTATGTATTTTAATAAGTGTTAAGAGTCTGTAGATAAAACTTGACACACCCGGTATACATACATGTCGAGGATAGTTTTGAAAAATCTACATGTTATTAATTTATTAATAATTAATTTTTGTCACAATTAATTAACATAAATCCGGCAATATTTTACTTTTAGGAAGTATAAAAAAGTACATACAAAATAGAACCTCAATTAGGACAAAATGTTCATCTAGCCTTGCAAAAGTTCTTGTGATTTACGATTTTTACACAAAAATGTGGGAAATTTTACAGGGTGCTGCATTTTGGATGTCCGAATAGGGAAACTCCGAATCTAAGATGTTTATCCTAAAACGAGTGATACATTCTGGGCCTCATTTTTTGAGAAAATAATATTGGTTAAAACCGCATCCCGCTATCGTCTTTTGTTTTCGACATACTACAGACAAAAGTTGACATTTTGGCGAAATGTAAAAAAATTCATATCTTCGTTATTATAGGAGATACGGAATAGGAATTTAATAATGTAGTTAACAATTTTTTTCAGTCATTAGTTTAGCCGTAATAAGATAAACTTTTATTTTTTTTAATGGAAATTATAGGCGGCTATGGCAATTTTGAAAAGCTTATTTTTTTCTGATTTAAAAAATATATATTTGTAACAGAATATTTTTTATAACTATATTTAAAATATTTTGTTTGATAATAGTTGGCCATGGAAATACTAATTCACTCCAAATGTGTAAATAATAATTAATAAGAGTTTTGTGAACTGTAAAATAGATGAAAAAATAGATACGGTAGAAGCATTGAACAAATATGCAAGCGCCTCAGAAAAAATTATTACATATTTTTAAAAAATCTAAAAATAGGAAAAACAAATGTGTCAACAGTCAACACAATTAGAAAAACATTTTTTGACAATAAAATATATTTGAAGAATTAAAGCGGCTTTTTTTTACAACATTCTATGTATCACTAGAAGTTGCAATGGTAATGTTAGCTTGTTTAAAAACAAAGAAATGTTATTAGTCGCCATTAAGTTGATTTACGATTTAATTTGAATTTTTTTCATTACTTAGTACTTAGAAAACTCTTTCATTAGTGACACTGGTTGAATAATATAGTTTAAATCTTTTTAGTTGAAGATGCAACATTTTTTCATGGCCAACTGCGAACAAAAATCAAAGATAATTTTTTGCTAAAAATGTATTATAATAATTTGTTTCAAATATATATTTTTAGATAAGAAAAAAACAAGCTTTTTAAAAATGACATAACCATCTATGATTCCCATTTAAAAAATACAAATTTATTTTATTACGGCTAAACAAACAATTGAAAAAAATTGTTAACTACATTATTAAATTCTACGTAAAAAAGTGTCTGCATAATGTCTTTATTTCAAATCTGTGTCTTCTATTATAACGAAGATATGAATTTTTTTAGTTTTCGCTGAAATGTCAATTTTTGTCTATAAGTCGAAAACAAAAGACGATATTATTTTCTCAAAAAATGAGCCCCAGAATGTATTACTCGTTTTTGGCTAAACCTCTTAGTTTCGGAGATTCCCTATTCGGACATCCAAAATGCAGCACCCTGTACAACTGGTTGCCTACCACTAAGAATGGATTGACCTCTTTTATTTGTACCAATAAAGATTATTAAAAAAAAAAAGAGTCTAATACAAGAAAAGGGCGCTTGATATATGTTTTTCGTATCAATTTTTGTTAAAAAAATGTGGGTCGTAAGAGTGTACCTTCTAGTTCTAGTAGGTGTGTATTTTTAGTGAATCATATATTTATTCGTGCCAATTAGTAATCTTCCGTAACAAACAGGTGTGAAGGAAGTACAATAATTATTGTAGTAAACATCATGTTTGAGTTCCTGAAAAAAAATAATTTAAGATTATTTTAGCACCAAATGAGAAGTAAAATTTGTTTACTCCGAATGCCATATTTCCAAATAGCCGTACTTAATTAACACCATTGTGTTATTCCACCTTTATCAAGCTCATTAAAGTTGATTTCGAATAGGAATTAATGCATTGTGTGTATATCTCGGTGAACTATTATGTTTTTTATCTGAAACGTTTAAACATAAACTACGTAAAAAACATCTAAAATGAGTCATTCTTATCAAAGGTTGTGGTTCGCGTTTCCGGTGAGTGGTTGATACAGTAAAAAATTGAAACAAACAAAAATCGCTCCTCTTCAAAATTAAATAACATGCAACAAATCAGAAGCGAGTATGAGTCATCGTTCTCCGAAACCATTCTCCTCCTTGTTAGAACGTGACAGTTTCGTGTTCTTCCGCTTCACTTCGTTTCATTTCGTTGAATGTAAGTTTGCCATTGGCGAAAAGTTCTTTAGTCATTCGGATATTTTTAGTTGTGACATCATAGTCAGTGGTTCTGAGAAAGGGTTTCCCTTCGTGAGTCATCCAGTCGTGTTTTTCTTGTGGGCCGTGCGATTTTGCGCCGGAATCGGGGGGCTGTCGACGTAACAAGTGTCCGTTTGGGTGCAGGAGGCCACTCAACGAGCCAAATTACCTCTGAAACAACAGCTGTTCATTCAAGGTTAGAACGAGAGTTATTGAGACCATTGATAATAAATTCGGTGCGAAATGAAGCTGGAGTTGAGTGATGGCATGTCCAACAACTCGGACTTCTCCAACGACAGCCAGAATTCGCAGATGTCCACGGCGGACTTCATGACATCGATGGGCAACGGAATTCTGACACCCACGACGACGGTAAGTTGGGCTTCGCCTTTTATGGGCCTTGATTCGACCATCTGGGCTCGACCTTCACCGATTGTCGTTAAAATCCAATTAGACTACACAAGAATTGGATTTTGTTGTAAAGGAGACCGAGTGTAAACAATAAATTAACTTTCTCTTCTGGCTTTGTTCGCGTTGGGCCTCTACGCCCACTTTATGAAATGTGCTTAACACGGATCTAACCTCAAAATTCAATTGTTTTAAGCTACTGCCATTTGTTTATTTTATTCTTTCTGTTTTGAACACATTTTTTCATGTTGAGAAAAAATTTAAATGAAACGAATAAATCTTTAAATTTGTTTTTAATAACTTTCTAACTATTAATATGTTAATTGTCGCAAAATTACAATTCACATAATTCTTTCTATGCAAGATTTTAGTTCTCTTATGTAAATAGTCTTCTTATTTTTAAAATATTTTTGAGTAAATGAAAACGTAGACTAATTTTTATGAACGTATACTGGCGGATACGAAATTTTGGACATCAAATTTATGTCAGTTCAAGAAATGTCAATGTAATGCACGCTTTATTGTCATTATGATTGACGTTTGAAACTAAAATTTGAAAGTTTTAGTTGAAATTTATTTTTGGCGTCGATTTTCCGAAATAATATTGACAGCAATACGTGTTTTTATATAAGTTTAATAAATTATTTTGATTTGTTGTCATTTTTTCTAGAGCTATCAGGAGAAAAATTACAAAAACTGAAAGTGAAGTTAGTTGCCTAAGGCCCGTTTTACATTTTTATGTGCTTAACACGGATCTAACCTCAAAATTCGGTTGTTTTGGTATACTGCCATTTGTTTATTTTATTCTTTCTGTTTTGAACACATTTTTACGTTGAGAAAAAAATTAAATGAAATTAATTGATCTTTAAATTTGTTTAATAACTTTCTAACTATTATTATGTTAATTGTCGCAAAATTACAATTCACATAATTCTTTCTATGCAAGATTTTAGTTCTCTTATGTAAATAGTCTTCTTATTTTAAAAAATATATTTGAGTAAATGAAAACGTAGACTAATTTTTATGAACGTACACTGGGGACACGGAATTTTGGACATCAAATTTATGTCAGTTCAAAAAATGTCAATGTAATCCACGCTTTATTGTCATTATGATTGACGTTTGAAACTAGAATTTTAAAGTTTTAGTTGCAATTTATTTTTGGCGTCGATTTTCCGAAATAATATTGCCAGCGATACGTGTTTTTAGATAAGTTTAATAAATTATTTTGATTTGTTGTCATTTTTTCTCCAGCTATCAGGACAAAAATTACAAAAACTGAAAGTAAGGTTAGTTGCCTAAGGCCTGTTTTACATTTTTATGTTACTCGAATGACAAATCGTCCAAAATTCCGTGTCCGCCAGTGTATGTCTTGTTTAGATTGTTACGTTTAATGAAATGTCAAAAAAACATTTAAAATATACCAGTGTGGAAACGTATAATATTGCAATAATGCACCCGAAAATATGGTCAATATCAATTGTTAAATGTCAAAAATATGGTCAATTTGTCTTGGTTTTTAATTCTACAAATATTGTTTTCCTGTTTCGTGGTTTTCTATGGTGGCTAGTTATTTTGCGGTTTATGGACGAGATAGTACAGTTGCGGCCGTTGAAAACTAGCAAATCCAAAATTTTGTGGTTGTAAAATGCCCAGAAACTAAAGTTACTAAAAAGTCATTTAAATAATACGAATCAATGCCAAAGAGTAGAAGATTTTACTCCAGATCTGTACTTAAATTTTGTAGACATAAGTAAGTAATAATTTGCATAAATTTTCTTGAAATTTGAGATTTTGGAGAAAAAAATTAATATGCACCTCGGCACTGAAGTAATTATTCATTACTCGTTTATTTATTTAAAAAAAAAACTCCAGTAGGCGAACGTATGTCGTCTTATGTATTGTCCACCAATGAGTTTCACTTATCTCTCCTCTTGACAAGTGGGTAATTGAATTAATCAAAGACATTCAAAATGTTTTTGTCAAAGCACTTCTTTTCAGTTTTTTTTTAATGAACACACGTTATTAAATTTGACCTCTAGTCTATTATGTGCAACAAATCAAGTTAGCCTTATATCTCCAAAACAGATGTGGGTAAAAATTTGAAAAATATTGGACGATGGAATTTAAATTATTTTAGCCTCACTTTTCATATATTTTTTGAGCCACGAGTATATTCAGTACAGTATAAAATAATGTAAGAGACACGTTCAGGCTACAAAAATAAATAAAAACCGTTTAAACATACAAAATAGTTATTATGTCAAGACGATAAAATTGAATTTTATCTTTGAGAGCAATTTAGCGCCGAGGCGTCAGCCGAGAGACCTTTTTTATGCATGGCAACGCCGCTATCTAAATTGAGATAAATAAATGTCAAGAATTGATAAACGTAAAACTTTCAAATCGGGGGTAAAGAAAATTTGGCTTTTCGAAAGTGCCATTTTGTGATATTTTGTGTAAAAGTTGCTACCACATTTCTGGGCGCTCTGTATAAAATTTGATTCAATCCTCACTAATTTTGTAGTCAATTTGGTCGATATTTATAAATGTCAAAGTAAAATTCAACAATGAAATCTAATGTCAAAGATCGTTAGCAACCAACAACCGCAGATATACAACAATGGATGTATTTTTTATCATCTAGACGATAAAATTTTATTTTAACATGAAGAAAATAGTACATAGATAAAAATCGATTTTAACATAGATGATTGAATAAAAGTAAATAAATCTGGTCAAAAATGTCATAATTTTAATAGAAAGAGCAGAACCTTTCCACTAAACAATGTTTTTGTTTTTTCTTAATTGTGAATAGATAAATATTTTTTTTTGGTACAGTTACATAATTAAAATTTCGGGCAATATTTTTCTGTCACTTCAAAAAGTTCACTACTTTTTACTGTCATCATTACTGACATTTAACAATTAAATTTTTCTGTCGGTGACGCTATTTTTAAGTCAAAATGACATAAACATGACAAGAGTAAAAAATGAGGTTATTAATGTAAAGGTTGTTTTAGAGTTTATATTATGAAAATGACAATGCTGCCCGAAATTTTAATTCCGCAACTGTACGAGGAAATTATGATAGGGCTAATCAAATTTGATTAACAAATCAAATTAATTTTACTAAATCTCTATGTCAAAATGGTAAATACTGTTAGTCATTTTTAATGTTTTATTTTATTTCAAAATAAAAGGTGTGACATTTTATTACATATAACAAAATATGCAAGACATACAGGGTGATAAAAAAGATTGTAAAATATTTAAGTAGGTTATAGTAGGGACCAAGATAAACAAAAAAGTCTTAATAAACATGGGTCCGCAAGTAACGATTCCGGAAATATCAAATGTGACAATTTTTAAAATTCTTACTCGAAGCTTCTTTTTTTTTTGTTTGGACAGACTGCAAATAAATGTTTCAAAAAACGGATAATTTTCAATATCTCCTTTGCGGACTCATGTTTATTAAGACTTTTTTGTTTGTTTTGGTCTATACTAAATATTACCTTTCTTTTTTTAACACCCTGTATTTATGAAATTTTCACAGCACTCTTGAGCACTTTTTTTACTCTTGTTACAAGGATGGTCAAATGCGTTTAATAAAACGAATTTTTAAAGCGACTTAAAAGGAGAAAATTTTAATAGTGGATATTAGGATCTTCCCCTCCCGTATAAAAGTTTTTAAAAATATCTTCATTATTTTGAATTCTTGATTATGGATTATTAAAAGCATAAACACGGAAAGTAGCTTGCTATATGCAAAATTTCTTTTCCAACGACCATATACGAAACATCATAACGCACAATTACATATGCGCGAAAATTGGCAATATCGTTCGAGGTCAAAAACCTGTGCGATTTGTCTAACGCACAATTCACACTCGAATGTTTTGTATTTTTTCATTTAACGTATTTTTTTTTTGTATCCATTATAAAAAATAAATCGTTATTCAACGTATTTTTGTATCCATTATAAAAAATAAATTATGTAAAAAAAATATGTTTGAAAGAAAAAAATTATTTATGGTCGTAGGAAAAATAGTGTACAGAACTTGCAGGAAAGTGTCTAACGCACTCGCGGTATTGCCTGCACTCGGCTAACGCCTCGTGCGCAACTTTCCCGCTGTGCGTTATTTATCACTTTCCATGCTCGTTATGTAATATACTATTTTATTATTCATTTTAAAACGTAGCCTTATGTGTATGTATTCGTATTAATCAATTATTTTGCTGCAAAATTGCGAAATGTTATTAACATTTGTAAAATAACTACTTATTTTTTTCAAAAAAATTCTGTGTATATATGATAAAATTTTGGTTCTGAAGTCTGAAACGGAGAAACAAAAACTTTGAAATAGATTTGAATTTTCAATATCTTAATCATTTATTTTTTAACTTGAAATTATTTTGCTTAGAGACAGTATGTGATTTTATATTCTACTCAATACAAATAAATGTAATGTATCTAGTACTTTGTACATTCTCCAAATTGAACTAAAAATAGACGCTTGAATGCACACGTTTATGGCATATTACGCGTATTAATAATTATAAACTCTATGCTGCTTAATGAACTCACTTACGGCTTTGTGTTATTATAAGATTGACAACTTTAACAATTTGTTAACTTTCTCGCAATAATAGGCATTTTTTTTTCTTTTTAAGAATTGAAATGTCTAGACTTAATGATATTTTAGGGGAGTCTATTGTTGACCTATCTGTTTATGCTTGAAAACAGTGGATCATAACTTAACTCCAAACAAAGATTAGGAAACCTCCTGAAACATTTATTTCTTTCTATATTTACTTCAAGTACGTCAAGAAGAGGTGGTTTATTATTATCGTAATGACACGGAGTGCATTTATCCATCTCGAGAGCATTTTAAAACAAAACGAACAGTACTTGACACCTCTCCCTTCATGTAAATGTTGTACAGTTGCATGTGCCATTTTTCCGACAAAATATGCACCCCTGTCCTTTTATTGATCTAATAAAAGGGGAGTCTACAAGACATGGGGGTGGTCAGTCAGCGGAACCGCGGTGGGACGCCTGGCTCCAGCTCCTGGCGCCTGTTTTCGCCATCACGCACATTTCGCATCGGCGACCTGTCTCCAAGGTGTAATTTGTACCGGCGGCGACGGCATTAAATATGCACAACCCTCTCCGATAGTAATTTACATTCGAATTTTTATCGATTGAATTATACTTGATTGGAAATGTATTTCACATTTTCACCCTCACTCTTTGTGTGGCAACCCTAAAACTAGTTCTCCCCTGACCTTGGCTCGACTAATCGATAAATACATTCTCTGAATGAATTTCAAAGTACACAAAATGCTTTTGTCGTACTACTTTGCAAACAATGGCTTGTTTCGGAAAGGCGCAACGATGTGTTTATGAAATATTGTTTTTCAATTCGACACACACCTAGAAGTCATTTAAATATCTAGTACAAAATTATTTTTAAACCAAATAAAGTTTTTTTTTCTGTTATTCTCTATGTTGAAGCACAAGTAAATAATAATACATACATACAGAGTGTTCCAATGAAAACGAGCCATCCCGAATATCTCAGAAACTAAAAAGACTGCAAAAACGCCGAAACAGGTCGATTTTGTTTCTGAGGGGGACATTTTTTGACGCAATTTTTAAATCACCCCCACGCACCCCACAAATTTAAATAGCACCACCCTAGTTGTAGCACATCAAATGAAAACTATTTTAACAAGATTTTTAAAACTTTTTACCAAAAAATAACCAGAAAGAATTTGCAAAAAAAAAACGAAACAGGTTCATTTTGTTTTTAAAAAAGACATTTTTTGACACAATTTTAAAAGCACCCTCACTAAGCCTTTAACTCTTCCCACCTCAATTTCGGAATTTCAAATGACACCGACTCACGACAGATCAAATGAAAGTGTTTTTAAAATGTTCTTTAAGCCTTTTTTCTAAAGTTGAATGGGATTATCTATTCATAAGATATTCGCAAAAGATAATGTTTCTAATTAGTAATTACTTCTAATAAAAACTATTAAAAAAAATTGCAAGAAATTTACTAATATTGTTATAATAAGTTTATTATTGAGGCTGTAACAAACTTATTTTTATTTTTTTATTTTATTGTCAAAATAATCGGACTAAAGAAAAGTTTCTTATAATTTAATGTAAGTATCTAAAAAATAGCAATATAGTTCTTAAGTTCCTTTGTACAGGGTGCTGCATTTTGGATGTGCGAATAGGGAATCTCCGAAACTAAGAGGTTTAGCCAAAAACGAGTAATACATTCTGGGGCTCATTTTTTTGAGAAAATAATATTGGTTAAAACCGCATCCCGCTATCGTCTTTTGTTTTCGACATACTACAGACAAAAGTTGACATTTTAGCGAAATCTAAAAAAAATCATATCTTCGTTATTATTGAAGACACAGATTTGAAACAAAGACATTATACAGGCACTTTTTTATGTAGAATTTAATAATGTAGTTAACAATTTTTTTCAGTTTGTTTAGCCGTAATAAAATAAACTTCTATTTTTTTAAATGGGAATCATAGATGGCTATGTCATTTTTAAAAAGCTTGTTTTTTTCTTATCTAAAAATATATATATTTGTAACAAATTATTATAATACATTTTTAGCAAAAAATTATCGTTGATTTTTGTTCGCAGTTGGCCATGAAAAAATGTTGCATCTTCAACTAAAAGGATTTAAACTGTATTATTCAACCAGTGTTACTAATGAAAGAATTTTCTAAGTACTAAATAATGAAAAAAATGCAAAATAAGTCGCAAATCACCTTATTGGCGACTAATAACATTTCTTTGTTTTTAAACAAGCAAGCATTACCATTGCAACTTCTAGTGATACATAGAGTGTTGTAAAAAAAAGCCGCTTTAATTCTTCAATAAAATATATTTTATATGACACAAAAATGACGATATGGTTATTCAAATACCCAAATTCCGTCTATGTGAAACGTTATCCTACCTCCATTAGATCATCAAAAAAATGTTTTTTGTAATTGTGTTGACTGTTCACACATTTGTTTTTCCTATTTTTTGATTTTTTAAAAATATGTAATAATTTTGTTCTGAGGCGCTCGGATATTTGTTCAATGCTTCTACCGTGTCGTATTTTTTAAATCTTTATAATTTTATCTATTTTTTCATCTATTTTACAGTTCACAAAACTCTTATTGATTATTATTTACACATTTGAAGTGAAATAGTTTTTCCATGGCCAACTATTATCACACAAAATATGTATTTCACTTTTTAAGTATAGTTATAAAAAAAAATATTTTGTTACAAATATATATTTTTTAGATCAGAAAAAAATAAGATTTTCAAAATTGCCATGCCACCTATGATTTCCATTTAAAAAAATAAAAGTTTATCTTATTACGGCTAAACTAATAACTGAAAAAAAATGTTAACTACATTATTAAATTCCTCATAAAAAAGTGCCTGTATAATGTCTTTATTTCAAATCTGTGTCTTCTATAATAACGAAGATATGAATTTTTTTAGATTTCGCTAAAATGTCAATTTTTGTCTATAAGTCGAAAACAAAAGATGATAGCGGGATGCGGTTTTAACCAATATTATTTTCTCAAAAAATGAGCCCCAGAATGTATAACTCGTTTTTGGCTAAACCTCTTAGTTTCGGAGATTCCCTATTCGGACATCCAAAATGCAGCACCCTGTACATACTGACTGCTAAAAGATTAGTTTTTTTGCCGATATGAATGGTATAAAAATCATTTCATTTTGGAAAAAAGCTTCTAAAGAGCATTTTAAAGGGGTTTTCATTTTTTGTATCACTAGTGGTTGGTGCTATTTGACATTTAAGTGGCATAGAGGTTAAAGGGTTAGTGAAGGTGCTTTTAAAATTGCGTTAAAAAATGTTCCCTTTTAAAAACAAAATTAACCTGTTTCGGTTTTTTTTGCAAATTTCTTCTAAAATGGTTTGTTTTTATTAGAACACTCTGTATGTCATGATGTCTGATTCAATTTTGGTACAAAGTTTTGAAAACCTTGCTAAAATTGATTTTGAATTCGAAATTTTTTCTATTATGCTTTCTAAATTAAGTCCCCACATTGGCGGTTTAATTTTTTTGACAACGATGTCACTTTGACAATTAATTAATTAATTGAATAATGATTGTTCTTATTAAAAAATGACAATTTTTTTTATCTTAAAGCTTTTTCTTTGAGTTGCTATTTATTAAAATTATGTTTTTCACAAATATTTTTGTTATTTAACTTGCGTAAACTCATTTGTCAAAGTGTCAAAAATAAAACCGCCTATTGATGGAATTTAAAACGCATAGAAAAATTATTTTTTTCCAATGAATCACAATAAAGCAATTTCAATTTCAGATTTGCTGGTTTCAGGTAAAGCAAAAAATATTTTTCCTCTGCAGTTTAAGCGTAAAATCAAAGATAATTTTTTTTTTGCTCTTGGAAACTCAATCCAGGGACATACTGTATATGTAATTAGTTTAGATCCTTTTTTACAAATTAATCTTAAATTGATCTTTCTTAGTAACTCACTATGTCACATGTTCCTATTATCTTTTTATGAAGCAGGTGGTACTTGATGTTTTTGATTAAATTTATTAATTTAATCTCATCTCATCTTTCAGACTGCTTTTGTCACTTCACAATGCACAAAAGTGATGAACTTATTATACTGCATGATATTCAGTTTTTGAGAAACAGAAAAACGTAACTGGATTATAATGAAATACAAAAATTTCAATGCAATGCAACTCAAGAATTATGACTTTTTCTTAACTTAAACAATATATTTTTAATCTAATACAGATAGTAATATCTAAAAATTCAAGTACTAAGTAGAAAAATGTAAATGTAATTTTAACACCTACGTCTCATACATTTAAAATAAATACCAATCTGTCAATTTTTACAGTTTATTTTTTGCTGGTGGGGGTAGTGTAAATCAAGAACACGACATGACCTCCGTCTGTTTTTGACATTTGACAGTTTCTGAAATTTCGGTTCGAAAGTCAAAAATTAAAACTTCTCCTTGGAATTAGGATTTTTATAGGGCTTGAATTACGATTGTTATGGTTATAAATATTAGCCTCAGAACAGTTTTTGCTATTAAAAATGATCTACGTGACGGTAAGACACACTTTTGACGTACGTCACTCGCTCTGCGTTACTTTAATCGCATTTACTAAAGAGAGATAAATAGCGTGATCGACCTTACGCAAATACGTAGTGAGAGAGCAACAAGGCTGTTTACAAATGTTGAAAAGAGATAGCTATCTGGTACGTCTTTCCAATTATTAATTGGTCCACACGCATAAATAAAAAAAACGGACTTTAAGTCAAATTGTAAGCAAGCATCTCAGGAATTGACAGTTTTTTGAACCCAATATTATATTAAAAACTGTCAGTGTAGATTTTTAATAACGACGTTTTTTATCAGTTAATAGTAATTTACGTTAGAAGCCTGATAAGTTAAATATTACAGTATGAATATCGAAATAAGTATAAACTAAAGTAAATTTTTCTTTGGTAGAAATTAGATGTCGAAAAAATGCATAAAACCGAGAATTAAAAAAAAATACCCAATACTGTAAGAGGCATACGGGATATACAGAGCGCCCAGAAAAGTGGTAGCAACTTTTACACAAAGTGTCACAAGATGGCACTTTCGAAAAGCCAAATTTGTTCTTGCAACATTCAATTTTTGAATTTTTTTTTAAAAGTCATTTTCCAAACAATCTTGGCCATAATGGGGGTCAATTTGAACATTTTCAATAAAATTTAAATTTTAATGTTTTACGTTTGACAATTCTTGACATTTATTTATCTTAATTTAGATAGCGTTGTTGCCATACATGAAAAAGGTTTTTGTAAAAAAGTGTCATCTTCGAAAAACTTGCTACGACATATCTGGGTGCTCTGTACATACATACTATTTATGTATATTGTAAAGTATTTTATTTTATTTTAAATTTTTAAAATGTTTTA
This sequence comes from Tribolium madens, assembly GCF_015345945.1. Taxonomy (NCBI): domain Eukaryota; kingdom Metazoa; phylum Arthropoda; class Insecta; order Coleoptera; family Tenebrionidae; genus Tribolium; species Tribolium madens. The sequence continues at coordinate 17,516,710 of NW_025401063.1, read as the reverse complement.
TTATCTCATTTTTTACATTACTTGACACTGATTGGCCTCTGATCCCTCCACATAATGAACTGTTTTTGCTAAGATATTAAGAAATGTAATATTTAAACATTCTCATTTCAATTTATAAACTTGCGTTTATAAACTTTTTTGCCCCTAAAGGCCAGTTTTATAATCGAATTTAAAGGAGCATTAAATTAATAGTATATTAAGCATCAAGAACGGTAAGGACGTTTTACCGATCGAAGACAATTATTGTTCGAGATCGGTAAGTCCTTAACGTTCCTGATGCTTATGATATTTTTTGCGCGATTGATTTTTGTTAAATAAAATAAAATATCTAAAAAATATCTAGAACATTTTTGAATACTTACCGACATAGGAACAATAAACAAAATACTTATTGACGCGTTTGGGAAAGCAACGAGTAAATACAACTTACTGTCTTGGAAACATACGTGGTAAACAATCAAATAGAGCTCAATCGAGCAAAAATGTTGTTTAGAATGTGTTGATTACTACGGAATTATTATTGATAGAAATTTCATATTCTAAACCAACATTAAAACTTTAAAGTCTCTTTAATTCGGTTATGAAATGCATACTAGAACGATTTAAGTTAAAATTGATTTTTTAACTGTAGGCAACATTTCAGTTTATTGACAACTGTGAAATATTGTTGGTGTTCGTTTATTCATAACAAAGATATTAACCGAAAAAAATCTTTGCTGGCACACCTTGTAATCTAAATGTCCTAAAAACGTCGGACTAGTTGTATATTTTATTCAAACTGCTTGATATGTGTTTGCTTATGTGAAATCTCGTAGATCAAGACAAATTTTTCATCGTTTAAAAAAATGTCGGTATACTTTGATTTTTTTTATCCGCTTGAGGTGATTTAAGTCACAAAAATTAGATTTTTCTTTAGAAGAATAATATGTGTTGTAACAAATGATCAAAGAGAACCAACCTACTGTTTCATATGCAGAAAATGAAAAGGAATAGATTTTTTTAGAAATGTCTGGGCACAATATCAAATTATGCAAAATTTTTGTGGAAACTAAAAAAAGTAAAAACACAGAAACAAAGTTATTCTGAATTGATGGAAAATAAAAAACTCTTAGTTTGTCGCAATATTTATTTACTTGCTTAATCATTCATTAAACAACAATGGCTTCCATTTAAGTATACGTCGTACCATTCCAATCGCCATTCTGTCACTTTTCGAAATTTTTTTCTGTATGAAATAGTGGAAATTTCTGGCTCAAAATTTGTCAGTGGGGTTCAGTTGTAAAACTAATCCATTTACACAGGAATTAAATGTTTGTGACCTATTTGCGACTATGCCAGTGTAGCAATTTTTAAAAATAAAAAATCATATATCTTTTTTAGCTTATAAGTCTTGAACAATTTTGGATTTTATGGGACACTGGAATAAGTAGTTACATAATTAGAATTTTGTGCAAGTGATGTTTGGCAAAAAATACAGGGTGATTTAAAAGGATTGGACCACCATTTATGTGTGACAGAAAACATTAATAAAACCTCATATACAGGGTGTTCGGTCCAAGTCGCCCCAGCCGATAACACCTAAACTTACTTTTTTTTTCAAAAACTAAATAAAAAAACTAAAATAATACTATTAATTCCTGGCTTTCTTAGTAAATGCATCAACTTTTTTGGCACATCCGGTGTAGCCGGAAATGCTACCTAATTTAGTTTTTCAAATGGAACACCTATGTTTTTTTGCTCGAAACAATATAATAATTGCCATGAAAAATACGGTAAACAACTATTTATTACATTTTACTTTACATTATGCACTTAGAAAACAATTTAAATTTTAGAATTTTATTAGCAAATTTTGCAATGTAGGCGGATTTTACTTGTCAAGGTATTCATGAAAAAAGTAACATGCTTGGATACCGTTTAATTGTTATTTTGACAAAGCCTAATTTGTCAATAAATCTGAGATTTTTAATAATGGACGATAATAATGACGACGAATTGCTAGATCAGTTTGAAGTGTTTTTTAAGTGCAATAAAAATAGAGCGGAAGCTGAAAGACAGTTTAGAGAAAAATACCCAAATAAAGTTCACCCAAATCGTTGGAAATTTAGTCGAATTGAAAAACAACTGAGACGAATAGGTTCGCTTCTTAAAACTAAAAAACATGTGGTTCTTAGTAAAGAACAAGAAAATAGAAATCTGAATGTTCTGTTATCAGTCGAAGAAAATCCAAGAGTTTTCATAAGAGAACTCGCTCATCAACTGACAAATTAGATTTGTGAAACCAATTATTGAACTGTATCCAAATATTTTTTTATTCACACCTTTCCTTTAAAATTAAAAATCATGCTACGCGACCAATTTCCTTATAAAATTCTAAGATTTAAGATGTTTTCTGATTGCATTGTGTTACGCAAAATGTAATAAATAGTGGTTTACCTTATTTTTCATGCCAATTATTATTGTTTCGAGGAAAAAAACATGGGTGTTCTATTTGAAAAACTAAATTTTTATGTCTTAAAGTAATTTTTACATTTTTACATTAAGTGTGCGAAACGACTGTTTTCTTTTTAAAGTTTTGAATAAATGATTTTTGGCGAAAAGTACAGTTGCGGAATTAAAATTTCGGGCAGTATTGTCATTTTCACAATGTAAACTCTAAAACAACCTTTACATTAATAACCTCAGTTTTTACTCTTGTCATGTTTATGTCATTTTGACATAAAAAATTTCGTCACTGACAGAAAAGTTTAATTGTCAAATGTCAGTCATGAATGTCATGGTGACAGTAAAAGGTAGTTTACATTAGTGAACTTTTTGAAGTGACAGAAAAATACTGCCCGAAATTTTAATTCCGAAACTGTACATGCAAACTTTTAAATTGGCAGATTAACTGAATACTTTTCCTGTTAAAAATGTGTATTTTTCCGGAATTGATTTTATTTTTATATTATTGCAATATTTTTCGTACATACAAAATTTCATAATGAGGAGAATCAATATTTGCACATAACATCCGATTCTATGAGTTCGATAAATAAATAAAATTTGATAATATACACAAATCAATTTTTCGGAAAGATAAATAATTTGAAGTTACTGGTATTTTGTAACATAAAGTATTTGAGCCTGCCTGGGACACCCGGTATACTTTTTGTAAGTGTATGTAACCTCTTAAAATTTTGCAAAAAAGAGAATTTTTTTCTCTGTAAAATGTGTGCAATTGAAAAATAATTCTTGAACAATGTTGAAATTCGAGAAGAATTCGTAGCGTTTATCTGTTAAAAATACAGTTAACGGCGTGTTTGTTGAAAATAAACACTCAAAATATTCGTTGATTAACAACAAATCTTTTGTTTCAGCTTAGGTAACGAATGTATTTTTGATAAGACTAATGGTAGTTTTATCTGTTGCACGCTTTACCCTGGTAGTTAACCCAACGGTCGTAATTACAACAACGAATGGTGGACTCTATTAAAACCCATCAAAATCTTAAGATGTGACTTGATTACTTTAACGTTAATATACATGTATCGTTTCTTTTAAGTAACGCTGAAGTTCAAATACCGCATTGACCAATGACCCCTTTGGCGACCCGTAAAACGGCAGCTGAAAAAGAAGAGCAAAGCAGCCCATGTCAAGTCGTTGACGGGTGTGGTCGTTACAACGTGTGGGCGATAATAACTAATTTTTATACCTACCGGTTTCAAATTGACAGATTATAAGTTTGCAACAGATTAGGTGTTGTCTTCCTTTTCGGTATTTCGTGGATTTGCTACTGGACGTCAATTCATTTATCTTAAAACCGCAAAATTAACGACGCCAGTAGTCGTGACGGGAAGTTACGAACTCTAATTTTGATGTCACATTCTCAATTATGTAAGGAGTATTTATTTGAAGTTTGCCAAAAAAGTTTTTCATTGGATTTTCCTACATAATTCAATGACAGGCAATTTTCGAATCAGCTGTTGGATTTATTTCTGTGGAATGCAATGAATGCTTCAATGGTATTGGGACAACGTTTTGTTTTCTTGGACTCGTTTCAGAAACGGTAATTCAGTGAAAACTATAAATGAAATGTATTTTTTCTTATCAGGCACAGGGTGTCACTAAGAAAACAGTCATAAAATGTTGCTATTTTTACTCATTATAAAAATTAGAGCACGTGGAAATTTGCAATATTTGTTTTAAGAAATGGGTAAATTACAATCAGAGTATCAAAATGTTGTTAAAATGTTCAAGTGATTTACTTTGAGGTAACGTGGAAAATCAATTTTTCGTCAAATTGTCTTTTGTCATTATTTTTGGAAATCGATTGAATACCATTTCTCATTATTTACAATTAAGCCTTATACAAGTATATCTCTTCAAACATTATTATTTGTTTTCGTGATTTTATTGATAGTACGCATCATTTTTTTTTTTTTTTTGGTTTTTCCAAAGATAAACTAAAGAAAGAAGCTCATTCATAAAAATGAACCAAACTTTAATTTAAATTAAATTAAATAAATTATTTCATAAAATAAATAAAACTAATTTTTATAATACGAAAAAAATGATTTAAATTAGTTTCTTGTTGTTTTTATTATTAGAAAAAATTGCTTGACCAGAAACCAAATTTGAGTCTGCTTCATTTACAAAAACATGATCTGTAACCGTTTGACAATTAATTAATTTTATTTCACAGATAAAAAATGTTTTTAGGGCGGCTTTTGCAATCACAAGATAAATTTATTCCGAAAATAAATTTTGACACATGCATTGTTATATATAACAATTGAAGCTGTAGCAATTGGACTACAAATATTTTATCCGGGATTTGTTAAATTTAATTTTCAAATTGCCTAAAAAATAAATAATAGTAATAAATAGTGCCCTTGTTCAAACACAATTTTAACGCGGAAACCAAAAATAACAAAATATACAAGGTGTTCCATTTAAAAAACTGAAATACAGCGTGTCCGGAAAGTCGCGCACCTCCGAAACACTGTATCTGTGAAACTGTAAAATGTTTAAAAAAATCTATCTGTGAAAATTTCGAAGTTATGAGAGTCTAAATTTTGCAATTTGACTATTTATTTCTGTTGGAAAAATAACATTCCAAGTTTTTTTTGCTACATGCTATTAGAAGAGGAAACAAGAAAGCTGTATCCTAAATTGTAATTCTGTTTAGTGTTATTTGTTATTTATTTATTATTATTTGTTATTTATTTGTTATTTATTAGCAAAATTTTTGTACCTTTACTAAATAATTATAATAAAACATGCAGTATATCCCCGGATTGAGTTTACAAGAGGAACATTTTTTTTATCTTTGAATTACGCCAAAACTGCAAAGGAAAAAAAGTTTTTGCTTTACTTGAAACCAGCAAATCTGTAACTTCATTATTCCAACTCAGTAGAAAGAAAAGTTCATTTTTCTCTTGATTTTAGACTTTTTCTCTGCTTTGTAAGTCTTATCACATTGGCAGTTTTAATTATTTGACATCTATATGTCACTTTGACAATTAATTTATTAATTAAATAATGATAGTTCTTGTTAAAAATGACTGGTTTTTACCTTAAAGCTCTTTCTTTGAGAAAAAAAAGTCAAGAGAAAAATGAACTTTTCTTTCTACTGAGTTAGAATAATGAAGTTTTAAATACAGATTTACTGGTTTCAAGTAAAGCAAAAACTTTTTTTTTGCAGTTTTGGCGTAAAATCAAAGATAAAAATGTTTTTCCTCTTGTAAACTCAATCCGGGGACATTTTGTATACAATATCATCAGTATCATTAAATAGACAAATGTTAAAATTTTTTGACAGATAGAATTTTTGAAACATTTTTTCAGTATTCTGGGGACTACCCAATTACTTCCTTTCAAGGAAGTGCGCGACTTTCCGGACACCTGTAGATGTCAGTTCCGGTGAAACAGGAAGCATCATTGATTACAGTTTTGAAAAAAATTGCATTGAATCTTTGATCGTTAATAAAAAATCAAGGAATTGTTTAATCTTATTGAAAATTGCTGAAGGTTTAAGTTTTGGTAATAATATTATTTATATTTAAAGAAAGTTTTTCTTATTTTTTTTGCATTTTGGGCCCTGCATAAGCCATCGTAACTCAAAACCAATTTTTATGAGTTACTATAGTTTTCGTTGGGAGAGTGATATCTTTAAAAATAATGCAGTTTTAGCTTGGGGCGTTTTTCATAATCCAGCCTGAATAAAACAATCACATACTACGACTAATACTCTGCTAGGATTCGGTATTATTTTGTGATAAATTTTATTTAAAAAATTAATAATATTGTGTTTTTAACAAGTTTTTTAAATATTTTTTCTGAATCATAATAGTTATTATTAGATCTTGACTTAGGTAAGGATTATTTTTGGTTCACTTTGCTTTTTTGTTATAGTCTTTTATTATTAAATTAATAAACGTAAAGTGTAATAAGCTGAAACGGTATTTCAACTTTTTGTAGAAAAGATTTAATTTAATTTGGTTTCGGTATCTCTTTCTAATGTTATATCGTTAATTATTATGTAATTTGTTGTCATTCATAATATGTACTGTTCTCGTGAGTCATACGATCATAACTGCTTGTGACTCGATAAAACGAACTAAAAACAATTTATAATTAAATTTTATTGTAGTAACAATTTTTCTAAGTTTGAGGGTGGATTTCATAAATTCTCGCAACTATTGCGTAAACAACAAAAGTATTTTTCCTTCGTGTCGTCCATTTTTTTATTTTTTGGCACGTTCTCTCGCCAACAGTTCGCCGAAATCCGGGATTTCCGTCGATTACTTCCTTCCGAGTTCGCCGGAGTTTCCGAGAATTTCTCGAAAACCTCGGTCCTCTCACAATCGATTCGACCAATAACTAACAAGTTTCAATAAGAATTTGTTCCGGGAACAATTTCTACAATCTCCCCACTCGCTACGTTTTACGTCACAAGTGACATACCAATCACGCGTAAACGACAAGGATAGTCAGATGCATAGCGCGTAAAAAAGAAAGAGAAGGAAAGTTCATTCGGCCTTGTGTATTAAAAGCTGTATTTGCAATCGCGCGATACCAGTTGTTCTACTGTCGTCCTGTGGTTAAAACACGAATAAGAGGTTAAACTTGAGTGTGGTCAAATATTCTTTGACTTTTTTTCGATAAATTTTCAAAATAAAATCGGTCACGAACAGCAGCCATATGTCTCAGTTAGTGCCCTATTTGAATTTTGGATTGGACGATTCGCAGTCAGCCGAGGGTGATTTTTTGTATGGGTACGAGAATTTTGAAAATTCGAAAATGGTAAGTCTACTAACTTCCAAGTTAAATAAGTTATCATAAAGTTGCGCTCAAACTCGAAAAGGTTAACAGCTATTTATAAATTAAAAGAAATGTAAACTTTCTTTACAATGTGTGGATTAATTTTATCTATTTCCTCGCAAATCTTAATGTCAGACTTACGCAATTCATTGTTTAAAATTAGATGAGTCATCGTTTTATTTTTTCAAATCGACGCGCTAAATTGTCAATTAATTTTTGATTTCGGTACGTTTTACAAATCAAACAAAATAAAATACAAGATTGGTAAATCTGACATTTGAGTCGATGATTATTATTTTCGGTAGCTTATTTGTATAACTGATTTTGCGATGTGTCATGCTTGGCTATGGACACCTAAGTTCAAGTACATACTGCATTTTTTTAGGCATTTATTGATTTTTATCATTTTTTTGAGAATTTAATGTGTGAAACAATTACTTATTTAATTTTTGATTTTTTTAATTTGAGTGAAATATTTTTGCAGTGCAGTAAATTCGTGTCTTCGAAAAATTGCACAGATCAATGCTATTTTTCACAGATTTTGAGCGTTTTTTTCTTTTTTTGCAAATTTTTTTAAAAATTGGATTTTGATTAAATTAAATAAAATTTCAATTAAACCAAACACCAATTATTGGCGTTTTTCATAAGGAAAAAAAACATAAAATCGCAGGTGAAATACCATGCAATAATAGTCTTACGACGAATGATTTTTGAATTACTGGCGTTGTTTTTTTAATTTTGTCTAAGGACGAAAAAGCATAAAATTCGTTAATAAATTTTGAAAAAAATCGGTTTTATCGTATTTTTTCCAAACTGAAAAATCGTGAAATGGTCAAGAAACTTTTTCCAACAAAAAAAATCGGAATATTGCTTTCTAGATGTAAAATCGCCTTAATGTTTAAGTAATAGGCTAATTGAAAACATGCTATAATTAGAAAAAAAAACAGAATTTTAAATTCTCTATACAGGGTGCGCCAGAACTCGCGCCCCAGAGAAAAATGCCATATAAGGTAAGATACCAAGAACAAGGAAAAAATGTTATCTAGAAAAATTTCGAAGTTATGAGAGTTTAAAGTTTGCACTTTGACTCTATTTATTTCTGTTGGAAAAATAATTTTCCAAGTTTTTTTGCTATAGGCTGTTAAAACAGGAAACAAGGAAGCTGTATCCTAAATTGTAACTATGTTCAATGTTATTTGTGGCTTTTATTGGCAAAATTTTTGTCCCTTTACTCAATAATTGTAAAAAAACATATACAAGATCATCAGTATCATTAAATAGATATAAAAAAAAATTCAAATGTCAAAAAATAAATGTCAAAATTTTTTGACAGATAGAATTTTTTAAACATTTTTTTCATGTTCCTGGTATCTTTCCTTACTTGAAAATTTTCTCGGGCGCGAGTTCTGGCGCATCCTGTTTTTAAGATAAAAAAAAATTGGAGTTTTTGAATCTAAAAATTGTAACTTCTTTTCGAAGGGACGAGCTTTCCGTGTTCATAGTTGTTGCTGATAAACAAGTGAAAAAAATTATTCCATTTGTTTTAATTAAACAGACGACTTTTATGTACTATTGATTATACCAAAGGCCCTAAATTTTTACAAATTACAATTCATTTTTTGCATAAATAACTTTTGTAAGAAGAGTTCCTTTTTGGAGCTTTTGTGTTATCTTTGTACCAACTGCTTTACAATTACTTGTACCATGATTGATGTCAAGTACTTAATTAACGAAACGATGAATGAAAGGTCACTGTTGTCAGAAAATGTCCCTTTTATCTCTAAACTCTGAAAACTGCACACTGTGGTCTGTTTAAAATAACTGAAAAGCTTTGAAAGTTTTTCCTGTGCCCAGATAAGAAATTTTAATTGTATCTACGTGGGCGCCGTAAATAGAGCTTAATCACCATGTAAATATAACCAGTGAATTCTAGATTGCATTGTTCTTAATTGCTAACAATTATAACTTTCGTGCTGACCAAAAACAAAAATCCAAGACATCCTGTAATACAATACCAGCAATTTCATTACATTATCGTATAAGACGATTATTTTCTTATCTACAGTTATGTAAATATGGAATTGGGTGATGATAATTAATTTTTCTTTGTCTTCTTTTAGTGGAAATGGCACGAATATCTCCTTGGTAAAAACACGTTCCTCGCTTATCTGAAGGAATTCCTTCTTTGTGCAAAATCGCACGTACTTATCTTTTTCTTTGTTTCGCCAGGTCGGGGGTCAATTAAAATTTTTTACTAATTGCAGGCAGGTGGCAGGCGGTTAGTAATGATTCAAAATTGTAAATTAATATTTTTCGATAAAAATAAAAATCGTGCAATTACTGCCACCTCTTGGGGATTAAAGTAACGAATTATCGATATCGCAAATCTTTATGTACAACTTTTAAATAAAATGACTAGATGCCGTGCCCAACTTTACTATTTCTAGTTAATTTTTATTTAAAAAAATATTTACTAACAATCAATAAAAATTCGTGCTTATAGGTGTATTATATTAACAACCGAACTTGTTTTCGAAGTAAAACCATCAAACAGCCGTTCTGTAGAGTAGTAATTATTTATTACGATTACAGTTATGGCCGTCTAACTCGTTTTTTATGATAATTTTTCGAAAAACAAAATCATAAAAATTCCATGAAAGAAAGTTTGGGTTTTTCTGTACTTGGCCATTGACTTTTTAATGTTTCAGTTTTCAACTTTCACCCCTTTTAATTTATTGTGTAATTATGAAAAAAATTAAGTAAGTTTACGAGAAGAAATGCATCTTTCGTTTTCTATTAGTTCCGCTTCTAAATGCTTCGTGGCCTCTTTCTTCACCTGTTGGAATATCCGTGACGTCACAAATGCGTCATTCCGTTATCATCGTCTGTTGGGTACACTTTCTCCAATTTACCAGACTTATTGCCTTGGTTGATTTTCGGACAAGAATATTCAGGTCGCGGCGATTCTAGAAAGATCTTACGCAATTTCCAAAAATTTTAACCAATTCACACTTTTTTATTGTGCCGCAGATGGCCATGACAAACAAAACGTAACTCTTTGATTGATTTACTCGCTGTCATCAATTGTCAAAAACTAGGTCGCATCTGTCAATTTTTCTGTCAGTCATGGTCACCACTAACTAGATTTTACCTGATGCAACTCAGACCTTATCGCAGTTATCAGTGAATGTTTATCAAACCTTTTTGGAAAAAGAAATAATACGTTTCCTTTTTCGGTGGTCGTACTTTTGTTATTGCGAATCGCTGGTTCAATATGAACCTGTTTATCGCCTCTCGGATAATTAGCCTTTCAATGTAAATTGTTTTGTGTATTCTGTTAGTGTGTGGGTTGGTGTCAGGTTCAAAGCCCTACCTCAATTTAACAAAGATAAAAAACTTTTATTTATTTAAATATTTGTGGTGATAATCGTCCAACCTTTGGCCAAAACACAATCAATAACGGGGCCTACTTCAAGTCTCGGACAAAGTTTTTTTTTTTCTTCAACAGGTTGGTGCCGGTCTGCGCACGTTTAAATTCACAACGTGGTGCAAGACACCGTCGACCAATCACAACGTTCGATTTCAAACAGAGGACTGTCGTTTATGGAAGGCCGTGACGTCAAAGTCATGTGAGTTATCACTATCTGACACAAGGAAAACAATTTCAACTATTTGATGGTAGTGTTCTGACAGTCGGCGGACGCGCATGATTATCTTTTATACGCACTTGCTTTGTTTTTCTGTCAAGTTTGTGTGTGGTTAGTTTTTCTATGTTGGTACACTGGATTTTTATTTCTAGATTGAAGGAGAAAAGGTAAATGTCTGATTTTTTGTTTTTCGGTCACGCATCGAATGTTTGTTCCGGAAATGCCGTTTTAAAAGGGGAATGTTGAAAGTATCCGGTTTGGAAGTAATTTTCCTGCGCAAATACATCGGACCGGGAAAACCTCAACGATAAAGTACAGCGGAAAATCCACGAGTAGGCTGTTGAGGCGTTTTTTTTTCTCTGAGAATATAGTTAGTCGTTTGTTCACCCTGTCAAGGCCCGCTATGATTTTTAACTTTGTTGATGACCCCGTATTCCATTCTTGTACAACATTATACTTAGAAGAGCGTTTTTTATTGCAATCGCAATTCCCACATTTGTTATTCAAGGATCATGTAATTTATTTATTTACTTTGCTTTTGCACGCTTTTAAATCGTTTCATTTCCAATTAGAAAATTCATAATCGATTGTTATTGATCTATAAATAGGTGCCAAAGCCGCTTTAGAACCATTACCATTAAGATAAAGTTTTATTTGTTGTTGGTTCGGCAAACAAGTCGTGCTATTTGTTTTTAGTAAACGCCTATTTACTTTGGGATAATGTTCGTATTTGATGTAAAAGCGAAAAAAATGTTGGATTTTAACGTCAAGAACACGTGTTGCGTCTCGTTAAAGAGTAGCGTTTAGTATCGGTATGTAAAGCATTTCCGACTACCGCCGTCTGAGTCATCGACGGTGTGGGTCCTGTCCAGGTGACCCCTATTAAAGACTCCGCCTCCTCACTTTGTCTGGAGATGAAGGGGGCACAGCCTCCTCGCCCATCATCACCCTTTTCTCTTCTGACTACTCTGAAGGTCGTCAGAAGGCTACTATGAGAAAATTTTTGCCCGACAAGTTCTACGAAGAACTCTTAGTCATTCTTCGCTCGAAGAATGCAACAGGCGGTTTATGAATGGATTTGTAATACTGAAAACGTATTTCAAACACAAATGCCGATTAGAGAGACAAGGACAGACTTAATTAAATTTATTTATACAAATACCCAACATTCTTGCTAGACTATTTTTACAACGAAGAAATAATTCACGACAAGTGTAGTTAAGAGCACAAAGAGGCTTTGAAAAAATAAAAAAGGCAATGATTTACACAACAGTTGCAATAGAACTGATTCCACATTAAAACACGCACGTATTATCAGATTTTTTGCTTTTTCTACTAGATTTTACTTAACTAAATGGTCCAAAATCCAATAATGAAATAAGAAAATAGAACAATGTCTGTACAAAACTAAATAAGTCAACATACCATGTGACATACATGTGACTTTAAAATCAATTTAATCACCCGGTATACAGGGTGTTCGTTTCTCGAGCTCCACCATAGGGATCTCAGTTATTATAAGAGATACGATGTCGGTTAAATTAGGGCAAAGTTGTGCATTTATATGCTAAACAATAATCTGAAAGAAAATTGTATGTGTCACTTTTAGTTTTTGAATTATTGGAAAAAAACCGGAAATTTGTAATTTTCGTTTCTATTTTTTTAAGCGAAAACTAAAAGACCTAGACGTTTTTAACTAGGACGTTCTTAAGGCACTTTCTTACAAGGAATCTAAATCTGTCATTCTATTTTCCAAGGCGCTCTTGATATCAGAGTTACAACACTCAACTTTGGATTTTCTTATGGACGCCATATTTGATTTCTGTATTTTTGAAAAGCCTTTTTGTTTTTGATTACAACGATGTATCACAGTGCTTTGGAAAAAAACGGCAACAATTTTAATTAACAAACTAAATTCTGAGCTTCTTTTATAACTTTGTGTTGTTTTGTTTTGCAAAGAATAAATTCTAGTTTATCACTTTGTTCCTATTTCAAAATCTTAGTTTTTAAAAAGGTAAGCTCCAAAGTCAACTGAACCGTCAAAATCTAGTTTGTTAATTAAAATTGTTGGTGTTTTTTCCAAAACACTTCTCAAAAACGCTTTTTTAAATTTTGATCAGCATGTAAAATCTGATCATATTGTGTGATACATCGTTGTAATCTGGAACAAAAATACTTTTAAAAAATACAGAAATCAAATATGGCGTCCATAAGAAAATTCAAAGTTGAGTGTTATAACTTTCATATCAAGAGCGTCTTGGAAAATACGATAACAGATTTAGATTCCTTGTAAAAAGTGCCTTAAAAATATCTTAGTTAAAAAAACGTCTTTTAGTTTTTGCTTGAAAAAATAAAAACAAAAGTTATAAATTTCCGTTTTTTACCAATAATTCAAAAACTAAAAATAAATTTTCTTTCAGATTATTGTTCAGAAATTTTGCCCTAATTTAACCGACCTCGTATCTCTTATAATAACTGAGATCCCCGTGGTGGAGCTCGAAAAACGAACAGCCCTGTATACGAGACTTCACCTAGTGAGTGTACCGCCAAAAAAATTATTGGTAACATGTTGCCAGCTTGATTCCAACGACACAGGCCACTTTGATGAGAGATTGAATTAAACGCAAGCATAATTTTTTTTTTTAATAATTCGACAATGCTTTGTGACAATCAATTCGTGAGAATTAATCAAAAACCTGACTTTGTTGATGTTTTGCGGCGATGTAATTAATTAGGTGCGTTAAAAGTGCCAATTATTGCATGAGCTAAAACGGAAATTCTTCAATCACACAAATTCAATCATCGTTTATTTTTAAATATTTAAGCTACCTTCGAATAGTAAAAGTTACGTAAATGGTATTGAGAACAATGTATTTTGTCCCGAAAAAATTAGTCGATTTAGTTGTGGCGCCCACATCCTTCAAGGTGATGTTGCGACCTTTATACCATGTAAATTCTCCAACTTGTGTCATGTTTAACGTCACCAATAGTAAATAATTTGTTAAATTGTTCATAATAAGAAAGTTGTAAGCGTCACGTCCGAATATAGAAGTGTAAATTTGACGTCATTTTAATCCAGGCACGTAACTGTAAAATTTTTTATAGCCCTCATTCCTGTTATAAATTAAATTTTTATGTATGTACGGTATAAAATTTTGCAAGAATTTTATCGTCTTATCTGCGAGGATAGTCGGACATTAATACAGGCAACAAATCCTCATTGTTTGGGTTCTATACTCTGGAAAAACTATTGAGTAACAAACGTATAGATATCCTCACACACGTTTCAAATTAACTTGCCAACGAACGACATTAATCAACGTCCAGTGCGTACTTTTTTTTTGAAATTGTGCCAAAATGTGCACAACCTTGAAACTGCTGTTGCAGTGTGAAATTGTCAATGCCCTTTGTCCCCAAACTTTGACCAAAGTAAAACAAGAGTTTTTTCGCTGCTGCTAATTTAGGTTGATTAACCGCATGCCTTGGTGTTTAAAACGGAAGTTGGCGCCGGAGCGGTTTAAAAAAACGCGGTTTTGGGAGTATAATTAATTAACTGATGGATTTTTCCAGAAGCTGATAAGTTATCAATACTCGAACTATTGCTAAATATTTAGACACATATAGGTACAAATTGGCAAGGTTGTCCGTAAAAGGAAATTGTAAAAATCGGTTCGTTGATCGATGAAAAAAGTGGAGGAAGTTGTCCGATAACGCGTAATAAAACAATGAAATCCTCGTGATATAAATAAATGCAAAGTAGTTAATGCGAACTTAAAGCTACCTCGATCTAAATAAAGCAGAGGTGGGCGACAAACCAAAATTCCCGCTTGGCAAATTCATTCTTCGACTAGCTGAGCCTCGGGTAACGCAAAAGCTCAGCAGTCAATTTTTCGAACGAACGATTCCGATAGCAACGATATTCGAATATCAACAATTTTCTTTTAATTTTCTTTTTAATCGATTTTCGTGTGGTACTCAAAATGGCCTATTTAGACCAAAGAGAGATTGCTAATTTTCTCGCACAGGAGTTATTTTACCAGCAGGTATTTGTGTGTTACCCCCGTACTAACTTTTTTAACTTACCTTGCAAGAGTCATTTCCTAGTTTAAATTTCTATTTTTAAACCTGACTAAATAACGTCAACAAATGGCGAGCAAGCGTTTACTGTTGTTTTCCAAACTTATTGGCAGTGTTTTTTTTCTCTTGCAGTTTATAGCTCTAGAAGGCATCAATTCGGGAGTACCAACTCGAACAACCCCTACTTTAACTCCGACAACTCTTCGAAGTATCGAGCAAACCTTTATAGAATTGCAGACGAAGCCGGAATCTCACGAAAACGAAGCCGGTTTTGTCCCACCTCTAGTTCATTCTATAGGTATTTGCAACCAAAACAACATCAAATTCACAACTAATGTTTTTTTTTTTTTTGAAGGAAACAATCAGTATATCTCAGCATCGGATGCTGATATCTACTCATCCAAGTCACAAACGATGTGGCAAAATTCTCTATCTCAATCTAGTTCTGATTCAAACACCAGGTCGACACCACCCCTGACCCAAAAAACTAGTCTTATTAATAATACACCACAAACAAGGCGTAACATGGGGGGGAGGAAGCCCGCTCGAGATCTCAACATTAGTCCGGAAGAGGAAGAAAGAAGACGCATCCGAAGAGAACGAAATAAAGCTGCAGCAGCACGCTGTAGGAAACGTAGAGTCGACCATACAAACGCTTTAATCAAAGTAAGCCAGGATTCATCTTTATTAACTCTTTCAAGGACGGTGGGTTAAAATTTAACTCACCTTAATTTATATTTTTGACCAGTTTTGCGCATTAATGGTAATGTTTTTAATAATACAGATATTATTCTTGTAGAGTTTACCACATTTTTTTATTTACAAAGAATGAATTTGAAATCATTTGAAATACCTACATTTTTATACTTATTTTAACTTAAAAAAATTGAATTGTTTTTTGAGAATATACACATAATGGATAATGATTGTTATAAATACAAAGAGGAAAAAAACAAAACAAAAAAAATTTCGTTCATTGGGATTAGAATTAGGCAAATACTTTCCTATTTCGACTAGTAGGCTTCATGTTGAGCATTTCCAGCCTATTTAGGTAACCACTTTCGCTTAACATTACATTGATAAAAATTTTGCATTTTTACTAACTGTATTTCGTATTATTCTTAGTTTTTTGAGATATGAGTGGTATGTCCTGATGTTGTGGAAAATTACAACAATAACATGAACTTTGTTGATAAATTTGATCAGTTGATGATGGCCAGTGCATTTCGTCCACTCAATTTCTGTGAATTCACAAAAATTCACTGTAGTCTGTGCTTTATTGTCATGATAACTGACACTGTCAAGTTTAATTAAATTCTTATTCATTTTGGACCGGATTTCCAATCTAAAAATGGATTGGTACTATACCTCAAGCAATGTAAGATAAAGCTCAGGTAAAAAGTATGTAAGGAATGTTCATCAAAGTTCTCAAACAAGGTTAGAAAAACCTAAAGACTAATTTACACTTTTAGTCTGTCATGGAAATTGGTTGGACAAAATTCACAGTCCGTCACTGTACTCAATTGAAAAAGTAATAAATGGTGTCATTGAATTTTTTCAACAACCAAGCAACAAGAATCTCGAAGTAATTGGCAGTGTGTAACTTGTAGAGTGTCTTTTTGTTAAGGCAAACAGAAAAACTGCTTTCAAGCATATTATTACAAAAAATAATAACTTTTGTTAGCTATCGTACGTATTATTTAGTTTGCTTTTGTTTTCATTATTTGTTGTTATTTTTCTTTGTTCAAATAATACTATTTTTTTCTTAATTTATTTTTTTAAATGCCTATTATGTCACTAAATAAGTAATGACAATGACTACTTCATATTAAGAATGTTTTGAAATTATCAAAAATGTACGAGATTTTATGAGGGGTTCATGAAGTTTATGAGATTACCGGAGAAAGTAAAAAAATCTGAAATGAAAAACTGTCATTAGTGCTATTTTAATGCCTACTTTTTAAAACAACTTGAAAAATGATTATTTTTAAAATCCAATAAATACCTGAAAGTATATCATATATGTATATACAGGCTGTATTATGAAAAACGCCCCAAGCCATAACTCCATTATTTTTAAAGTTATGACAATACTTCTTAGAACAAAGTTGAACATTTTTTGTCATCTATCGTTTGGGATAGATGCTAAATTAATGCTGTTTTCTGTTTCACCGGAAATCACATCAACTTTATTTTTTTTAATGAAACACCCTGTATATTTTACCACTTTTGGATTCGTTGTTGAATTGTCTTTTAACAAGTTTTAGTACCAAATGCCTAAAACTAACCGTTCGTGAGATATTCACAAATAATGTATTTATTAAAGTAGGCAGTGGAAAACAATAATATCAAGTAATGTTGATAAATATTATTCCTTTTGCATTTTCTCTTACTGTACTTCTCTTACTATACTTTTTAATGTTAATCATGGATGATAATGTGTTAACAGAAATATTTTGAATAAAATAAAAATTGTGGGAGAGCACTACGCTTTTACACTGTGTGATTTCTGATAAGAAACGTTCCAAATCGTCGAAAATTTAAGCGACTTAAAGAAAATTTGAGGATGTTTTGGGCTTTTAGAAAACACAAATTAAAACATCTCCAATTTCAAAGAGATACAGAATTAGATAGGTATTAAAGAAGATGCAAGAACATGAATTCAAGAAATTGCAAGTAACGTTGGCTTATCGCAGGCAACTGTTCTAATTTGGGTTTTCTAAAAACCCCAAACATGCTCAAATTTTCTTAAGGTCGACGAATTGGAACTTCTCTTATTGGAAACCGCCCAGTGTAAAGGCGTTGTGGTCTCCAACTATTTCTATTGCTTTCAAAATATTCTTGAATCGTGTCTGTTAACACATTATCACCAGAACACCAAAAAGTATAAAAATAATAAGAGAAAATGCAAAATAATAATATTTGTCAACATTACTTAATATTATTGTTTTCCGCTGCCTAGTTTAATATATTTTTAATTGACTCATATCTCACGAACGGTGGGTTTTAGGCACATGGTACTAAAACTTGTTAAAAGACAATTAAACAAAGAATCCAAAAGTGGTAAAATATATAGGTGTTCCATTAAAAAAATAAAGTTGATGTCATTTCCGGTGAAACAGAAAACAGTATTAATTTAGCATCTATCCCAAACGATAGATGACAAAAAATGTTCAACTTTATTCTAAGAAGTATTGTCATAATTTTAAATATAATGGAGTTATGACTGGGGGCGTTTTTCATAATACAGCCTGTATAATAATAAGTACCTGAAAGAGTTTTGAATGTCATTATTTTGATTGGCAATTGTTTACAGGAAACTGAAGATTTGGAACAGAAAAAACAAGCACTCCAGGAGGAGATACAAGAATATCAACGAATGAAAGATGAGTTGGACTATCTCCTGGAGTCGCACCGTTCCTCGTCGAGTAACTGCAGACTCCACTCGCAGAGCCCTCCTGATGTGAAGCCTTTTGTGTTCGGGAATCGCGTCAATGGAGATAGAGTCAAGTCCGAGTTAGACGAGCCGCTTCCGACTTCCGTGGCAAATGAGCCGTTTTGTATGCCATCGCCGGCGAAAAGAGTGATGTTGAGTTCAACTGTTCCCATCTCGAAGCCTTGCAGACCGAATTCGTTAAATGTGATGTCGACAGCCCCCAAGAATAACAATATAAGCGATATAGCGGGCATTCCGATAACGACGCCTTCTACCGGCATTCAGTTCAATTTCGATTCGTTGATGGTGGGTGGGACTGGGCTTACGCCCGTGTCAGCCCCCTTGGTGCCTTCGTGCAGCACGCAGCAAAGGAATATCCCTACGAGTGCTGCCGATATGACATCACCAGATGCATGTGGACCTCCGAAACTTGTTAGTTTATAAAGAAAAGAGTTGTAGCGAGATGTGTATTATGTGAAAAAAAGTTCATGTTGTTGTATTATTTTATAATTAAACTAAGAGTTTATTTATTATATTTTTGGACTTTTTTTCACATAAGCATTTTCGAGCTACGAGTTAGGTTAAGCCGAGAGATCAATGTTGGACGAGCTCATCTTTAGCGAAAGTGAAATTTTTTAAGGATTTTATGACTGCCGCATGTCATGTCCAACGTTTACCAACCATGTTTAGTATTCTTGAAACCAAACCAAAAATATTTATTACTAATGTGTTAGTAATGTTCTAGTGTCATTTTTTGCATTATTTATTGTTATGTATGTTTTTTTTAAATAGTCATTTGTATATAACGTGTACTAAACATGGACCAAAAATGTCAAAGTGCTCAAGCTATTTTGCTATGCTAAATGCAGATTTATTTTTTGCTACCAAGAAATGCCTTTTTTGTAATGGTAAAAAAAATCTGTATATTTTCACTTAACGCAAAGTTATTCCCTCCATACATTTTTATATGATAGATTTAAGGTTAATGTTATACTTTTGCAATAGGAGTGCTCCTATTCCAATAAGCGAATTTGTGTTACTACTATTAAGTATATAATTAATAATATATTGAGAATACTTTAACAAATAGGACTATCAGCAATACTGTGGTTGCAATATTTGTAATCACTTGTCAATTTTATATAGAGTTTGTCAAATTTTGTATTTATTTTATGCGATGCCAATTATAAAGAATAAAATCTATCTTTTAAAACTATCAATTTTATTTCAAACATCATCCCCCTTACTAATAGCCCACACTGGTATTTAATTAATATTTTTTTGTCTTTTCTTTTGACTTCTCACACTAAAAAAAAACAAAAAATGAAATTGTAATTAGATAAAGTCTTTATTTTCAAATTTGAGGAAATGGATTATCAATACAATTAGTTTCAATCAGCAATATCCTGCCTGGGCATTTCCGAAAAAG
Organism: Tribolium madens; assembly: GCF_015345945.1. Classification (NCBI taxonomy): domain Eukaryota; kingdom Metazoa; phylum Arthropoda; class Insecta; order Coleoptera; family Tenebrionidae; genus Tribolium; species Tribolium madens. The sequence continues at coordinate 17,496,816 of NW_025401063.1, read as the reverse complement.
TGATTCCGAGTTTCCCTTAGTTAAGGAAAAACTGGATTATTATTAATTATTAAAGAAAAATAACGCAATTAATAAAAGCTGGGAAGGAAAAACTAATATTAAGAGGTTAAACATTTTAAACTTAAAAACTGAAAGTGTCAGTAAAATGCCCAGGCGAGAAAAGGATTATTTCTATCGAGAGGATGGCTTCAAATTTCAATATTTCCACTCCCTAATGTAATTTGGCAACTTGAGGTAAAATAATCGTACTTAAACATTTTATTTGTACTGTAAGTTATTTGGTTTACCGTACTGGCAATTGTTCATCAATCAAAAAAAAAATTGAAATTCTAAATTGAGACACTATGTATAATGTGAATTTAGATCAAGGTTGCCAACCATAAAAGTGGAAAGCGCTGCAAGGTAAATTTCTGACTGTCTCACACAACATGCATAAAATTACTACAATTGTGATACAAATAGTTAGTTATAAATAATAATGTAATATACAGAGTCAATTGTGGTGGATTTGGCAACCAAAAATATTAATGTCAGTGTTCACTAAATCGGCTATAAATTTTTAAATAATGTTAAAAAAATTAATTGTTAAAAGTCTTGCTAAAATTTCATTGTAAATATTACACCACGTTTAAGTCCTTTTTAAAACAGATATTAGATATAGAAAGAATTTGTTAAAATTAATAAAATTTGAGTTTTCTCAAATAAACTGTTCCACAAAAGGTAAAGAAGTGTGCAATAATTAATAATTTTATCGGTTTCTGTCTGTTAAGAGCAATGTTACATGCACAAAAACAGTCTGGTAACTTATTTATTGCTGTAAAATTTTACAATAAAGAAATGTCAATTTTACTGACATATCGATATTGTAAAATTGTAAACTCGCTCGAATGTCAAACTGACATCTGCAGCTGTCATTACATCCTAGATTTTTTGGATTTAATTTGTTCCAATATTTGGATTTAATTTGTTCCAAAACCGATAAAATCTTGAACAAACCTCGGATGTAATAATGTCATAACAGCCTTAGATGTCTTAAAATCCTCGCTCGCAAACTCGCTCGGATTTCAAACTGACATTTGCAGCTGTTATGACATTTATTACATCCTAGGTATGTTAATAGCTAAAATTAATCAATTATTAAAAAATAAATTAATAATTAACTAAAAGTGAGATAATAAATGCAGATATCTTTTCACTTTTTGTTTTTGCTGGATTCCAAAAGGTTTGGAAGAATAATATTTGTTTGTTATAAACATAATGCGACTTCCTTAACTTTTATGGAGCAGTTTAAAAAGCTTTAGTCGGTTATTCAATAAAAAATAACAGTTCCGACGTTGCCAATGTGGCGATTGAAATGGCACGAGATGAAAACATCGTGCCATTTCAATCGCCATTCTGTCAATTCATAAACATAACATAACTTTTTTTTTTGTATGAAATAGCATTTTGCCTTTAAATTTGTCAGTAGAGTCATGTTGTTATACAGAGTGGTTATAAATGATTTTCATCTAGCCAGCTTTGGATTTTTTGCATGTAGGTAACTTTATTTGTGCCGCTCTACTTTTTTGAAAGCTGTAGTTGTCATTAGTGTCACTTATTAATTAATAATAAATTGTTGTTAATTAACCTTTTATTGTTTCAACTAATTTCCAATAATAATTGATAATAATGTATACTTTGGAAGAAAACAAGTTTATAATTGAAGTAGACGCTTAGTAAACGGCGATTTTTTAATTTTAAGTTAATACAAGTAGGTACCCCTATTTTTGTAAAGCGGCATTTTTTATTTTACATGGAAAATTCATAGCTGGCTAGATGAAAATCATTTATAACCACTTTGTACATTGTTTTACACAGAAATCAAATGTTTATGACCTATTTTACCTCAAAAAAACACAGTTGTGAGTATTGTGACATTGCCAGTCACCCTATTATTCAAACTCGAGTCAAACTATTCAAAGTTTTGATGTTTGAGGTTATACCAAGAAACTTGTAAAACGTCATTAATTTATTGCTTGAGCCTGCTCAAACTGCAAATTTTTGTGATAACTCAAATATTTCACAAAATTAAAAATATAACATTGCTGTCTTCGTTTCCTTAAAAGGATAAAAAACATTTGATGTCACTTATCTCAAAAATCGCAAATTAATCAATCATGAATAATAAAGTATATTTAGGAGAATTTTCAGTTTTCAGCTGATTCCATCATTTTATTACCAAATAATTATGTTAAAAATAGATTTTACCTCATCAGTTCTGTAACCCCGCCCCTGAGTAAGTTGAAAACTCACATTATAACGCATGACCTCGCTTATAAAATATGTGTAAATGTGCTTATTTCGAAGTATCTCCTCATTAAAAGAAAAATAAAACGTTGCTTTTCTGTCAAAGAGTCGTAAAAGATGGATAAACCTATTGTCAATCCGGTAAGTAATGAATTAAGCTGGAAATTTTTAACACGAACATGAATTTAACCTAATTTCAGCAATTGCCTTTCTCGGGTGTCATACCTGGGGGGCTACAACAAGGCAAAATGGTTCGAATCCAAGGGGCTGTGCCCCAACATGGCGACAGGTTCTGCATTTACAAATTTACAAAAATGAAACTTTATTTAAAAAATTTCAGATTCAATATTAATTTCCAAACCGGCCCTAACAGCAAGCCTAGAGACGACACCGGTCTCCACATCTCTGTCCGTCTTAAACAGGGGTACATCGCCCGAAACTCCTACATTGGGGGCGCTTGGGGCGATGAAGACGGCAAAGGGCGCCTCCCCATAGGCCCCGGCCAACAATTCGAAATTCTCATCTTACCCGACGTTCACGATTACAAAGTGAGCCCCCATGTGACCTCGCTATGACGTCAACCCAATTAATAACCAATTGTTCCAGGTTGCCGTCAATGGGCAACACTTTTGCGAATTTCCCTATCGCATTCCCCGAGATCAAATTTCTCATTTGTTGATCGATGGGGATGTTGTCATTACGCTGATTTCGTGGGAGAGTACCACTGCGTCAGCCCCTCCACCTGAAGGGGGTGATGTTGCAAAACAAGTTTCGGGGGTTCAGAATCAGGGTAGTCCTCAGGGGCCTCCGGGAGGTGGGTATGGGCCTCCGCCGCAAGGCTTTGGCGGACCTCAGGGGTATGGACCTCCACCAGGCGGATATGGACCACCCTCTCAGGGGTATGGGCCACCGCCGCAAGGGTTTGGACCGCAGGGCCCTCAGGGGTTCGGACCCCCGCCACCGCCAGGGGTAAGTGTGGGAAATAGACATTATTCTCTTATTGTTAACATTTTTAAAGCAATCTTACTGGTGTTATTATTATAGCTAGTCGGAATGAAAGACCAATTTCAGATTTTTGCGTTCTCTGCGGAATGATCCGAAGTTTGAATTGGTACGAAATTTAAAATTATTGTTGCAAAATTATTGTTATTAAAGCCACTTTGATGAATTATACTGGGTATTTTACATAATTTTACGAGGCCTGCGCCTGTATGATGCAACCAATAATACACATTCCGAACGAACTTGATTACACATTTTGAAAAATTGGATAATCTTCTCTAGTTTGTTCACCCTTTCAAAAATTACAACATTTTTAGTTAATTAGTGATTAAGATAGATAAACTAGAATCATATTCATGTCGTCTTTTGACAGAACAAGTGATAATTGTTTCTGAAAAACTGCAGTTTATGACTAATAATGAAATAGTGATTAGTTTGACAACTACTGTCATGGGTTTCCAAAAATGAAATAATTAAATGTGTATTTTTTGTATCTAGTGTTTTGTGAATTTTGTATATTTGGGTGCGTACATTAGGCGCAAGCCTCGTAAAGTTGTGTGAAACACCCTGTATTGTTTACTATTTGTATTTTTAAGACATTTGATAACAATAAACCATTTAATACAAGATTGAATTTAATGTCACAATTAAAATTTTCACGAATTCGTACTTGGACTTTTCAAAATCGAGCGCAAAAGTCTTACCTTGAATTGCGATTTCGTAATCGTATTTTTCTTATTTTTAAAAAGTTATTTAGAAACTGTTTATGAAATATGTTAAAACTCTTTTCATTGATGTTATAATATTCTAATTACAAAAAAATATAATAAAACAATAAAAAAATAGTTTGAAGAAAAAAGAAATGGCGCAGTTAGTAGGACCTTATAATAGTTATAGTTAATAAAGAAAATAAAGTTAAAAGTCGTTTCTTCATCTTTTTTTTTTGTAATTATATAAATGACTTTTTAATTATAGGTACAGGAATAATTGTTTGAATTTGCTACAGAATTTAAAACACTTTTTAATCCGATAGTTTACATCTCTACAACCGAAATTTTGAAAGTTAACAAATGTTGCTTTCAATGTCAAGCTGTTAAAATTTGGAAATTGCTCCAGCAAACACAAACGGTATGCCAGAACATACAAAATACAGGGCGTCCCAGCGAATTGAAAAAGTCCATTACCTTTAAATGGTAAAAAAATTAAAAAAAAATGTATAGGACATTGATAGATACTAATCTAGTGCATCACCTAAAATTATTTTCAACCATACAGCATGTCCCAAAAATAAGTTACGATACAAACTTGTGTTTTTTTAAATAAAACAACGTATGTTTTTTGGATGTAGCTTTTTAAAACAATGTTTTTACGCTAAACTTTTATTTGTCGATTTCGCTTAGTTTTAGAAAGAAGATGTTTTTTTTTTGACGAAAACATGCACTTTTTAAAAATTTATTACACAAAAATTAAGACAGCTAGAACAATTTTTTTCTTACTTCTGCAAAGAAGAAACTACAGAATTTAGCTGTAGCAATTTTTTAGTGTTTTACACTTGTAAARATTAATAAATTAAGAAGTTTGTTAAAGTTAAATAACTTGAAAAATTTAAATGGAACACTCTATTTTTTATTTTTGCATCTAAATATAATAATTTTTTGGCTACTGAAACAATAGTAATTATTTTTTTATGTTTAACGTTAAACGATAAAAGTAAATAATTTTAGAACGACAATTTAATAATCTTTTAAATGCGAAAACAATAAATAGGATGTACCATTTAATTTTTTTAAGTTATTGAACTTTTAACACACGCCTTCATTTTTTTATCTTTGCAAACGCAACACACTAAAAAATGTTACAACCTTATTATATAGCTTGTACATTTTTTTTGCGGTAGTAAAAAAATATTTCTAGATGTCTTAGTTTTTGTGTAATAAAATTTTAAAAAGTGCATATTTGCGTCAAAAAAACCGTTTTATTTTTAAAACTAAGCAAAATCGACCAATCAAAGTTTAGCTTAAAAACACTGTCATAAAAATCTACTTTCAAAAACGCTAAGAAATATATGGTGTTTCATTTAAAAAAACACAAGTTAATTATTACAATACAGTAACTTACTTTTGAGACACGCTGTATAGTTGAAAATAATTTTAGGCGAAGGACTAAATTAGTATCTGTCAATGTCCTATATGCCAGAACTCGCGCCCCAGGGAAAATTTTCTAGTAAGGTAAGATACCAAAAAATGTTTAAAAAATTCTATCTGTCAAATATTTTTTACAATTTAGGATACAGCTTTCTTGTTTCCTCTTTTAATAGCCTATAGCAAAAAAACTTGGAAAATTATTTTTTCAACAGAAATAAATAGAGTCAAAGTGCAAACCTTAAAACCTCATAACTTCGAAATTTTTATAGATAACATTTTTTCCATGTTCCTGGTATCTTACCTTATATGGCATTTTTCTCTGGGGCGCGAGTTCTGGCGCACCCTGTATATATTTTTTTTAATTTTACTATTTAAAGGTCACAAATGGACTTTTTCATCTCGTTGGTACAGCCTGTATATTGATTTGACTATTTCCCTCACAAAGTGTAAGCCAATCAAATCTTTCAAATTTCTGAGAATCATCCAATCAGATTCAAGTTACCCGATAATTCAGGACGTGTGCAAATTATCGCGAAATTACCGCGAATCTGATTGGATGAATCTCAGAAATTTGAAAGATTTGGTTGATATATTTTTTTTTGTATATAAATCGTTTTTTTTTTTAAATTTCTTATAATAAAAATATTGTCTTTGTAAATTTTGTTTGGGAAATAGTCTTCAAAATACCCCTAATTATCAACAATTCGACGTGCACTTGGGGTATTGCTATTGATAATTAAAAAAAAAATATTTATATGTACATATTCAGTTGTAAAAAATTGTATGTACAGCTCGGGCGTAACGGAAAATATTAGTTTGTGGTCACAAATTTTTGTAAATACAGTTAATGTGTAATGTCAAAATCTTTGAAAGGAGTTTCAGCTTGTAATTGCATGCTTATTGCTACAAAAATGCATGGCTTGTGGGTTTTTCTTTGTTATTTTCGTGGGTTATTTGGTGTTTAGTGATTTACTCTTGGTGTTTGGGTAAAATTTCTCCGATTTTCATTTCAATTTTTCTGAAAAAATCTAGCAAGAGTCTCAATCCGGTTTCGACCACTTTATGCAATCAGCACAATCAGTTCTTGCTGAAGCAATAGCAAGCGGTGCTGCTGAAAAACTATTAAGTGGTATTTTGAGTCCGAATCAGAATCAAGGCTTCTCTCCCCAGAATGCAGTGAGTGTTTGACACTTTTATTTTGAAAACAGTTCAAATAATTGGCGAATTTTAGCAATACGGTCAGTATCCTCATGGTCCCCCTCCACAGCAAAGATCTCAGGATCAGCGCGGTTTTAACACGCCTCAGGTCGGGGGTGAAGGCTCGGTTGGGGGGTTTGGAAGTGTTGGTTCGTTTCTTAGTAATCTGGCAAGGGATGTGCTTCAGCCTCAGCAGCCCCAGGTCTGTGACTGGTGTATGGGAGGAGAGGAATTAATGGTTTTGTTTTTTAGGGTGGGCAAAACCAGTATGGACATCGTGGCCAGTTTTAAACAGTTTTAATTATTGTGGGTTGCTTTATATGGGTTGTGTCTTTAAATTTGTTTATGTTTGTCTAAAATTCTTGTGTGTGGTTTGTTTATTAAGTAAGTTACGTACAACTTATAGCATGACAATTTTTTAAATTAAGCATTGTTGGTTAAGTAGGTAGTTGTTTTTATATTCCCTTGTTTTTTAACATAAAAATATAGCGGTGAATTTTCTTTTTTTTTTGCACAGCTAATTATGTACATTTTTGTTAGAGATTTCTATAGGTATGTTGAAAATCATAGGATTGTTTTGTTGAATCAAGTGATTTTTTTAAGTTTACTTATCTACAATGTACGAATGTTTTTTTAAACCTACAACCGCTTGTTTGTAGTTGTAGTATTGTAGTTGTTGTAGATAGTAACATTAGTAGCAAGGTGCAACCATTATACTAATACTCTATAGTTAAGCTAATAGTGCCTTTTGATTAAATAATTAAAATACTTATGTATAAATTTTCAAAATAACAGTAGATGCAACTTTCTTCCATTTTGTAAATTATTTGCAAAGCATATCTCAGGGAAAAGTCTTGACAGTATGGTGCTTTATTAGTTTTTATTATTTTTTTATTTACAGGGTGATTCTTAAATAGAAATTAAATAAAACGACAAAATTTTATCCTTGGTAGTATGAGTACATGCTGGAAAAAATAGTAATAAATTCTTTGTTCAACTGTTTTCGAAATAAAGTTTCATTACAGTTATGTTCGAGGTAAAACGTACGCCACTGATGTGTAAATAGTACATAATAGTACATGATGTGATACATCATGTACTATTTCATATTTGTACAGGTAGTGGAAACATGGTAATAAATTTGATAAAAATGTATGTATAGTAAAATCGTTTTCATAAGACCTACTAAGAATTTTATTACTTTTGAGTTAAGTGGGGTATTGTTAAGAATAAACCAGAGGGTAAACAAATCATAAATTAGTGGAACCCACCCGGACCCTGAAACAGGTCAGTTTTTAACAGGGCCGGATTACTTACTTTCTTTTTGTCTAAAATACTTGAAATATTTTAATAGTTTTTGATGTAGTTGTTGTTAAAGTCAAGTATTTTAAGGAATTTAAAAAAGCCAGGTGGTAATTAACAAGCTATTATTAAATAAAGCTGATATTTTTTTAATAATAGCTTGATAAAACTCTACTACAACTTTAGTTTTAAATACGGCCCTGTTTTATTCTAGTGGGTGCAGCAAGACTTCAAAGGAACATGCCATTTATGAAGGGTTTCAAATTTAAGCCATTGTTTGGTTAATCCCTTATAATGTGTCATATAATTTTTAGTAGGTCTTATGAAAACGATTTTACTTTACTTGAGCATTGTAACAATTGACAACCGCCGTAAGTGGCAAGGGGGTTTTATCCCTAATAGTTATAAACACAAAAAAAGGTACAGATCGTTTCCATTTATCCTTGGGAAACTGTGTTAAAATTTTGTCGGTCTATTTGTTCAGTAACAATTATCAGATTAATTTCAACAGAAATGTTTAAAAAGAATGAATAATACATTTAAAAGGACATTAAATAGCAAAAAATACATGTTTGCCCAAATCTTCACTCAAAACACATTTCTTTTAAATCTGAAAAGATATTCGTTAATAAACATTTAATAAAGATTTTGAGGTTGAAGTTGAAATAGGTAATATTTTAAAAGCTTTTTAATAATTTGAGTTTTGATCTATCATAATCATAATAGTAACGGGTGTTTATTTAAATTTGGCGTCCTAGTTGGCGGTGATATGTGTTGTGAACGGACCACAAATTTTTAATACACCCGGCGAGGTGTCAAATGTCAGTTTAATAACTTTCAATACAGTTGGAGACAAAATACTTTGGTCGTCACTTTTTTGACATTTTCAAATTTCAAATTAATGTCATCTAAAAATAATTGACAGTAGCTAAAAATAAGGATAAAGCATGCTTTACAATTTAATGTCACTCAAGTGACAGTGACGACCAAAATATTTTGTCTCCAACTGTACGATGCTTCATTCACAATCTAACTTTTATGGATAACTTTGAGGCCAAATTAAAAAAAAAAGCCGTTATATTAAAACGAGCTACAGAAGGCATGTTTTGAAGCGAGAGTTTGAAATTTCGAAATGAGGCACTGTCACCAACATTAAAAACAAAAAATTACTAGGCTGTTAACGCACCCAAACGAGTTTGTTAATAACCTTGTTAAAGATGCAAAATACATAGAAAAGAATTTTTATGAAAACTAAATCTAATTATTGGTTGATCCATTTTTGTGAGAGATCGATATTTTAAATAAGGGGAAAAATGTTAGTAGGTAATTTTCTCTTAAACTGTTTATTTAAATTGCTACATATTGTCATATCAACAAGAAATTACTCCCTAGGATTTTGGGATATTCGTGAATAGGTTGTTGCCATAAATTTGGTTAGGTTGGTTTCTGGTGAAAAACAAAAGATTTTATTGTAACTAGTGTCAAAATTTAGGTTGTCACCTGTCAGCTTGTATGTAAAATTTTATTATTGATAGTTAACAGCAGGTTGATAGAAGAAAACGTCAACCGTCTACAACAAAGGCAAAGTTACTTCTGAAAATTCTAGTTACCAACAACATAAAAAACGTAATTTTCCTAAAAGTTTGAATCCTAGGTGGTAATTTCTTCTTGACAAATCTGTCTAAATTATTAAAATCATAAAATTATTGTCTGAAGATGGCCATTACAAAAATTGGCCAAAACATATGTAGCAATTTAAATAAACAATTTGAGAGAAAAGAACCAAATAACATTTTTCCCTTATCTACAAATAAATCTAATAAATACCATTTGGTGTAGCCCCTTTTCCCAGAGATTTAGTTTTAATTAATTAAGATTTTCTGTGTTATTGCTTTAATGCCGTCCAAAAATGAGATTATTTTTATAATTACAACAAATAGCATGTTATTTAATCGAATGTATTTATAATCATTGATTGTTGATGCTTATTCCAAGATAAAAAATATAAAAACACTCAAAAGCAGTTTGCGTTTCACTTTTTTATTCCATAAATTTTTTTACAAAATTGACATTCTTAAAAACTAATTTCAGGTAACTACTCCCACATCTATGCCAATGCCCCCTTTACCCAATTCGATGTCGCATGGCCCCCATATAGGGATGCCACAACCGCACCACCCATCAATGCCAATGCCAACACCGGGAGGTTTAGGTCACCATCACCACCACCACCATTCCCATAAATCGCCTTACCCAACCCAGCCAGGATACCCTTACCCAGGAGGCGCGGGATACCCTTCATATGCCCCAGCATACCCGTACGGGTATCCTCACAAAAAAATGAAAAAATCAAAAATGAATAAAGCGATGAAGTATGGATTGCCTATTGGTGGGGCTGCTTTGGGGACATACGCTCTAGCCTCAGCTTTGCATCATAGCTCAAGTAGCTCCTCATCATCGTCCTCAAGTAGCAGCAGCAGCGATTCTGACTGATTTATTTAATATTTAGAGGGTTAGATTTTGCTCAGAGAATTAAGGACTGCAGTTGTTGAAGTATTATCCAAAGTTAAAGACAAATTATTTATTAGTTTAGTACGTTGTTGTAGAAATTATTATCATTAAATTAGCTAAAAATCAAAAGTTGTGTTGTTTTTTCTGTACAGGGTGCTGCATTTTGGATATCCGAATTGGAAATCTCCGAAACTAAGAGGTTTAGCCAAAAACGAGTAATACATTCTGGGGCTCATTTTTTGAGAAAATAATATTGGTTAAAACCGCATCCCGTTATCGTCTTTTGTTTTCGACTTATAGACAAAAATTGACATTTTAGCGAAATCTAAAAAAAATCATATCTTTGTTATTATAGAAGATACGAATTTGAAATAAAGACATTATACAGGCACTTTTTTACGAGGAATTTAATAATGTAGTTAACAATTTTTTTAGTTGTTTGTTTAGCCGTAATAAAATAAACTTGTATTTTTTTAAATGGGAATCATAGATGGCTATGTCATTTTTAAAAAGCTTGTTTTTTTCTTATCTAAAAATATATATTTGGAACAAATTATTATAATACATTTTTAGCAAAAAATTATCTTGATTTTTGTACGCAGTTGGCCATGAAAAAATGTTGCATCTTCAACTAAAAGGATTTAAACTATATTATATTCAACCAGTGTCACTAATGAAAAAGTTTTCTAAGTACTAAGTGATGAAAAAGATGCAAAATAAATTGTAAATCAACTTATTGGCGACTAATAACATTTCTTTGTTTTTAAACAAGCTAACATTACCATTGCAACTTCTGGTGATACATAGAGTGTTGTAAAAAAAAAGCCGCTTTAATTCTTCAAGAAAATATATTTTATATGACACAAAAATGACGATATGGTTATTCAAATACCCAAATTCCGTCTATGTGAAACGTTATCCTACCTCCATTAGATCATCAAAAAAATGTTTTTTGTAATTGTGTTGACTGTTGACACATTTGTTTTTCTTATTTTTGGATTTTTTTAAAATATGTAATAATTTTGTTCTGAGGCGCTCTGATATTTGTTCAATGCTTCTACCGTATCGTATTTTTTAAATCTTTATAATTTTATCTATTTTTTCATCTATTTTACAGTTTTTCCATGGCCAACTATTATCACACAAAATATGTATTTCACTTTTTAAGTATAGTTATAAAAAAATATTTTGTTACAAATATATATTTTTTAGATCAGAAAAAAATATGGTTTTCAAAATTTCCATAGCCGCCTATGATTTCCATTTAAAAAAATACAAGTTTATCTTATTACGGCTAAACTAATAACTGAAAAAATTGTTAACTACATTATTAAATTCCTCGTAAAAAAGTGCCTCTATAATGTCTTTATTTCAAATCCGTATCTACTATAATAACGAAGATATAATTTTTTTTAGACTTCGCCAAAATGTCAACTTTTGTCTGTAAGTCGAAAACAAAAGACGATAGCGGGATGCGGTTTTAACCAATATTATTTTCTCAAAAAATGAGCCCCAGAATGTATTACTCGTTTTTGGCTAAACTTCTTAATTTCGGAGATTTCCTATTCGGACATCCAAAATGCAGCACCCTGTACAGTTGGAGACAAAATACTTTGGTTGTCAATGTCACTTGAGTGACACTAAATGGTAAAGCATGCTTTAGGACTGTTAACCTTATTTTTAGCTACTCTCAAGTTGTATCTACAGGGTGGTGCATTTTGGATGTCCGAATAGGGAATCTTCGAAACTATGATGTTTAGCCAAAAACGAGTGATACATTCTGGAGCTCATTTTTTGAGAAAATAATATTGGTTAAAACCGCATCTCGATATCGCCTTTTGTTTTCGACTTACAGACAAAAGTTGACATTTTGGCGAAATCTAAAAAAATTCAGATTTTCTTTATTATAGAAGATACGGATTTGAAATTAAGACATTATACAGGCACTTTTTTTCGAGGAATTTAATAATGTAGTTAACAATTTTTTTCAGTTATTGGTTTAGACGTAATAAGATAAACTTATTTTTTTTAATGGAAATCATAGGTGGCTATGGCAATTTTGAAAAGCTTATTTTTTTCTGATCTAAAAAATATATATTTGTAACAGAATATTTTTTTTATAATTATACTTAAAAAATGAAATACATATTTTGTTTGATCATAGTTGGCCATGGAAAAACCATTTCACTCAATAAGAGTTTTGTGAAAAAATATAGATATATAAGTGCGCCAGAACTCGCGCCCCAGAGAAAATTTTCAAGTAAGGTAAGATACCAGGAACATGAAAAAAATGTTTAAAAAAGTCTATCTGTCAAAAAAATTTGACATTTGGCATTTGTTATATCTATTTAATATTACTGATGATCTCGTATATGTTTTTTTTACAATTATTTAGTAAAGGGACAAAAATTTAGCCAATAAAAGCCACAAGTAACATTGAAAAAAATTTTTTTTTTTACTTAGTACTTAGAAAACTCTTTTATTAGTGACACTGGTTGAATAATATAGTTTAAATCCTTTTAGTTGAAGATGCAACATTTTTTCATGGCCAACTGCGAACAAAAATCAAAGTACATTTTTTGCTAAAAATGTATTATAATAATTTATTACAAATATATATTTTTTAAATAAGAAAAAAACAAGCTTTTTAAAAATGACATAGCCATCTATGATTCCCATTTAAAAAAATAAAAGTTTATTTTATTAACAAAAGACGATAGCGGGATGCAGTTTTTACCAATATTATATTCTTAAAAATGAGCCCCAGAATGTATTACTCGTTTTTGGTAAAACCTCTTACCCTATTCGGACATCCAAAATGCACACCCTGTACATATTTTTGATAGGAAAATCTAATAGCGTCATTAATTTGAAATTGTCATTCATTTTAACGTTGGACGACCAAAGTATTTTGTCTCCAACTGTACCTGAATCCCAAGGGAGGGAAATTTCAAACATTAGTTCCGGTTGTGAACGACAAATGCATCTGAAATTTCCGTAACTTTCTTTCACCGGTGTTAGAATTACTTTTGCTGTGGTAAACCACTAAATTGGGAAATTGTCATACCTGGTGTTTACCCCACATGCGAGACATGATCCGATGAACGTTTAAAGCCATGCTCGCTCATAGACAGCTGATTGTGACATATGTATCCTCTTGACGTTTCGTAGAAAATCAACGGAATATTTTTGTCAACAAAGTGCAGTTTTTGTGAGTAAAATATAAGTTTTTCTCGATGGCTAAGCCTTCGCCACTGAATCCACTTCGTCACATAGTCGAAAGACAATACAAAGACAATGTGTTTATTAAAAATAAAATATTCAAGGAACGGCTAGCAAAGGCGAGGAATTTGTATAGAAAAGATCTTTTGGCCCATTATGGGTGTGTTAACGCCATCGAATTTTCAGCCGAGGGAGACCTTCTGGTATCAGGTAAGTCAGTTTTTCAATCGTTGTGATTGATTCGATTCGATGAAATTTTATTTTAATTAAAATCGCCGAGTGTGCAGGTTAGATGAGATGTTTGCACACTGGTTTTGCAACTTTGTAATGCATAAACCGTGCTTGTATCCCTTTATTTTACTAACAGGTGGAACGAGACTGGGAGATTTTTAATTACAAGACGACGGGAAACACCTATTTGTGTATTTTTTACCAAATACTTCAATTCTACACCCTGACACCTTCTAATTCCTTATATAATTCGTCATTAGAAGTGACTGCCTTGGACCATTTCCCCAATAAAATAAATATTTCAAGAAAAAAAATCAAGTTTTTCTACACGAAGTCTAATAAATATCGTAATAAAACAACGGTCTAGATCTTTAAAGTTGGTTAAGGGCAAAGATCTAACAGCGAAGAAAATAATAATTAATCATTACTATTTGATAAAGACATTAAAAGAAAAATGCAATATTACGAAACTTCTATTTTTGTTTTGTGACAAATAATCGAGAAAAGAGTGACTAAACGATGGTTTTGACGTAGTTTTGCTCATTTTTTGGACGTAGAAACAAACAAAACAAATTTGGTAACTTATGCGTATCATGCTACCATGTTCATAAAAAAATTCTAATCGAAGTGTCCTACGACTTTGAAATTAAGTTGGCAGCATAAACTGTCAAAAATCAAACGTCACACTTTTATAATAGTCAAATGTCATTCATTTCCAAGGAGCAGCTGCTGGCATGGCTGTCATGATGACAGTGTCATCTGACCTTATTTAATATTACTAATAATTCGGTGTTGCCAATTTAATTTTAAAGTCACAAGTTACTTTGATGACAAGTTACATTTGTAAAACAAATGTATTGTGTAAATTACAATTAGTTGTCAATGTTGTCAATGGATAAAGTATTTGATAGACATTAAAAGAAAAATGCAATATTACGAAACTTCTATTTTTGTTTTGTGACAAATAATCGAGGAAAGAGTGACTAAACGATGTTTTTGACGTAGTTTTGCTCATTTTTTGGACGTAGAAACAATTTTCGAAGAGCAATTCACAATAAAACGAAACAAATTTGGTAACTTATTCGTACCATGTTCATAAAAAAAGTGTCCTACGACTTTGAAATTAAGTTGGCAGCATAAACTGTCAAAAATCAAACGTCATTCATTTCCAAGGGGTAGCAGCTGCCGGTATGGCTGTCATGATGACAGTGTCATCTGACGTTATTTAATTATACTAATAATTCGATGTTGCCAATTTAATTTTATAGTCACAGGTCACTTTGATGAGAAGTTACAATTGTAAAACAAATAATGTATTGTGTAAATTACAATTAAGTAGTTGTCAATGTTGTCATTACCTGTAAATGGAAAAAGTAATACAACAGTTAATAAAAATGAAAATGATTTTTGACAGTTTTCGTTGTCAAATTTTTAAATGTTTTTCCTATTTCCTTGATATTCACCTGAGCCGTCTTTCGATTGTTGATTTTATTATACAGGGTCGATAAAAAATATGGATACAGCTAAATATTTTCAGAACGTTGTAGCAGAGCACCTTGAAATTTGGGAAATAGTTTACCTAATATCTGGTCAAACTTCAGGCGGCAAAGAGCTATCGATAGATAAAGACAACATTTCTAAGGATAAAAAAATACATTTTTCAAAATTTAATTACTTCGATCATTTTTTTAAACAAGATATGTATGTCTTACATCACAGAACTCAGAAAAAAGTGCCCTTCTTAAAAATATTAAATTTGACCCTTCTTGACATTAAAAAAAATCAAGTTTTGGAATTAAAGTGGCGTATAACTTTTAAATTAAGTTGGCAACATTTCGATGTGAGGTATGTCTTATTTCATATCTAGTGTCTCTATTTTATTCAGTGTTGTTCACTTACCTAATTTTAAGAACATACCAGGTGGATAAAAAGTATGGAACCAAACGTTTTTTGCTTAAACTATTTATTTATTGAAAAAACTAATTATTGAGTGATAAAGTACTATAAAAATGTGATGATTTAACAAGAATAACATTTTTCGAAATTTTCTTTTGTTTTTGAGTTCTACAAAAAATATTTTTTTTTAATGGCAACCCACTATAAAATCATTTTTCTCATAAAAGCTATACTCTAAAGATTACAACTATCTGCTTTATATTTAATTTTTTCAAAAAAAATTTTTCACATAAATGCAATTTTGACAAAAAAAAAATCGCGTAACTCAAAAACAAAACAAAATTTCGTTCTGAAAATACGATCACATTTTTTATATTACTCTAATTTATATTAATTATTATTTTCTGGAGGCAAATAGTCAAAAATAAAACCGCTTGGTTCCATACTTTATATTCATCCTGTATGTGACTTTGATCAGAAATTGCACTGTATTACATTCAAGTACCGGGTGACTGTAAATGATTGTGATTTTCATCGTCAAGTTGACAACAAAATTTGGAAAACGACGGAAATGCTAGATAGTCAATAGGAGTAAATAAAAATCTTTTATCCGCAAACGCCAGAAAAATTACCCTTTTATGACTAAATGACACAAGTAATAGTTTTACTTTTGAGACATGGCGTAAAAACACTGTTTTTTCAGCGTTACTCTCTTTTACCTGACATTTACTATGACGTTTACCAATTTACTTGACATTGCATCGATTGATTTTTTACCTAAAAAGTGGGTCAAGGTTATATTTAAATTCTAAATATGTCAGTATAAATTAAATTATTTTAAAACTTTGGCAGTAGCATAAGATGCTACTTTTATTTAAAATAAAAAAAAAACAAAAATCTAAGAGTAGGTTCAGAGGTTTTAGACATTTTCACCTTTATTTCTTCTTTTCACTGGTGCATAATGACGTTTTCCTACTATCCTAACAGAAAGTAAATTTTTTCAACCTAATTTCAGAAATAAAAGTGGCTAATTACCTCTTAGGGAGGTAAAAATTTTACCTCTCCTATAGAAACGGAAAAACGTGCTGTTGGATTTAATGGCGAAACTGAGAGAAATTTTTAGTTTTGAAGTTTTTCTTGCTAGATTGTAGGAAAAATTATATGTATTACTCTGGAGGAAACGGTTTTTTTCCACCTGTGAAAGGAAAAGACACACTTTTCTTCCTTATAATATAAATAACAAATAACCATTTTCTTTATTCTCACTTTATTCTACTAAATTTTGAAAATAGAAAAAAGTATTTATTTAAAGGAAAAAGGAAAATTTATTTAGGAAAAATGTAATACTTATCGAATTTTAATACAATAAAAAAATTGTAACGTTATCGCAAATTAATGTGTTTTCGGTTATCGATTGATAGAGGTTAATAGAGGTCAGATTTAAAGTTACCACTTATAACGTGCCAGATTTTGATAAATTAAATTATCTTTTTCTATGTAAATAAATAAACACTAGCGAAATTTTTTCTATAATAAACAGAACAGAGTTCAAGTGACAATACCCGATGAACATGTTGCATGTACAGTGCTTCTCAAAATTAACGGCGTTCCCACGATTTTCGTGTTATCGCAGAGGAATTCACGTCATACAAGAGCCATTTTTATGAAAAATTTTTCTTAATTTGTCATTTCTAAGAACACAATACAGTCCTAAATTAATTAATTCATTTTTCGTGCAGGTGGCGATGACCGAAGAGTCTTGCTTTGGTCAATTCCTCCAGCAATGTACGGCAAAGGATCCCCCGTCGAAATGGAAACGAATCACAACAGCAATATTTTTTGTCTTGCGTTCAATTCAGGCAACACGAAGATTTTTTCGGGAGGTAACGACGATCAAGTTTTCATTCATGACGCTATAACGTAAGAGATAATCATCGCTAACTTAAATTTCTAACAACTTTTTTCAGAGGAAACTTTGTCGGGAAATTAATGCACCGAAAACCTGTATACGGACTAAGCGTAAACCCCCAAAACGATAACGTTTTAGCTACTGCTGGAGATGACGGGAGGATTTTATTGTTCGATGTTAGGGAATCACCGAATTCTGGTAATTCATCACATTGGGGGTAAAATAAGGGGGTTGAATGTGTTTCTTTTAAGTAGATGCACTTTGTTTGGCAAAACAAAAGACTGGTTTTCATTCTGTGATGTTCAATCCCATCAATCCCAGATGGTTGGCGACGGCAAATTCCGAAGAAGGAATTGCTTTGTGGGACTGTCGGAAACCAAAAGAGTACATTTTTTAAATTGTTAGGGGAAAAATTAATTTTAATTTTTGTGATAGGTTGCTTATACATTACGACGCAACTGCGGGCCCTATTAGTGGTATAAGTGCTTGTTTTAATTCAGATGGCAGTAGAGTTTTAGCATTGAGACGAAGGCTACCTCCGGTACTTTACGCAACTCAGAAAGAAAACGCCATTTGTCAGTTCTACCACCCTCAATATTACAATTCGTGTACCATGAAAACGTGTTGTTTTGCCGGTGATGGGGACGAATATGTTTTAAGTGGTTCTGATGATTTTAATTTATACATGTGGCGAATGCCACAAAATGACAGTAAGTTATTTTGACTGAAACAAACACATTTTTACTTGTATTATTATTTTCTAAGCTGTTGAGTGGGGCAAAAGTCATTTGGTTCTCCGAGGACACAGATCAATTGTAAATCAAGTGAGATATAACAAAGAAAATAATCTGATAGCGTCGTCAGGTGTTGAAAAGATGATCAAAGTACCGGATTATACCACGAAGTTTTTTGTGTTTTTTTTTTATGTAAAGTGTTTCAGTTGTGGAGTTCTTTACCAATAGGGACTTGGAAAGGTTCACTGCAAAAAGAACACACCGACGTTTTTCGTTCGGTTTACACGCATGAAGATTACGTTTATTTGGTTGGACGCAGTGGCGAGAGAATTTCACACGATTACAGTGATCAGTCGACTCAGGAAGATTCGAAAATGTTGGCATTTTTTGATTCGTTGATTCAAAGAGAGATCGAAGGCTGGGAATCTCCTTCAGAGAATTCCGATTTTTCAGATAGTGATAGCGATGGACACGAAAGGGTAAGTAAAAGGGGAATCAATGAAAATGACATAGCATTTTCTGATTCGTTTGTTCATATGAATTTCTAGTTTTTTTTTTTATATCTATTAACATACCAAGGCTGTAATGAATGTCAACAGGTGCAGATGTGCTGTTATGACATAATATTGGTGGTGGATTTAAGATTTTATCGGTTTCTGTAAATTATTGGGCCGATAATTTGAATTGAAATCATTCTTTTCAAAAATTCGTTAAAATAGTATATTGTGTAACTAGTGCTATAAACGCCACTTTAGACATGAGTTATAATAGTTTTCATATTAATGTGCATCGAATAGTCGTCGAAAGGGATCAATTTAAGGTGGCAACCATGTTAAAATTCAAACAATTCTAAACTCAATCTTACTTAAAAATTATTTTTTTAAATAAAATAAATTTTGGGCAGAATTTTTTTGTCACTTCAAAAAGTTCACCGTAAACAACCTACTGTAATCACGACTGACTTTTCTGTCAGTGGGGCTATTTTTGAAAGTAAATAGGTAAGGCAAAATGATATAAACATGACAATAGTAAAAAATGATGTTATTAATGTAAAGGTTGGTTAGAGTGTACATTATGAAAATGACAATACTGCCCGAAATTTTAATTCCGCAACAAACAAAGATTTTTGTCATTATTGATGTGATTATAAATTTGTTCTGAATGACATTAATTACTTTTTGTGTAAATCGGTCTTTAAAGTAAAGATTCATTTAGACCTACAACCTACTTGATGCACATTAATATAAAAAGAAGTATATACAGGGCGATGAAAAAAAGGCGCCCACGATTGAAACAGGCGCGTCCTTTTTTATTGAAACATTGTGACCATCATTCCAAAAATAGTCTAAATATATTCTTTTTCAAATTTAAACAAACAGTTTGTCTAACCGCACAAAGCGGCAATATTGCACAATTTTCTTTTACTAAAAAACTATTTCACTCAGGTATTTTTCGTATATAGGAAACCAATACTGATAGATATTGTTACCCGCATAAAATAAAAAACTGTAAAGTTTACATAATTTTATTATTCCAATACGATACGACCAAAAGGTGTCTGTCTAATGATTTCAATTAATTTTTTTAATCTTTGACTTTTTGACTTTAATCGTTCAAATTTCACAAAACAAACAACATTGAAAATTGATTTTTTTGTTGCTACCATTTCCAATAATTGAATATTACTTGGACATTTTCTGTATCCTAGGATATTTGCAATGTTGCAACATTGATAAATTTTCTTTGGATCCAAGAAATGGTATCCTAACATCTTCAATAAAGTTTATTTCAATAAACTTTTTACACATTTTTTTTAAGAACACCGTCAACTGTATCCAAATCTAGACTTTAACAATGAAATTATTTTAAAACTGTTAATTATATACCAGGTGAATAAAAAGTATGGAACCAAACGTTTTTTGCTTAAACTATTTATTTTTTGAAAAAACTAATTGATAAGTGATAAAGTAGTATAAAAATGTGATGATTTAACAAGAATAAAATTTTTCGAAATTTCTTTTTGTTTTTGAGTTCTACAAAAAAAAAAAAAAATTAAATGGTAACCCACTATAAAATCATTTTTCTCATAAAAGCTATACTCTAAGGATTACAACTATCTGCTTTATATTAAATTTTTTCACATAAATTGCAATTTTNAAAATTTTTTCACATAAATTGCAATTTTGACAAAAAAATATCGTATAACTCAAAAACAAAACAAAATTTCGTTCTGAAAATACGATCACATTTTTTATATTACTTTAATTTATATTAATTATTATTTTCTGGAAGCAAATGTTTAAAAATAAAACCGCTTGGTTCCATACTTTATATTCACCCGGTAGATTTCTCTTTTCTAAAAAGGAAAGTCTATATCTTACTGATAAGAACACAAATCCAATTTTGGTCTTCAAATTCGTCTTTAATAAAAGATCACTTATAACGTATGGGTTAACACGGGCGCCTTTTTTTCATCATACTGTATATATTAGGCACGAGCGAAGCGCAGCTAATGTCCAAAGAAGTTTATGCACGTGTTACATACTATACTTCTTCTACGACCACGACAAAAAATTTACTTAAATTAAAAATTAAATGAAATGACAAAAAGCTAACTTCAGCCCATGACTAATACGACAGTTGCTATTAGCAACGTAACTAATAAGCATATTAGTCATATATTACTTATCGTCATGGAAACATATACGATAATCCGTGTGTTGGATGTAGGAGTAGAAAAAAAACTAAGTTCATTACAATAAAAATTTAATACAATTTGTTGGTTAATACAAGTTATTGGTTTCACACAGAAACTTCATCTTTCATTTTTGTTTTGCTTTAACAATGAAAATATTAACTTTTGTAGTAATGCGTGATCTATGTAGACTTTAAGATAGTCATCGTGGAAATTTTTTTTAGTTTATTTTTTGATCGTTTTTAAAATTTGTTGGTAGACTCTAAAGTAGATATTAATGATTATAATGAGTAACAAATATTTACTGGTAAACTTTTGCTGGGATACTCCTATTTTTTAAAATAAATTTTTATCATCAATTCGAAAATAGTATATTAAAAAAACAAATGTTACAACTTAAAAACGCTCTCATTGTGATACGGTTAGTTATAGTATTATAATGCACGAGTATCACAATGAGAAACTGTAATATGTGCTTGTATACTATTTTTGTATTCTTTATTAATACAATCAAAATCAACCAAGAAGATTGTTATTGTCTAGTAGTACTGTTTTGACGCACACAACACATGGAAACACTAAACTAAAAATTGAATTTCCACTTCCAATTTAAAAAAATAAAATTTAGTTTGTTAATTAAAATTGGTAGCATTTTTTCCAAAGCATTCTTCGCAAAAACACTTATTCTTAATTTTGATCAGCATGTAAAATTTGATCACATCGTGTGATACATCGTTGTAATCAGGAGCAAAAAGACTTTTCAAACATACAGAAATCAAATATGGCGTCCATAAGAAAATCCAAAGTTGAGTGTTGTAACTCTGATATCAAGAGCGCCTTGGAAAATACGATGACAGATTTAGATTCTTTGTAAGAAAATGCTTTAAGAACGTCCTAGTTAAAAACGTCTAGGTCTTTTAGTTTTCGCTTGAAACAATAAAAACGAAAATTACAAATTTCCGTTTTTTCTAATAATTCAAAAACTAAAAATGACACATTAAATTTTCTTTCAGATTATTGTTCAGCATAAAAATGCTCAACTTTGCCCTAATTTAACAGACCTCGTATCTCTTATATAATAACTGAGATCTTCATGGTGGAGCTCGAAAAACGAACATCCTGTATAGTATAAGAGCGATTGATTTTTATTCGTTTTTTTAATGAAATATGTAAAAATTGTTTTAAAACGCCAAAATATCTGGCGACGTTTTTGAATGCTTACCGATTGAGCAATAATAAACAAAATACTTACCGACGAGTTTGGCATAGCAATGAGTAAATACAACTTCCTGTCTTGGAAACAGACGTAGTAAACAGTCGAATAGAGTCTAATTTAAATATCTAAAAAAAATTATTATCACTTGAATGTGTATAGTACTGTGCAATAAAAAAAAAAATTAGAGTAGACGTCGATTAAATTCTACAGTTGGCAACACATTGGCTGGGAATCTGTGCTGGAAATTTTCCACACAAACTAAAAATGAAAATGACCATTCACCGTTTTCGTCTTGTACTGCAATAAAAAATTTCTACTCTAAAGTGAACATTATTTCACTCAAAAGGAATAAAACGCAAACTTGTCAAAGTTTACGCAGACATTTGATGTCAAAAATCAAGATTGCCATCGGAAGGACTTTAATCACCGCCTACTCTAATTTATTTAATTTTTTTTTGATCGCACGGTATTACGAAGATTAATAAATAAATTTTTTTCATATTTTTCGAGAATATGGATTACAATTTTGTGATTTAACACTTAAAAACATGTACATGAATGAATACTATTATTTTGTTATTGTAATTTGTAGAGAAAATTTTGTATAAATTTCCTTAATTATTATGAGTCTACATTTTAATTTTTTTTAGAATGTTCAAAGTCTTTTGAATGAAATGTTTTGCAATGGCAAAGTATCATCAGAGGATACAAAGAAACACAAGTCCAATAGGATTGCTCAATTGATAGCAAAGAAGCGAAGTCGTCTCGCTAGAATGGCACATGATAAATCTTCAAGTCAAGTTTTACGGTTGGTATTACTGATCACACCCTTTACTTCCTCTTGACAAATATAAAAAAATAAATAAAACAAAAATCTCTCTTTAGATATCACTTGAAGGAGAAGAACCGCAAGAAGAAAAACTCGCAAAAATCGAAAACCTCAAAATTGAAGAAGAACGGCTCTACGAAAAAATCCCCACTGTCGAGTCGCCACTCGGAGAAGGACCACAAGCACAAATTCGTCCCGGAACGGACCAAACTTCGCAAATACCGAACACGGCAAAGCCTGCGTGAGACTTGCGACAGTGGCGCCTCAAACAATTCTTTCGACGCCCCCAGCACCAGCACGGGAATCACCAGTTCGAGCAACTCGGTGTTTCGAGTGATAGAACAGGACTCGGACGAGGATGTCCCCCCTAACAACTGTACAGAAAACGGCAACTCCGAAGAGAACAACTTCGTGAACATTCTGCCGACGCCATTGAACGGCACCCACGACATGTACATAAACGTGCTGGAGATGAGCAGCGCCAACGTGGTGACGGTGCGAAACGAGGGGGCCGAGGAGGCGTCGACGTCTAACGGGCCCCCCGCGTGCAGTGTGCGTGGCGCGTTTGCCGCCTACGAGACGGAGAGTGACTCTGATTACTCCGAGTTCGATTATCGCACCCCCGTGAAGAAGCGAAGGGTGAGCGCGTCGGACAGCGGGTGCGGGACGGGACCGTGTTCGAGCACCAGCCCCTACCCGATCCGGGGCTCGAGAAATCACCAAGAGTGTTCTAGTAATGATTTGTACAATAACGAACGCGATTCAGAGGATGAGTTCAACTATGAAAAGTTCAAAAAGCGCGTCAGTAAAGCGAGGATTAATATAAGGAAACAAATTGGAGGCGAATCGGATTCGAACTAAGTTTAGTTAGGTGGATTTTATTTTCTCGAATCGGTGTAATTCTTTCCTCAATTTTATGGCAGTTGTGTGCGAGGGAAACTGTGATACTTTCTGTGATACTATTCAACAACTAATTTCAATGCAATATTTTGAACTCTTTCAGTTACAGGCTATTGAAATCACTAGGGTTTTACAGAGTTGAAATTTATATTTGTTGGGCAAGGAAAATTCTTTTAAGGATCCAATTATTGAGGAAAGACTTATGGAAATCTATTTATCTTTATTTTCATTCATTTTTATTATTCTACCTTATAAATAAAATTGTAGTCATAGTTCGATTTTATTGATTCTGTTTACAGTGTCATTTTATAGAAATATCGTGTTGATTTTTTGTGAGAACGTCAATTTTATGTACTTTCTTTCATCATGTATACTAAAAAAGTATGATAATAAAATAATTATAAGGAAGTTATTTTTAAATTGAGTTTGTTACACTAAAAATTAAAATTCTAACAAAGGTAAGTAGCAGTCGTTTTATGCATTTTTAGGGTACAGTTTGACAAAAAATTGTTTCTCAATAAATGTCGCCAGTGACTCATTATTTGACAAATAGTGGCAAAATATGGAGAATCAAATCTACTCAAACTTATAGTAGAGGATACGAATTAGGGTCGACCTTCACCCATCTGCTTACCGGATGAAACTTATTTTTTATCAAATTTAATATGCAAAGGAATGTATCGTGAATGGGTTGCCTAAAAAAATATGTTCAAGGATATGATTTATTGAAAATACAAAAATTAATAATTTTTTATTACTTCACCTACTTGCTTACCAGAGAAATTAAATACCAATCGAAAGTATGAAAAAATAGGGTTGCCTACCTTTTTCTGTTCACTACTATTGGGTTGCCAGGTATGAACAGGTGAGTCGATGTAGTAATTTGCACCGATCTGCTTGCGCAATAAATTATATATGAAAATAAAGATAATTTTATTGTGAACACGGTGGTATAAGGTTGCCTCCGAAAAAACGTTCATGAATGAGGGTTGCCGAGCCTTAAAATTGAAAAATCGGAGCAAATAAAGATGTGCGAAAGAGAGGTTAAAACTCAGTGGGAAGTTGGAGAAAACTTTGAAAAAATTTGGAAATTCAAACTTATTTTGTTAACTTCTTCAGTTCTCATTATTTTTTAATGTTCTCATGTTGGACACTAAATAATAATTGTTCCATAACACAAGGAGGAATAATTATATTTTATAATATATTATTAAAAGAACTAAAACTCATCAAAAAATCAAAATTTGTAGATGTGCCAATATTGATAATGATAAAAATATTCTAATACAAAAATACTTAAAAAAATGGACCTTCTAATTCGCAAGATTCGTTTTTCTTTTCATTCACCTGAACAATATCCTACTGATTTTAAAAAACAATGTATAAAAAAATCGGAATTCTTATCACAAATACAGGGTGCGCATGAACTCGCGCCCCAGAGAAAGAAAAAAATGTTTAAAAAATTCTGTCAAAAAATTTTGACATTTATTTTTTGACATTTGACATTTTTTTATGTTTATTTAATGATACTGATGATCTTGTATATGTTTTTTTATAATTATTTAGTAAAAGTACAAAAATTTTGTTAATAAAAGCCACAATTAACATTGAACAGAGTACAACTTCTTTGTTTCCTCTTTTAATAGCCTATAGCAAAAAAACTTGGAAAATTATTTTTCCAACAGAAATAAATAGAGTCAAAGTGCAAAATTCAAACCATCATAACTTCGAAATTTTTTTTGATAATTTCTTTTTTAAGATTACATACAGGATACAGGAGAGAAAGTATGGATACAGCTAAATATTTTCAGAACAATTTAGCAGAGCACGTTGAAATTTGGGAAACAGAAGTGTTTAAATTCTATCATTCTTTTTTAATTTTCTACCATCATTTATTTTGAAAATACAAGGCTAACTTGATTTTTTTAATCGCACGAAGAGTCACATTTAATAATTTTTAAAAGAGCATTTATTTCTGAATTCAGTGATGTTTCATATGCCCACCTTTATTTTTATTAATAAAAATTTTTATAAATAAAAATTCTGGAAAAGTAAAACTAAGTTAGCTTTGAAAATACTGTTATTAGCGATCTGTCACTTGCATATTAGCCAAAAATTAAATTTGTGTGCAATAATTAGTTTAACAATGGTACATTTAAGTGAAACTGAGCGTATAGAAATTCTCAAGTCAATGGAAATCGTTTGAACATCTTTTGTATAGCATTAAAATTATGTATTTTGTGTTTAAGCTTTTTTTTAATTAAAATATGTTCTTTTTCAGTTAAATTAAATGTTATTTTAACAATTAATATTAACCTTTACTTATTTTTTGGTCAAAGTTCAGGCGGCAAAGAGCTAACGATAGATAATTTCCAAGGCTAACCAAAATTTTACATTTTTCTAAATTTTATTAACTCCATATATTTTTTTTAAATTTTGATTGTAACATCTCAGAACTCAAAAAAAATATTTTTTAAAAATATTAAATTTGACCCTTCTTCCTATTAAAAAAAATTAAGTTAGTCTTGTATCCACAGAGCAAATAGAGATGGACATTTGATAAAATCTGAGACGATCAAATTTAAATACTTTTAAACAAACCAAATTTCAGTAAGTTTTGATGAATAGTTTTTATAATATTTAACTGTGTCCATCCTTTTTAGCGACCCTGTATATTAGAAGTACATGTATTTAAATTAAAAATCAAATTCCATCTTTTTTAATATAATGTGCTTTAAAAACAGGACAAAATTCGTAACATTTTATTTTTTTAACATTCCATTAATCCCGGAACTAATTAAAGCTTTAGTTTCACCCAGAGACGCAATTAATATATTCTTTTTTCTAGTCATTATTTATCAGTTTTTAATAGCGATAACAAATAACACTCTTCCCGAAAATCTTGAGTTGAGTGTTTTGGCACACCCAGTATAAAAGTAAATCATGATATTTTTTTTTAACAATCAGACACACCTTTCTTATGCTGCTATTATACCATCAAAAACTTCTTATCTGATAGGATATTGCGGTAACTTTATCTAAATTCAAAGTGACTACTTTAAAAGTTTTCGTGATGCAGACAAGACCTGAATATGACACCAATTATACTTTTTCTTTTTTCAATCATCATTTGCAATAATGGTTTCAATATTGATACAAATTTTCCGATTGTGTACCAAGATCCTTTATTTTCAAATTCAGAAAAGTCAAGCTATTTCGGATATTCAATCATTTTATACCCTGGAAGTAAAAGATATCCTCCTTGGTAAGTAGCTTATGAATTTACACGCTAACTTTAACACATAAAAAGGCTTTTAGTAGGTGCCCCCAGAGCCAACAATCCCTTCAATTCTTACAAAAATCCGGGAGCTTGTTTCAAGTGTGGTATCGGCGAAAAATGTAACATTTTTAATTTCACTGGTAATGATTTTCAACAAGTTTTATTTTTTTTTAAACATAAATCAATAAATAGATTATCCTGCATCTATTCGAGGCTATGAGGAAAAATTAGATGGTGCTTGGATCGGGGGATCAATGGACATAAGTTACACATTTGGTCGCGTCGTTGTATGTATCCAATTTCAGCTGAAAACCCCCAATTTGAGAAGAAATTTCAGGTCTGTGCCCCTCGTTGGATCAAAATAAAGAAGAAGAACAGCAAGAATGATGATTTTCAAATGGAAGGGGCTTGTTACTGGTTTCACACGAATGACAATACGACACAAAAATTATTACCACTGATTGAACCCGGTAATTTTTTTTTTCACACAAAATTTCGGAATGGTTTATTCCTTGATTAGGAGTCACACCAGAAAGCCCGTCCAATTGACGGCCCGATAAAGAAATAAACTATTCCGAAACGTGCTTCAATTTTTTTTTGGTTACACTGTTTTATGTAAAAAATTAAAAGTGACGAAATTTTCATAGAAAAGTCGCAAGGTAAAGACTAGTAATTTTTCAGATCATGCTGTTTACTCATCTCCCGGAGGTGCTGTGTACAATTACGCACAGGGAGGGGCCGGAATATCCGCTCATATGCCGGTGGTATGTACTAATGAATCACTTTCTCTCTAGTTTTGTCATATTTCTATTTAATAATAATAATAATAATAATAATGTTTATTGTCCTACAGATGTACATCCAATTACAGGACAATTTTATTTTGATAGATACTTAATTATGTGTGTTAAGTTTACAAAACATTTCTTATTTTCTCTAATAACTCCTTAGGTAATGGTGCAATTATTTATATCAATTTCTGCCGAAATTAGATTAAAATAACGTGACATTACATACAGGGTGTTTGAGGATTGCGAGCAAATATTGTAACCACTAATAGGACTCGTCAAAAGAAACACCTTTCGTTATTCCAATTTTTGTCGAAAGCACGTCATTTCTGAGTTAAAATTAAAAATAAATTGAGGCTGAAAACCCGTCCCCGCCTGTCTTAATACGATGTTTACAATCATTCATAAGAAAAAACTTTGGAACGTAAACAGCGTAAAGACAAAAAATTATCGCTACATTAGGGTAGATCAGTGTCAACGTTAGTGGGTCAATACTTGCTATTATAAAAAATTGCTCGAAATATGGTCATTCGTTGGCAATGCACACTTCTTGTACTCTTCGGGCTAGGGAAGCTCGTGTTCGCACACACAGCCCTTTGAAGGTATAAATTTCAACTGCGTACACTAATTCACTAATAATTGTTTCATGTGAACCCCCAAAAAAACACACGTATTTAAATCTGGTGACCGCGGTGGTCATTGGCGACCAATCTCTAGGGAAAATGATTGTTCAACTCATTGGTGACGACTTTGGCATAATCTGATAGAGCTTCACTTGTAAATACCACATGTGTCGCCAAGGGCACGTCCTTCACCAGATCGGACAACACATTTTCCAAAAAATCCAGATAAACGGCACTAGTTAAACGTTGAGGTAATATGTGGGGTCCAATTTGGTGATCTTCAATGATCGCTGCCCAAACATTTAGTGAAAATCGGTCTTGGAAGTGTGATGTCCGCACACTAGTTAATTTGGCGTTTAAGTAGTTGGTCATAATGACTTGATTGACAATTTGATTTCAAATCGATGTGCACAATTCACCCGAAAGCGCATTAACGACTAACTAAACTGACACGTGTAAACAAGTGATAATTTTTTTGGACAAAAAAGTTTCCTTTTTTCTGTATAAAAACTTTCACGGTTAACATTCAATGCAATTTGTTTTCATTGAAATTTTTACTTCTAACTAACAAGGACAGACACACTGAACGGCTCGTGAAAATCATAGAGGGGAAATTGCAAAAATAAAATTTGGATACGGAATTTGTTTGGTCTTCAATTCGACTTTTCATAACAAATTCTCTTAGTGGTTAAAATATTTGCTCGCAATCCACAAATACCCTGTATAGTCCAGTCAGTAGGGGCCAAAAAAGGCCTTTGCCCTACAAAAGGTGTGGTAGTAGTAATTTTTTAATATATTGTTAAGATATCAGCCTTGACAAAAAATACAAGTTTTCGATCTTGAGGGAGGACCGCTCGCGCCGCCATCTTGGATGAAAGGTGAGAAAAATCGATTTTTCCAAAATAACTCCGCAGCGGACAAAAGTGTTCAGATAAAAGTTAAAGAAGACAAAATTCCTCACATTTTCTGTATCAACATTTTTTTTGTAAGTCTAATGTGTAACGAGTTACAGCGACGGAAAGATAAACATTTTTCCCAGAAAAATAGCAAAACCTCCCCATTTTCGTAAGAACAAATTACACTTGTTTTTTATACAGCGATATCTATTTCAAATTACACTGATTTTTCTTGTTACATTATTGTTATATTATTCATAAATATGAAGCAATATTTGAACCTCAAAAATGACCTATAAAACGGTGTTAATTTAAATAATAACTCGTGTCCTATCTCTACTGATAAGAATTTACAGCCTTCGGGACGTGGGTATGGAAATTTGTTTTTTTTTTGTAATAACCTTGGAACCATTTGACCAAATATACAGAGTGGTCCAGAAGTCTGAAAACGCTTATTATTTTCTGGCGAAACTATCAATTTTCTTGGCAAAAAAAAATATAATAATGGCTATAAAAAAATATTATAATGGCTATAAAATTGCTATTCCAAAAAAAAATTGAATATCAATTAATTGTTTATACTTACGAGATAAACATACTAACATTTTTTTTAATGGAAATCTACCACAATACATATTTTGTAATCGGATTTTTTTTCTTATATTGTCTAATTTTTAACTTGAACTGAAATTTTTAATTAGAAATTTGTGATTTGCAATATTTCCTAAAATATGCACGAAGTTCTCCTATTTTAATTAAAAAACATCAGATATGCATAGAAAACTTATAATTTTGTTGATATACCTCTTAATAACAAATATGCATTTTGCATATAATCCGAGCCTTATTTATGAATAATAATAATATGTAACAAGAAAAATCAGTGTAATTTAAAATAGATATCGCTGTATAATAATTGTGGTGCGGAAAAAAACATTAAAAACAAGTGTAATTAGTTCTTACAAAATTCACCGTCGAAAATGGGGGGTTTTACTATTTTTTGGAAAAAATGTTCATATTTCCGCCGTTGTAACTCGTTACACACTAGGCTTACAAAAAAATATTGATACAAAAAATGTGAGGAATTTTGTCTTCTTTAACTTTTATCTGAACACTTTTGCCGTAGAATCAACCGCTGTGGAGTTATTTTGGAAAAACCTATTTTTTGTACCTTTCATCCAAGATGGCGGCTTGAGCGGTCCTCCCTCAAGGTCGAAAACTTGTTTTTTTTGCCAAGGCCTAGACTTTAACAACATATTAAAAAATTACTACTACCCCACCTTTTATAGGGCAAAACTCCCTACTGACTAGACTAATACATTGGAGACTTTTTTGCAATGTTACTTCGACATTTCCTAGTAACAAAGTATTGTTGGTTTCTCGTAATATAGCCTGGGACGTGTATACAGGGTGTTCCGTCTAAACTTCACATTAGAAGTATTGGGAGTTTGAATAATCGTATTTATTTGAAAATTAGTACATAGCCATAATCCATCAAGTCCTCCTAAATGAAAATATTTTCAAAATGGCAGCACTTTCTTATTTTTAATGGAAAGCTATATTTTTTACTGCGTTTTTGGATTAATCGGGTTATTTTAAGTGATTTTTTATTAGATTTCCTTATACCTAAATTTAGCCGTTTTTGAAATATTTGGAGTTTTTCAAAAATTTTGGGATCTGCACCTTCCACTTTAAAAATCGGTAACTATGCCATTTCTTAAAATTTTGAATTCGTTTATTGGCGTTTTAAAGGGAAAGCTTAGATCTTTCTTCAGCTATTTTCAAATTTTGAAGAAAAATTAACAAACCCCAAAATTTTAAGGTTACTTTTGCAATAATTCAAATACCCATAACTCATTTTTTTCAAATGAAATATCCCAATTTTTATTTTACTAAATGGAAGAGAATTTAATTCTGCATCGATCTATATTAACATTCCCTATACCAAAATTTAATAATTTTTATGTTTTGGTGACTTTTTGTTAAGACTGCCGAAAATCTATTACTAGCCATATCCGTTTTCGTATAGTTTGTTTTCAAAAATGTCAAAATTGTTTCTCAATAAACGTCGACAGTGACTTATTATTTGACAAATAGTGCCAAAATATGGAGAGTCGAAGCTACTCAAACTTAGATTTAATTCATTTATTTTGTATTTATGGAGAGTGTAACAAAATTATGATGTCGTTCATTAAACAAAAATAAATATTTCTCACTGGTGGAACTCATCGATAATAATTAAATTTGCAACTATGTGAAAACGGGTGTGGCTAGTAATAAATTTTCTGTAGTCTTAACAAAAAGTCTATAACTTGAAAATTATTAAATTTAGGCATAGGGAATGTTAATACAGATCAATGCACAATTAAATTCTCTTCTATTTAGTAAAATAAAAATTGGTATATTTCATTTGAAAAAATTGAGTTGGGTATTTGAATCATTACAAAAGTAACCTTAAAATTTTGGGATGTTTTTTTTTCAAAATTTGAAAACACCAGAAAAAGGATTTAAGCTTTCTCTTTCAAACGCCAAAAAAACGAATTCAAAATCTTAAAAAATCGCAGAGTTACCGATTTTTAAAGTGTAAGGTGCAAATCCAAAAATTTTTGAAATACTCCAAATATTTCAAAAACGGCTAAATTTAGGTATAGGGAAAGCTGATGAAAACTCCCTTAAAATAACCAGAATAATCCAAAAACGCAGTAAAAAATATACCTTTTTAATCAAAATAAGAAAGTTGAGATCGGCTTCTGGTATAAGCGGAAGTGCCGCCATCTTGAAAATATTTTCATTTAGGAGGACTTATTGGTTTATGACTATGTACCAATTTTCAAATAAATACGATTATTCGAACTTTCAATACTTCTAATGTGGAGTTTACACGGAACACCCTGTAGATTACAAAAACAAAGAATAAATTATTATTCAACTTTAACACTCAAAATATCTATTAATTCTAAACTCTGAAAAATATGAAGATCAACTAATTCCACAGCATAAAGAGACTTTATTGCTAGTAAAACACCACCACCTTTAACTCGATTTGTCCTCTTTCTTTAGAAAGAAAAACATTTGGTTCTGGGGGCTCCGGGTGTCTTCAACTGGGACGGAACTTCAATTTTATACAAAGACAGTGACCACCAATCTCCAGTAGCCAGTCGTTTGCAAAATAAAAAACAAAGATATGCCGACATTGACGAATTTAGTACCTTGAATGTTGCAAACGCTATGTTAACTTCCCAGACTGTGGCTTACGATTTGCTCGGTTACGCCACAACTTCCGGTTATTTTTACCGGAAATCACAACTTTTGTACGTCACAGCTGCCCCCAGATCGGACTACAAAGGACAAGTTTTGATTTACAAATTTGAAGAACATCCAGAGAGACCGTTAGATGTGAAAGAAACCAAGTTTGGTCAACAATTTGGGGAATATTTTGGTGGTTCCCTGACTGCAGGGGATATAAATGGTGATGGGTTGGATGACTTGGTCGTGGGAGCCCCATTTCACACCACGGGGAAGTTTAATGAAGGGAAAGTTTACGTTTTCTTGGGGAGCAGTTCTGTAAGTACCTGGGGAAAAAACTATTCAAAACAAAAACTCATTTTTTTCAAATGGCACCCTCTATTTATTATTGTACCAATCAAAAGATCTTTTGACAAGCTTTCTATCAATAGGTATAAGGTTTGTATAGACTAGTGTAAAATTCTAAGTTGCTATCCTAAATTAACTAAATTTCGAAAAACTTTTCTGTTTTGAACAATAAAAATCGAGTGGGCCTTATGCACAAAAAAA
>NW_025401063.1:17381718-17462580 GCF_015345945.1 Tribolium madens | reverse complement strand
AGGCGCATGCCACTGAGCAGGTTGTTGAATAAACACTTAAAAGATGCGGCAAACCTTCAGGAATCAAACGGCGTTACTTACTTTAACTTGTGTGCAAGCATTTAGAAGTTACGAATTTTTAGACAGACCCCTGCATTTAAAAAATTCTGGTGAAAAAGCGCCACAAATCAAAATTGATAACAGATAAATGAAAACAACCTCTATAAAAGTTATTTGTAATTTAGCGTAGAATCCAAAAATAAAATCAAACTAAGTAGATTCCATTTAAAAAAACATAACTTTAGTGTTTTTTTAATATTGGAACAGCCCTGTATATAAACCGCAATATTTTTAAAGTGTACATCAAACAGCTAGCTATAATCTAAAAAAAAGAAAAAGTCAATATCTCTTAAAATAAACAAGTTATAGAGCTTTTTCGGACCATTGGGACAGCCTGTATGCAATTCAGATTAGTCAATTTAATTTCAGAAAGCATAAATTGGAATTCAGATTAGTTAATTGTATTTCATAAAGTAATTATTGTAATTAAGAAACCATTACATGTAATTCAGAACAGTAAATAAATTCAATTTCATGTTACATGTAATCCAGAAAATATCAATTGTAATTCAGATGAATAGCTTACTATTATCTCAAAATGAAGTTTACACATAAACACGAGTTATTTTATTTTAGAATTAAAAAATTACACAAACTTGCGATTTTGCAAAATAAATAAGATATTTTATTTACAAAGGAATTTTGGTAATGTAATTTTTAAATGAAAATAACGAATTCTGAATTAGGTACAATTGACGAATTCTCAATTACAAACGACAAACTCTGAAACTAACACTTTCTGAAATACAATTAACTAATCTGAATTTTAATTTACGCTTTCTGAAGTTAAATTAATTAATCTGAATCACATCTGATGGTTTCTGAAATTCAGTTTACGGTTTTGAATTACAATTAATACTTTCTGAAATACAATTGACTAATCTAAATTACAATTAAAGTTTTCTGAAATATATCTTACGCTTTCTAAATTACACTTGAAAAAGGTGTAGTTTTAAGTCTCAGAATTTTTTAATAAACTGTGAATTTTGCCAATTTCTATCAAGTTATTTCTTGATAATCAAAATTCTGAACTTAATAATACATTTTAGAATAGCCAGTCAAAAGGAAACAAATTTTTACCTTTGATTTTACGCCAAAAAAGAAAAGGAAATACTTTTTATTCTATAGCAGATGTTAAACTATTTCTCTAAAAACTATTTTGAGTGGATAACAGCAAGGGTTGTTTTTGCTTTATCTGAAACGAGCAAATCTGTAATCAAAACTTCATTATTTTGACTCGGTGGAAAGAAAAGTTAATTTTTTTCTTACTTTTGGACTTTCTTTGTTTTTCAAGTCCCATCACATTGGCGATTTTATTTTTTTGACAACGATGTCACTTTGACAATTAGTTAATTAATTTAATGATTGTTTTTGTTAAAAATGACTGTTTTTTAGAAGCTGTTTTTTTGACTTGCCATTTATTAAAATTATGTTTTTTACAAACATTTTTGTTATTTAACTTGCGTTAACCCATCTGGTAAAACGACATCGTTGTCAAAAAAATGTGGGATTTAAAATGCAGAGAAAAAAATACACTATTTTACACGATTTTTATACTTTACATTTCTTATAGATTTTGTGGCACTGAGTTAAAAAAAACTATTTAAAAAAGTCCACCACGTTACCTTTAAGAAATATGTAATTAACGAAAATACAAAAACTGCCAAAAAACATTTTAAAAGTGAGTTATTTTACTTGGTTTTATTAAACTTTTTGGATCAGTTTTCTTTATAACAATCCAACAGTAATCTACTAACATATTTTCATCCTAAAAACCTTCGTGTCGATCTTTGAAAACCCTTCAGATCTTGATGAAAACGCTCGTCTTGTCATTCATCCTAAATTGTAGAAAAAATGTCCAAATGCGAGTGAAATGTTTTTAAGACCTATTTAGACCCATATAGTAATAATTTTGCAATAATTCAGCAACAATTTAAATTTAAATAAATTTTAAATCGGAGACATTTGTGCAGAAAGCAGGATAATTATCGTCTGTAACAAAAAAAGTGTGACGTGATAGAAAAATTTAACAATTATTTTTGTTTAATTAAAGGTAAGTTAACATAAAAATAATAATTCGATTAAAGGTCGTATTGTTTGTAGACTATAGTGTTATTAGTTATTACAAGCTCAAAATCAAGAGAAAAATTTAATTTTCTTTCCACTGAGTGAAAATAATGAACTTTTAAAATTACAGACGTACTGGTTTCAGGTGAAGCAAAAAATGTTTTTCTTTTGCAGTGTTAGAGTAAAATAAAAAAATTCGGGGACATACTGTATAATATTAGTTATTATTATTATTATTATTATTATGGCATTAAACTTACCACTTTGGGTTTTTTGCTTTGTTTAGAAGTAATAAAAATAAATGTGAGCAGAAAATTACTCTGGTGAATAGTTTTTTCCCTGGGAATTAAAAAAAAATAATTGTGTGTGAAGGGTTCTTTGCGAGTCCCCAAACGGGAGTCCATCCTCGGGAGGAGTACTAATGGGCAATTTGGGAGCACTGTGCAGTTTTTGGGAGACGTGGACCACGATGGGTTTGGAGGTAACACGAGAAAAAACAAAAAAGAAAAAATCTACACTTTTTTTCTTAGATGTGGCAGTGGCTGCCCCCTACGAGGAGGCCAAAACTGGGGTTGTTTACTTATACAGAGGTTCAAGTGATGGTTTAGTAACAAGTTACAGTCAGCGAATTGTTGGTAAAAATATTTATTCCGAGATTCGAGGTTTTGGAGTGAGTATGTCTCGACCTGCAGACATTGACACTAACAGCTACCCAGGTTTTTGGTCAATAAATAGAAAATTGAGAAACAGAATTGTTATTTTAGATATCGCAATTGGTGCGCATTTATCGGGCCACGCTGTGGTTTTACGATCACGTCCAGTAGTCACAATTTACCAAAATTTAAGATCGTTTTCGCAACATTTGGATTTTAAGGAAAAAAGTTTCAAAATAAGGGCTTGTTTGTGGTATAGATTAGACGAATTAGACGCTCCTACTATACGTAATAAAATTACTATTGAATTAAAACAAATCTAAACACTTTTTTGTAGAAATCACAAGATATTTGTTAGTTGACCAAGATTTAGGAAGAGCCCATTTGGAAGGAAGCGAAAGTGTTCAAAAAATTAGTTTAAACCAACATCGGCAATATTGTGAAAATTTCACAATAACTCTTCAAGTAAATTTTAAACTTATTTAATTTTTTACTGATTGCATATTGCAGGATGCGTTTTCAAATCGTTATAATCCAATTACAATCTCTTTAAAACACAATTTTTTAACTGAACCTGAAACGCAAAGAATACTTTTGGTTGGTACAAATTCAATCTCTGATGATATGTTTTGTCCCAGATGTCCGGTTTATAACAAACACGATTCAGTTTCGTCTAGCACAATCGAGATTCCTTTTGCTTTAGGTTGTGGGTCTGATAACATTTGCAAATCGAGTTTAGAGTTTACATCAAGAATAATTGACTTTGGGTAAAAATAAAAAGTTGGTGATTCATTATAAAACTTTGTTTCTTTAGGGGCGACGAGGAATTCACTTTAGGTTCGAAAAACTACATAACATTAGAAACTGTTGTAAGAAATTTGGGTGAGAGGGCGTATTTGACACAATTAGAAGTTGAAATACCCAAAATTGTGACTTTTCGAAGTATACCATCTGTTTGTGCCCAACAGAATTCGTCAGTTTTGTGTTCGGTTGATAATCCATTGGAAAATAATAGCCAGGTGTGTGTTATTTGATTTTATTATGACTTTAAACTGATAATTTACAGAAAAAAATTACTTTGGAATTGGATATGACAACTGTAAATAGTGGAAAATACGACGATTCTTTGAATTTCACTATCAAAATATTTACCAGCAGTGAGAATGATAAAGTAAATGTTAAACAGCTCGTTGTAAAGCTCGGTCGCAAAGCTGATGTCACCATTTCTGGGTACCTACTTTTTTAACCCAGTGATAAAAAAGTCAAAATTTTGTTTTAGAAAATCGGAGGAGCAAAGTTATTCGTATAAAAACATAACCCAAGGACGGGCTTTTACCCAAATATACCAAGTCCAAAAATTTGGAAGTAGTTCACTAAACGAAATATCCATCGAAATTAATATTCCCCATATTTTCTACCATGATAAAAGCATCACTTTTATAAATTTGTACCAACCTGTGGGGACACTTGCCGGCCAAAAACTCACTTGTTCGAGTAATTTTACTTACATTGTGGAGGATTTTGGGGTCCTCGAGGACGAAAAAGTCCGTACAAGACGTTCATTGGGACAAGTTGAAATTTTTAACAAGTCGACTAAAGTTAAGGAAAGAATTACAGATAATACATTTGACGCTTTACAAAATCGCACTTTTTACATAAATTGTTCAACGTCTGGAGTGATTTGTTCAAAAGTTGTTTGTTCTGCTGGTCCTATTGAGTCATACCAAACGGCGATATTAAAACTAAAAATGTTTTTTGATTTCAATGCAATCAAAGGTCGGTTGTGTTTTCATTACAAAAAATAAGTCATGTCGTGACAACTTGACAAGTTTTATATCATTTTGTTCGTCTCAGTAAGACAAATCAAATGCACTAAAAAAAAATTCAAAAAATCCACACACTTTGAACTAAATATTTCTTTTCTAATTTAAATGAATTTAATTTAACTTTAAAAAATCATTACTCAATAACTATTAGGCCTATTTCCTTCAAATAAAGACCATTCTAAAGGGATGGCCTTGCTCTTTAGAATGATATAAAATTTGAAATTGAATATTGGCAAACTTTTCTTCGAACACTGTTCGAAGAAGTTCTAAGTAAATCGAAGTAATCTAAGAAAAACCCTACGAGTAATTTTTTTTTCTTCGTCACCATCGTGTAGAGCATCTTTTTATTAGTAAGAATCCAAATTTTTAAAATAATATACCGAGTAATTTTTAAAATATGATTTTTTGAAGTTGAGGTTTGCTATTCAGGTATTGCGCCATATGGGAGAAATACATGTTAATCTTACTTGGGATTGCATTTTTATAAAAGAATTTGTTTTAAGACTCTTCTTTTGCTTAAAAATAGTCAATTGCACCTTCTTTGTTCTAATTAGGATAAACAAAAAACTGTTGCTTTACTTAAAACAAACAAAGAGTACCTGCGTATTAATTAAAGCAAATAAAGAGTTTTTTGTTCTAAAAATGATCACTGATTATTGAGCAAAAAGGATCTAAAAGTTTAAAGCAGTAGCTTTAAATATAAGAACAAATCTTTTTAAAATTAAATTACTTTCCATTCAGATTCCAACTTGTTCACTTTGTTCTAGCTTTCTGAACTTTTCTTTGAAAATGTTCTCAGCAAATGCTTTCTCATCACTTTCTACTGATTTTGAATGCAATAAGTCAGTTGCTTCGTGTGCAACTGTTATCACAACAACTACTACCTACAAGCTAACTGAAGATAATCGTAGAATGTACCAACAAAATAAATCAGGTGACTTATTGCATTTAACATCACTCGAAAGTGATGAGAAAACATTTGCTCAGAACATTTTCAAAAAAAGTTCAGAAAGCTAGAACAAAGTAAACAAGTCGAAATCTGAATGGAAAGTGATTTGATTTGAAAAAGATTTGCCCTTATATTTAAGACTCGTGCCTTAAACTGCTAGATCCTCTTTGTTCAATGATGAGTGGTCATTTTTACAACAAAAAACTCTTTATTTGCTTTAATTAGTACGCATGTACTCTTTATTTGTTTTAAGTAAACAAACAGTTTTTGTTTATTGCAATTAGAACAAAGAAGGTACAATTGACCATTTTTAAGCAAAGGAAGAGTTTTAAAACAAATACTTTTATAAAAATGCAATCTTAAGTAAGATTAACATGCATTTTTCCTATATGGAAAAAAATCATATCTTAAAAACCACTCGGTATATTATTTTAAAAATTTGGATTTTTGCAAATAAAAAGATGCTCTACACGATGGTGACGAGAAAAAAATTACTAGTAGGGTTTTTCTTAAATTACTTCGATTTACTTCGAACTTCCTCGAACACTGTTCGAAGAAAAGTTTGCCAATATTCAATTCCAAATTGCATATCATTCTAAAGGGCAAGGCCATCCCTTTAGAATTGTTTTTATTTGAAGGAAATCGGCCTAATAGTTATTGAGTAATGATTTTTTTAAATTAAAGTATTTTAAATTCATTTAAATTAGAAAAAAATTATTTTGTTCAAAGTGTGTGGACCTTTAAAATTTTTTTTAGTGCATTTGATTTGTCTCACTGAGACGAACAAAATGATATAAAATTTGTCAAGTTGTCACGACATGACTTTTTTTTGTCGCCCTGTGATTATTTGATGGAATTAATTAGTTTTTTGCAGATTTGTTTGGCAAGAAGGATATAATTCTGTTTGCGACTCAAGGCCGGGTTTTGGTGACAAATCCGGTGAATTTTATACAAAGTGGTGACAAGACTGATCATTTTGATGTAGTTTCCTTATTTATTGGGGAAACAATAGAAGAAAAAGTGGAACTTTGGATTATTATTATTTCCGTTATAGCAGGTTTATTATTACTTTTGCTGGTCATTCTTGGTCTGATTAAAGTATGGAAATTTATTGTACTTTAGTTTGCTAAAATTTTAATTTTAGGCCGGATTTTTCAAAAGGACTAAAAAGGAAGAATTGGAACAGCTTAAACAGGAGGTAATATCATTATTAAAATTTAACATTTTGGTAAAAGGTCAAAAAATCTTTGAATCCATTTTGTGTGCTAGAAATTTTCATATTTTATTTTATTTTTTTTTGCTATCAGAATTTAAGGTTTTTAGTTTCATACAACAAAATCTGCATTTGTATTTAAAAAAATCGTTCAAAGTAGAACTAAATATCATACTTTTTTTACTTAATTTGGAAAATTTTCGGTTTGATTTGACAAAATCTTGTGTAATAAATAAATTTATAGCTCAAAAATTACCTAAATTGATGAAAACGGACCAAAATAATGTTTTATGGGCTTAAATTTGAAAAAAAATTCAAAATTAAAAAATTTCTCCTTGAGTAAACAAAATAACGTCATTTTATATCTAATTCAAAGATTTTTTAACTTTTTTAACTTTGAATTAATTTTGAGTGTGTTTAAGATGGAATTTAATCAAGGCGGCCATTCAAATACGATGGAGACGCTAGATGAGAAAGAAACGAGGGAGGAATTCTCATAATGTATTTTTTTTATGAAAAAATTCTTTAAATACATTTTTTCTTATTTTTTTGTATTTTTGAAAAGAGTATTTTGTAGGGTCGAATTTACTCAATCCTATTGTCGTATCAACAAGAAATTGGTCCCTAGGATTTTGGGATATTCGTGAATAAATTTCGTTAGGTTGCTTTCTGGTGACAAACAAAAGATATCGTAACTAGTGTCAAAATTTAGGTTAAGTCACCTGTCAGCTTGTATGTAAAATTCAATTGATAGTTGACAGCAGGTTGACAGAAAACGACAACCGTCTACAACAAAGGGTAACCAACCCTAGGCATTCAAAATTACTTCTGAAAATTCTAGTTACCATAAACATAAAAAACGTAATTTTCCTAAAAGTTTAAATCCTAAAGACGCGGTCAGTGGCCACTTCCCTGTGTAAATTTGTAAAAATTGAGTTGTGTAAATCCAATGTTAAACATTCAATTGTTTTTTTTAGTGACATAATAGCTATCAAAAATACAATTCTAAAAAAGTCGGGTTAGAATACTTCGCATATAAACCCTATTGCGCCTGTTATAATTATGACATTTCTGCGACCAACTTTGACAAAACCCACAAAACAGAAGTGGCGGGCTAAGTGCTGCCAACTTTGAGATAAATTAAATGGCCACTATGAATTTCTTGTAAACAAATCTGTAAACTTTCCCGCACACGTTTTTTTTTTTTTGGATAAATACATATTTTATAACTGGATCCGAGAGGCGCGAGAGGAAATTAGATAATTTCATTCTGATAAGATTAATTAATAGTTTTTTAATTTTTGTCATATTTTGCAATAGAATTTATATATTTTCGCCTTCTGGACTTCCCCGCACACGCTTTGTTAAGAATTTATCCTGCGCCCGAATTTTCAAACGCCTTCATGAATAATACAGTTACGTGTCACGAAAAATTCCCTAAATTTGAAAATTTTATTTTTTCTTTAAGAACGACATAAAAAGCGGAAAATAGAAAAATAATATAGAAGACTCGTTATAGAAGGCAATCGTATATTCCACAACTTGCCTCAATTCTTTTCAGTTGAAGATCCTGGTATAAATAACCAAAAAAGGTTGATAATGCCTGAGGAATTCTCGATAGCGTGTATTCTCGACTACTTGAATTCTCGCGCGCGCAAAACCCTTACAAATGACAATTGACAACACGTTTTAATTTTTTGGGGTGTTTAATCATCTGTCAAACTCATATTGATGGTGTTTATTTTTGTTGTATGTTTTAAAATCATTAATGAAATACAATACGAACCATGAAGATATCAACCCGTCTATCCCTTTGATCGAAGAACCCCGGAGTAGAGTAACTTTCGACAATGACCTTTTTTTTGCCTCCTGGTTAAGTTTCAAATTCCAATCATGAATGGTACAGCAATTGACGACGGGTCAACGATTGACAGACGACCAATAATTACATGTAGGTGCCCCTTAATGTAGTGCACTGTTCTAGTGGAATTTTCAGGCGCTGGCGAATTGGAAGTGTTTTCAACGATTGAAGACAACCTGTCTCAAGCCCTGCCCCAGGATTCTTGCGAGTGGCGGCGGTCTCTAGGCCGCCCTGTGAGGTCGGTGCACATTGGGGCCAATTTCACCCCCTACAGTGCCGCGGCGCTGCCCAAGGGGGGGCAGTGGGACTTGATCAGACACCCTTTGTTCCACATTTATTGGACGGAATGCACGGTAGTTTTTACTCCAACACTCACATAAATCACAATATTTATTTTTCAAGGACGTTGATTTGTACAAAAATACAGTCAGGGATGATATTGAAAATTGGTTAAAAGAGTTGCAGTCGCGGGATATTTCGGATTTTTTGGTTGTTGTAGTGGAAAATTACGATGGAAAACGTACTAATAAGCTGTTACCCAGGACCACTGTTTTGGATAAAATTCGGACCGACTTTGCTCCTAAACAAGGTTTGTTATTGCGACTTGAAACTTTTCTAGTTTTGATAACTTTTCTTAAGGTGATCGGTGCATATCTGTGATAAATCCAGGCAAAGTTGAGGCCCGCTCAGCTGACTCCTGGCGGGGTTTAGTGAGTCGCATTCGCCACTTGTTATTAGTGGCGTATGCACGCGCTGTGTCTCGTCTTGAGCACCATGTGAGGCAACAACGAGAACGTAGGAACGAAATTGGTTGGAATTTTATGCAATATTTTCACCTCCAAGTATTTTTCAAGCCACTTTTTGTGATTTGCTCACCTAGAAATGATATTTCAGGAGGAATTGGCTCACGTTTTAGAAATGCTAGGCGTTCACGAGGAAGCTTTAGTGCAATACGACGAATTAGATGCTCTCTTTTCTCAATTTGTAGTAAACGGTATTACCGGGGAGTCGATAAATTGGCTTGTCGATTTCCAAAAGCCTCTAGAACAGTGGCATGGGCTTAAAATCAATAACTCAACGATGCTCTCTGAAAGTCCATCTCTGTTAGAATTAAGAGCATATTTGTTTGCTAAACAGGCTCAAATGTTACTAAAGGCAAATAAAGTGTGGGAGGTTCGTAACACAGAGTTCAGGGGCGGATCCAGGAATTAATTTTGGGGGGGGCTAAATAAAAAGTTTTAAAATGATGAGGGTATACAGTGAGCGGCAAAATTATAGAGTAATCTTATTTATTAAAACTGAAAATATTTTGTTTTGGCAAAAATGCTCGAAGAGGTCAATTAAAAAAAAAAATACAAAATATTTAACTTGATTTAAAATTCTTTGTTTTTTATTGATATTATTTCACTTTTTGGATATTTTTATTTAATTATTTGAAATTTTTAAATTTAATTTTACAATTTATTTAATAAATTAACACTCTTAAGATAATTAATTATGTGTCTTGTGTTTGTATACGGTGGGTGTGTTAGTTTTTTTTTTTTGAAAAACTATGTAATACATAATATTTTGGTGTTGCCATTTCGACAGTTAAAAAATTATCAAATTTGCTAAAAAAAAATTAAAAAATGTCGCTGCCGTCATTACCCAAAAAACAAAAAGTGTGGAATTTTGAAACAAGTTGAAAATTGTGTATTTTTAAAAAGAAAATTGACTTCGAGCATTTTTACCAAAACAAAATATTTTCTGTTTTAATAAAATTATTCCATAATTTTGCCGCTCACTCGATAAGGTGTTCTAGCGAGTTGGTAAAGTTCATTATTCAAACAGATATAAATTTAACTTAATTAGATGCCTAAGATGTGGCCCAAAGAAAATTACAATTGATGATTTCTTTTTAAATTAGTAAAAACTAAGTAAGTATCGAGAGATCAAAATAATTTGTAATCGACTCGTCCTTGTATCCGAAAACGTATGTCCTGTGCGTATGTCTGTGAAACGTCAAATAAAATGACAAATGGAAAGGTAAAATCTCATGATCAAAAAAAATAAGTAAATTTATGATTTACCTTCAAAAAAGAACGGTCTTATTATTATTATACGTTGGCGACTAATTCCAGACCTTTTTGCCGTTTTAGACTTGTCATTTTATTTGACGTTTCACGTGCAGTTAGTTCAAAAACAGACATACGTACAGTTGCGGAATTAAAAATTGGGGCAGTATTTTTCTGTCACTTTAAAAAGTTCACTGTAAACTACCTTTTACTGTCATCATGATTGACATTTGACAATTAAACTTATTTTTATTTGTTGTTAAAATTATTAATAAAACAATTAGTCTGTCTTGGGAAATTTATT
Organism: Tribolium madens; assembly: GCF_015345945.1. Classification (NCBI taxonomy): domain Eukaryota; kingdom Metazoa; phylum Arthropoda; class Insecta; order Coleoptera; family Tenebrionidae; genus Tribolium; species Tribolium madens. Next base: position 17,451,554 of record NW_025401063.1, on the reverse strand, counting down.
AATTGAACTAAGTGTAATTAAATCATCGCTTTGATCTGTTGCCTACCTGTTATTATGCCACAAATCACTGTTTTTGAAATTAAATAAGTCAAAAATGACATAAATATGACAAGAGTAAAAAATGAGGTTAGTAATATAAAGGTTGTTTTAGAGTTTACATAACGAAAATGACAGTAATGCCCGAAATTTTAATTCCGCAACTGTACGTTTTCGGATCTAAAAATTATTTATTTTGATCTCTCGGTATACAGGCTGTCTCAACGGTCCGAAAAAGCTCTATAACTTGTTTCTTTTAAGAGATATTGACTTTTTCTTTTTTTTAGATTATAGCTGCGTTTTTGATGCACATTTTAAAAATATTGCGGTTTATATACAGGCTGTCCCAATATAAAAAAAACACTAAAGTTATGTTTTTTTTTAATGGAGTCTACTCAGTTTGATTTTATTTTTGGATTCTACGCTAAATTACAAATAACTTTTATAGAGGTTGTTTTCATTTATCTGTTATCAATTTTGATTTGTGGCGCTTTTTTACCAGAATTTTTTAAATGCAGGGGTCTGTCTAAAAATTCGTAACTTCTAAATGCTTGCACACAAGTTAAAGTAAGTAACGCCGTTTGATTCCTGAAGGTTTGCCGCATCTTTTAAGTGTTTACTCAACAACCTGCTCAGTGGCATGCGCCTACTACGATTTTTTAAACATGACAAATTAAAAATGTCAAAAACTCATTTTTTTCAAATGGCACCCTCTATTTATTATTGTACCAATTAAAAGACCTTTTGACAAGCTTTCCATCAATATAAGGTTTATATAGTCTAGTACAAAATTCTAAATTAACTAAATGTCGAAAAACTTTTCTGTTTTGGACAATAAAAATCGAGTGGGCTTCTGACATTGTTACAATCTATCAGTTTTATTGTGAAGATTATAAGTCCCAAAATGAATTTTACTCGTCAAGAACTCATTAACATGGTATACAGTCTTGGTGAATCGGATCGTAATATTTTATTGGCTCAAAGACTCTACAAATAAAAATACCCAAATGCAAGACTGCCGCAAAGTGTTGCATTTAAAAAATTATATAAAAATGTATATAAATTGAGACCAACTGCGGAGGATCTTTTAGACGAAGACTGCATACTTGTATTGAAAAAAATGGTAATATTTTTGAACATCTGTTATAAAGAAAATTGTAAAATAGCTTTAATGTTTTGTTTTTTTTTTGTTTGTTAATGTTTTTACATTTTTCTACTAAATTACTGCTTTGCGATATGTTAGATTTTGCGTAATTTTCTCTGTAACTCAATTTTGCTCAATATTTTACATTTTCTTCCAGCAAAGAATTTCCAATTCCATACTTTTGTTTATTTTCTGTGCTATTTTTTTTGCATAAGGCCCACTCGATTTTTATTGTTCAAAACAGAAAAATTTGTCAAAATTTAGTTAATTTAGTATAGCAACTTAGAATTTTACACTAGACTATACAAACCTTATATTGATAGAAAGCTTGTCAAAAGATCTTTTGATTGGTACAATAATAAATAAAGGGTGCCATTTGAAAAAAATGAGTTTTTGACATTTTTAATTTGTCATGTTTAAAAAATCGTAGTAGGCGCATGCCACTGAGCAGGTTGTTGAATAAACACTTAAAAGATGCGGCAAACATTCAGGAATCAAATGGCGTTACTTACTTTAACTTGTGTGCAAGCATTTAGAAAATACGAATTTTTAGACAGACCTCTGCATTTAAAAAATTCTGGTGAAAAAACGCCACAAATCAAAATTGATAACAGATAAATGAAAACAACCTCTATAAAAGTTTTTCTGTAATTTAGCGTAGAATCCAAAAATAAAATCAAACTGAGTAGATTCCATTAAAAAAAAACATAACTTTAGTGTTTTTTTAATATTGGGACAGCCTGTATATAAACCGCAATATTTTTAAAATGTGCATCAAAAACGCAGCTATAATCTAAAAAAAGAAAAGTCAATATCTCTTAAAAGAAACAAGTTATAGAGTTTTTTCGGACCGTTGGGACAGCCTGTATGTATGATTTGTAATAAGTCTGATTAAAAAAAATTCTAATGTTTTTATTTAAAAAACATTAGGTCATAAGGTTTTTATATTAAAATTTAAATATAAAAAATTGAAGCTTTCGATGGGCCCCTCCCCTTGATCCGCCCTTGACAGAGTTTGTGTTGGAGGAAATGGATGAAAATCTTTATTTTAGATGGCTTCAAGATGTTTACCTTTTCTTCACTTAACCATAAGGGAAATTACCGTTTTAGAAATAAATTCGCCGCCTGGAGCGGTTTCTTGTTGGTTGTTTTTGGCCTGTGTGGAGGTTTTACAGGTTTGTGACAAGTACAATAATGCCGACGCTGTTGAAGACTATTCGTTGCATACGGCCTGTTTGTGGGCCTACGCGAGTGAAAAGGTAAGTAAATGTAAAAATAAGTATAAACTAAGACAAACAACTTTTTACCATGCACTTTAATAAATTGCTGATCAAAATGTTGGCAACATTGTCATTTTGTTGTCAAGTAGGCCAAAAATTTGAAATTTTAATTTTGCAACACTGACCATCAAATACATTACGACTTTATAAAGTCTGTTTTTTTTAATGGAAATGGCAAACAGTTTTTAATTAAGTTGGCAGTTTCGGTTTTTTTAATTATTTTGAGAACATTGTCATTAATAAACGTTAACACAAAAAAAAAAAAACTAAAAAAACAAACTAATTTTGTTGGAATGTTACTTCTATCGAATCTCCCGTGTTTAGTAGACCTGACCATTTTTTTTTCGAAAAAATGTGTGCCTTGTGGGGATCTAAGATTATTTATTATCTATGAGAGTTTGAATAAATAGCAACAATAATCAGACAAAATAATTTATTATACAGTGCGATCAAAAAGTCTGTCTATCAGGCAAGCGTAGAAAATTAAAACGTATGTCTGTGGAAGATAAAATGTCACAATGACAAATGAGAAATGTCAAAATATTTTTTATGTAAATTATGACAGGAAACCGTGGTGAACGATTTTTATGAATAAACACCAACAAAATCTTATTTTAGTTTGTTTTGAGACGTTTCATAGAATAATTCAATTTAATTAGCTCAATGTTTTAATTTTTATAAAATAATTTTTTGACATCTAGATAACATACGAACTGCCATGCAACATACGTCCTCAACTAGGACGCCTACTTGATAGAAAGACTTTTTGATCGCACTGTACAACAAATTTACACCCATTATTAATTAAACAAATTTTGCCACTGGAAAAACTGTACCTATTTTGGGTATTGAGTACCTAAAATAACCATTTTTCATACTATTTTATTAGGTCCAGCAAAGGCTCAGCTTGTTTCGAGAGCGTATACAAAAGAAGTCTAAAAAAATAGTTTTTTACCGGGGCAACTATGAAAAAAAATCATTGGACAGATCGTGTTTGTTTTTAAATTTATCGTTGTTCTTCATAAAAAAATGATTCGGTCTATCACAATCTTTTTTTTATAAGACATGCACTTTTTGTAACTATAAATGAAAAATTCGCATTTTTCTAGTGGTATTCTACCCATAAATGTGGTCAATGGCAAAAAATTGCAATGGAAAACAAGGATACTTTTAAACTAAAAAAACCTAGCTAAAAAATCATAAATGCCCCTCCAAAGAATATGAATTTTCTAGTGTGCATTGTAAATTAGATATTTAGATGTACGAATACAAAATTTTAGACGATTTGTCATTCGGTTGACATAAAATGTAAAACTGATTTTATGTGCAACTTTTTTTTTTGATTTTTTTGTGAATTCACAGAAATTGGGTGGACGAAATTCACAGTCCATGACTGTACCAAGTCAAAATGCTGACAGCTAAATAAAAATGACAATAATTCAAAATAATAATAAAAAAATAATAACTATAAAAAACGTACTGCAACTGCTGGCATTATTGTATACAGGGTGCGCCAGAGCTCGCGCCCCAGAGAAAAATTTCAAGTAAGATAATCTACCAGGAACATGGAAAAAATGTTTCAAAAATTCTATCTGTCAAAATTTTTTGACATTTGACATTTTTTTATGTCTTTTTAATGATACTGATGATTTTACAATTATTTAATAAAGGAAAAAAAAATTGCCAATAAAAGCCACAAATAACATTGAACAGAGTTACAATTTAGGATACAGCTTACTTGTTTCCTCTTCTAATGGCCTGTAGCAAAAAAACTTGGAAAATTATTTTTCCAACAGAAATAAATAAGAGTCAAAGTGCAAACTCTCATTCATAACTTCGAAATTTTTATAGATAAATTGACAAGAATATAAAATAAACATGAATGAGAATAAGCCTCGGAAGGAACGCAATTAAATTAGTGTCTTGTGCATGGTTTTTGAGGAACGAGTTAAAAAAGTAACAATTTTAAAACTAAAGCTGAAGAAGAATTTATAAAATGCATCAACCTTGAGCTCATTTCAATAAATTACACAAATTTTATTGCCAATCATCATAACATCAACTTGTGTCTTTTGTTAAATAACTTTTTTCTGTATACAGGGTGCGCCAGAACTCGCGCCCCAGAAAAAAATTTCATATAAGGTAAGGTACCAGGAACATGGAAAAAATGTTAAAAAAATTTTATCTATAAAAATTTCAAAGTTATGGGGGTTTAAATTTTGCACTTTGACTATTTATTTCTGTTGAAAAAATTATTTTCCAAGTTTTTTGGCTATATTAAAAGAGGAAACAAGAAAGCTGTATCCTAAATTGTAAATCTGTTCAATGTTATTTGTGGCTTTTTTTGGCAAAATTGTTGTGTTTTTACTAAATAATTGTAAAAAAACATATACATCAGTATCATTAAATAAACATAAAAAATATCAAATGTCAAAAAATAAATGTCAATTTTTTTTGACAGATAGAATTTTTTAAACATTTTTTTTATGTTCCTGATATCTTACCTTACTTGAAAATTTTCTCTGGGGCGCGAGTTCTGACGCACTCTGTATACATCCTTTTTCTTCAAAGTTTTTGTAGCAAAAACCTCATTTTGCTCCACAGAATTGTACTTACTTGCGGTGTGTTTCTATCAAAATTATTATCACTGAATTCTGTCCTTAGGCATTAGGTAATGATGCCTTCTCTCAGGTATTCAATTATAGCGCTTTCAAAGAGCAAACAGGCACACAAGATTCATAAAAGTAAAAATTTTGACAACATCTCAATTTGAAAACATAATTTCTAGGGACAAAAACAAAGAGCAAATAAAATTTGTAGCTATGGGGCTGCTTTTCACCAAAATTTTGACTTGGGTAATTTCCATTTAAAGAAAAAACAGACTTTATGCAATTGTCATTTATTTGCGAGGTGCCTGCAAATAAATCCACCAATAATTCATGTTGGCAATATATTTTTTGTCGAAATTAATATCAAAGTCGTAGTCCATTTTGAATTTAAACACATTGTAATTTATTTTTCGGTTTTGTTCTAGTTGCGTGATTTGGGCGAATTGTGCGGCCTAATGCCCGGCGGTGCCCCCTCCTCCGAGCAACTGCACACCGTCGTGGGCCTATCAGCTGGAATGGGTGACAATCCTGGAGCTCCTGACAGCCCCTCACCCACCGACAAACTCAAAGAAGCATTATGTTCGCAGGAAGCTTTCAAAAAAACTTACTTAGTAAATGTTTCGATACTAATATGATGATTTTTTTTTCTATCGTGATTTTGTCTATAGGAGTTGGCAGAATTGGCAATGTGTACGTACAAACACATCGGGCGTCTCCGTTCTGCCCGTCTCGTGGGTCGCGAAGTGGCTTCGTTTTACCTTCTTTTGGGGGAAACCCAAACCGCTGCCGCTTTCCTCAGCGACGCTGTTCGAACTTTCGAACAAGATAAATGGCACGAATTGGCCGCTCAAACCCAAATCGAGCTCGCCGAATGTCATCGAAAGGCTGGAGATGTGAAAAAATTTATCAAAACGAGTGCTAGTGTGGCTGCTGCTTTGGAAATCGATACTCTAATCCGTTGGAGCTACTTTGACGAAATGAGGAAGTGTCTTCAATCACTTGAGAAACCCTTAGTAGTGCCTTTCAACGATATTATCAAAATTACGAGCGTTGCGTTGAAAAACGAAGCGGTTATTTTACAAGACAGCACTATAAATGTCGAAATTGTGATCGAGTCGAATTTTCCGCGAGAGATTTTATGCACAAATGTTCAATTATCGATGGAAATGGACACGAAAGAGGGACGAAAAAACGAAAAGTACAGTAAAAGTCGGATTTTGACGGGTAAAGATTTGAAACCGCGCGATCCTCTACTCCAAAGACTCCAAATTTATCGACATTTGGACCTAAAACAGGATAAAACGTTGGCGAGTGCGAGTGTTGTTTGTAAACATCCGGAGCATAAGAGGAAGGATAGTGCGGCAGCGCCTCCCAAGAGTGATTTCCATTGCTGCCTCCAAGTCATTAATCTTGTAAAAAGTTTTCGGTTTATTAATGTGTTAACGTTTTTGAAATATTAATTTTTAGCCGTTGGTGGTAACACCCGGAGTGAATGTGATAAGACTGAGTAAAGAAGCGACGAACGTCGGGAAATACTACTTGGGTCAAATGGCTATTTTTATGAAAAATCTTCACTTGATTTCGCAATTGTTGTCACCACGAGTAGCTTTCGAAGTAAAAGAGGAGGCTCCTGTCGTGAGGCTACACAAAACCGATGCTCCGTTGTTGTCAGGGTTTGAGCAAATCATGAATCTGATTATTACGATCGGAAGTTATACAGTTGAACCAGTAAGTTGCAACATTATGGCTAATTGTTCTAAACAATTTAAACAAAATTCCTGAAATTGGTAAATGGTCCACTTGGGGAAAAAACTATTCACCAATCTAACTTTGTACTCGGGCTGCGCTTTGTTGCAATAGCGTTTCAGACTAACTGTTTGGAGAGCAGGTATAATATAATATGTCGAAAAACCCTTATTTAGGAAGTTGGTCCGGACCCGAAAAATGTATTTTTGTAAAAATTACTTCAATGACCATAGATTATCACGTATACATTAAATTGTGATTGTAATTAATAAGCCTTCCCAAATTATCAAATTACAAATACATAAATTTGTTTAAGAAATCTATTTTGCAAGTATACAGTATGTTCCCGGGTTAAGCTTATAAAAGGAAAAAAAATTTTACTTTTGTATTTACGCCAAGACTGCAAAGGAAACACATTTTTAGCTTGCCTTGTCTTTTAAGGTTCTTTATCTACAGGTTTCAGAACTAGTTTTAAATGTTAGAATTTTTTAATAAACTGTGAATTTTGACAATTTCTATCAAGTTATTTCTTTATAATCAAAATTCTGAACTTAATAATACATTTTATAACAAATTTTTACCTTTGATTTTACGCCAAAAAATTAAAAGAAATACTTTTTTTTCTATAGCAGATGTTAAACTATTTCTTTAAAAACTCTTTAGAGTAGATAAAGTAACACTTTAACAGCAAGGGTTGTTTTTGTTTTCTCTGAAACGAGCAAATTTGTAGTTAAAACTTCATTATTCTGACTCAGTGGAATGAAAATTTAATTTTTTTCTTACTTTTGGATTTGTAATAATAAATCTTTCTTTGCTTTTCAAGTCCCATCCCATTAGCGATTTTATTTTTTTGACAACGATGTCACTTTGACAATTAATTAATTAATTGAATAATGATTGTTTTTGTTAAAAATGACTGTTTTTTTAGAAGCTGTTTTTTTGACTTGCCATTTATTAAAATTATGTTTTTTTTACATTTTTGTTATTTAACTTGCGTTAACTCATCTGTCAAATCGACATTGTCAAAAAAATAAAAAGCCAATGTGGAATTTAAAACGCATAATCGTATATAACACTAGTTTACACGATTTTTATACTTTAAATTTCTTATAGATTTTGTGGCACTGAGTTAAAAAAAACTATTTAAAAAAGTCCACCACGTTACCTTTAAGAAATATGTAATTAACAAAAATACAAAAACTGCCAAAAAACATTTTAAAAGTGAGTTATTTTACTTGGTTTTATTAAACTTTTTGGATCAGTTTTCTTTATAACAATCCAACAGTAATCTACTAACATATTTTCATCCTAAAAACCTTCGTGTCGATCTTTGAAAACCCTTCAGATCTTGTTTGTAACTCATGCTCCCTAAATTTTTAGAAAAGAAGTCCAAATGCGAGTGAAATGTTTTTGAGACCTATTTAGACCCATATAGTAATAATTTTGCAATAATTCAGCAACAATTTGAATTTAAATAAATTTTAAATCGGAGGCATTTGTGCAGAAAGCAGGAAAATTATCGTCTGTAACAAAAAAATGTGACGTGATAGAAAAATTTAACAATTATTTTTGTTTAATTAAAGGTAAGTAAAAATAATAATTCGATTAAAGGTCGTATTGTTTGTAGACTATAGTGTTATTAGTTATTACAAGCTCAAAATCAAGAGAAAAATTAAATTTTCTTTCCACTGAGTGAAAATAATGAACTTTTAAAATTACAGACTTACTGGTTTCAGGTGAAGCAAAAAATATTTTTCTTTTGCAGTGTTAGCGTAAAATAAAAAAATCCCGTGACATACTGTATAATATTAGTTATTATTTTTATGACATTAAATTTATCACTTTGTTTAGAAGTAATAAATAAAAATAAATATAAAAAACGGAAGAAACTAGCTATTTGTTACTAAAATAAAAGTAAATCACAAAAATTTTGTTAAGGTAATGAAATACATGGGCATGCATTTTTTTTCTCTAAAAATTGCTTAGTGTCATTTTGCAAATTATTATAATCACCATTTAATAATCTATACTCATTGAAGAAATTTTCAGAAAAAGACCGTTTTGAAGAAACGTTTATCCTCGAATCCGGACCAACTTCCTAAATAAGGGTCTTTCGACATATTACCTGCTCTGTTTTTTCTGCGGGTGTACAACCTGTATATTTCTGTTTTATAACGCCGCTTAAATTTGTTAATTTAGTGTTTCAATATAGGCTGTCCTATCCAAGATATGAAGAGCAGACTTTCAAAAAGCATTTTGTCCAAATTTGCATTTTTGCAGGAGAGAGCAAAAACTGTCCTTTTAAGAAATAATTTTAATTTTTTTATCAGTAACAATAAATGTGTAAAATAAATATGTACAAATTGTACACTAATTTTACGGCTGGAGTACTTAGGCATTTTACAAAAAAACACAAATATGTCTTGGACATAATGGAGTTTGATTGTCAAAGGGGGACTTAATGCTATTTCAAGGTTAAAAAACGTTATTTGGTATTTATATATCTATTAATAAACAAATTTGTACATGTTTCACCTCTTTCTTCCACATCTGCACATGCATCTTCTACACCGGTTTTACTTGGATGGTGGTGTGACTTTTTTTGGCAGCGCTTTTTTCCGTTTTTTTGGTCAAGTGCGTCAACTGTCAAACAAATTGCATTTAGTCTAAAATTGAGGACAAAATGCGTTTTGTTTCAACACATGGGAGTAAATGCAGTTTGAATGTCCAGCCAACTTTCAATATTTTTACTTTCTTTATCCTATAAGGAAAGTATTGTAATCGGCTGAAATTTGACTTACCCAGATTTTTACATTTTTGGACGAATTATAGCTTCAAGACACCAAAAAAATTGGTTTGGGCCATTGGGTCGTGTGTGTGTCTGTAAACAGCTTATCTCGAGAACGAGATAGAAACTAGAAACTTCAAATTTGGTATGTAAGTTACATGTAGCAAGGGGACATAGCACAAAACAATTGGTAAAAATTGGTCGCACCGTTCGGCCGCAAAGACCAAAAATCAAAATTATACGGTTGAAGATACTATAAATAAATTCATGGGGATAAAAATTATTTAGAATCATGAAATATACCTTATTAAACAGTAAAATGTGATAAAATAAAAATAATAATGGGTACCGAACTAAAAAAAAAATGCACCCGACTATAACCCGCGACAACTATGATCTATTTCGCTTGTAACCCGGCAGGTGGCACTAACGCAAGTTAGGTTTGCTACTCGGATTTCCAACACCGTAAGGATGTTTTCTAAATAAGTTGGATAAGGAAAGTCGTGTGATGTTCACACCAGATTTTTTTAACACAGAACAAAATGCGATTTGAACCTCCAGGAAAGGTTCATTGGAAAGATAATTGCATATAGCCTGCAACGCCACCTTTATTTCAATTTATAAAAAAATGGACAAACTGCATTTTGAAAGTCTGCTCCTCATATATCAACATGTCTTAACAGCGTACATAATAGTGTATCACACAAGTAGAGTTGTAAAAGCAAATTTGGTATGTAATGGAAAAGTTACATGAAATTTCCGGAACACTCTTGACCCCCCTTTTTATTTAATTTTACAATACTTTGAATATTCTTCTGACCTCTTGGTATGGAAACGATAAAAAAAACTCGATTTAACCCTTCACACCAAACTTTTATTTTAAGGGGATTCCACCCGTATTCTTCTTATGGGAATTACAATGTAAACTCGATCTAAAATATCTCGGAAACTAACTGAACTTTTTGCTTAATTTTTTTTTAAATAAAAGATGTGTTATACAGGGTGTTCAAAAATTCGCGCACTTCCTTGAAAGGGAGTAATTGGGTAGTCCCCCAGAGTACTGAAAAAATGTTAAAAAAATTCTATCTGTCAAAAAATTTTAATGATACTGATGATCTTGTATATGTTTTTTTTTGTAATTATTTACTAAAGGTACAAAGATTTTGTCAATAAAAGCCACAAATAACACTAAACAGAAATACAATTTAGGATACAGCTTCTTTGTTTCCTCTTCTAATAGTTTGTAGCAAAAAAATTTGGAATTTTTCCAACAGAAATAAATAGTCATAGTGCAAAATTAAAACTCTCACAACTTCGGAATTTTTAGAGATAGATTTTTTTTAACATTTTTTTTTGTCGTCTAGGCACACAGTGTCACGGAAGTGCGCGATTTTTTGCACAGCCTGTATGCAGGGGATCAATTTTTGCTTTTTCCAAAAAAGGTAGTTATTAAATTTTTATCGAATTAAATGTAATTTTTTTTATTTTTTTTTAAATTCAGCCCCTATCAAATAATGTAAAGAAGTAATACGCAAAATATATCTTCAAAATATTGAAAAATGTAAAAACGCCAGCGAATCGGATTAATAATTTTTAAAACTTTTATCTTTTATAAGTTCTCTCTTTCCACTTGTGAATAAAAAAACAAATTTTTTACGAAATCAATTGTACAAAACTTGTAACTTAGTTTCCTGCTTATTGTCAAGATGTCAATAAATTGCACTAAATCTGATGATTACTTGAAAACTAATTTTTAGTCCGACAATAACAAATTCTTGAAAAAAATATTTTGTTTTGTAGTGGTTCAAAAAATTAAGGTAACTGAGTGAAAATTAGTTCAGGTGGGTGCAGTTGTAGGGAAACACGGGATGTTTAACAGAAGAGAAAGAAGTCATAATTTGCAAAAAATATAGACATTATTGTCACAAATATGGTTTTACAACAATCAGAACGTTTTAACAATTATTCTCTTAGAACCAAAATTTTACATTTTTCAAGTTTGGGAAGGTAATTACCGCGAGACAATAATGAATTAACACAATGACAAAAACGTTATAAGGTAATGGGGATTCAAATATTGAATATAAATTTTAAAATTGATTATTTTCGATTTGAGTTTTATGTGGTGCTATAGTTAGTTATGCACCACGGAAAAAAATGTTTTTTGGAATCAATTCAAAATTAAAGGTTTAAATGTCATTATATTTTGGTACAATAAATATTTAATCATATTCCATTTTTTGAAATTAATATCCTTTAATAATTATTTTAAAAATGATAAAATTTCAAAAAAATTAGGTGGTGCTATAGTTATGCACCAGAGTGTATTAATTAATATTAATTTAATAATAATTGAATATTTAGATAAACAAACAATACAGAGAAAACAATTATAATACAGTGCGATCAAAAAGTCTTTCTATCACGTAGACGTCCTAATTGAAGACGTATGTCGCATGGTATTTCGTATGTTAGCTAGACGTCAAAAAATTATTTAATATCTACAAATAATAAAATAATAATGAGAATAAAAACTCTCTTATTCTCATCTGAGGATGACTACTTTGTGATTGAAAGTTTGGGTTAAATCGTGTTTTTGTTTAATACTTTAAAACTTGAATATTTTTTCTTTTTTTTTTAGAAGTCTAGAATAAAACTAACGGCTTCTCGGGGTTTAAGTTTCCAAACGCACCCCAGTGAGCCCCTAACCACAAATTTAGAGATTGAACTCGGTGAAAGGCCCCCTTTTAGCAGTACTCGAACACCATTGCGAGTACTCGCCGACCTTTTATCAAAAGACCATCAAGTATCCATTAGCTGTCCTTGGACTTCTAAACCAATCGTCGTAAAGTTGAGTTTTACGCCGCCTTTGACGACAATCTGGCGATTAAATACAGTACAACACCGGAAATTTGTCCAAATCAATGTTGCAGGACAATGCGAAAAAGACATATACGTAGAAAAACCTCAACTAAATGTGGGGGATTTTTGTAAGATTATTGATAAAAATCATAGTTCTAGTCATGTGAGTGGAAATCCAATTTTTTTATTATTCAATAAATGAATTAAATATTTTCTTGTAGATAATTCCTCATGGGGTCAGTTTGTCGTACATGTGGGAACTCCTATTAACACCAAATGCGCAAGCACCGGCGATTAAAGGCGAATTTTCGCTAATGTACAGTTTTGATGAAAGCGACGACAGTAAAGTTTACAAATATTATTTTGATATTACAGATTATCAGGTAGAAAAATCGCATTTGTCGGCAGTTTCTTACAATTTTTTCCAGACCCTCTATATTCTAGAGGCTAGCGTAGAACCGACTAAAGGTAGTGAATTTTGCCGCGACGGCGCCCTCTGTCATCTCCATCTAAAAATAACAAGTGTGTGTCACTCACTCGAACAAAACAACGTCTCAAAGTCAGTAATGTACGAAGTTTTGGCCGAACAAAGCGTTTGGGCCGTTTGTGGCCGAACAGCAGGAGTCGTGTGTTTCGATTCCGACTCGGAACCCCAAAGTGTGGTTCTAGACGTAATGCCTTTAACAAGTGGGCATTTGCCGTTACCACTGGTCCGAATTTCGAAATATATCCCAGCGGAGACTTCCGGTTTGTTGATAAAAAATGTATGCAACTCGGGTGTAATAACTGTGTTGTAGATAAGTCAGGAAAGGTCGATAGTCATCCCAGGTTGGAGCCGTTCAGTCCGGGGCAAGTCTACAACAACAGCAAAGGCAAACAAGTGCATGTTATTGCAGCCGTTAGCGATGGGCACGTGACGTAGTTAGATTTTTATTTTGACTGATTTTTGTGCCAATTTTCATTTCCTTGCCTTGATTTTGGCTCAAATTCGTGCAGTATGTTCAAAGTTATGAATACATGTAATTGGGTAGGATTTATTTTTTTATGTAATTATTTTTTGTTTACATGTATATTATTGGTGTAAATATTTATCTTTATTTGTAAGGAATAAACGTATATTTATTATTTGTTAATTGTCTATTTATTGCTATAAAGTCACATCAAAAATATAGTAAATAAACAACAAGTCTTTATTGACATTTTTTAAATTAATTGTTACAATTGAGATGGGTGTTATGTCTGCAATTTCTGTAACAAAAAATCCTGGTGACAAACTTATAAGTACATTAAAGTTGTGCAATTACTGGCATGTTAACAAATTAATTCGCTAATCACAATGATCAATTTTGTTGCTATATGAAATTAAGCATTCGAAAAATCTAATATCTATAATTGAACCATAGACAGTATAAATAAAAATATAATATTTATGAGGTAAAAGTCGAAAACTTAATAAAAAATGCATAAACAAAAGATTTATGCATTAGATTAAAGCGAAATATGATGAAATATATATACAACTAACCGTAGCTAAATAAAAGGAATCTACTATTTCTTCTATCACTGGGTCTAAAATTACGCTTAAAATCTAAATGACGGATGACAAATATTTGGAAAAAACTGTTTCAATAAACAAGTTTTTTACAAAATTTGATGGCAGTTGATTTAATGACGAGGCTACCGACAGTACGCTTCTAACATTTCCAAGAAAAGCTTATTCATTGGTACTAACTCTTGCTGATGAACGTCTGACCAAAATCGTCTAACGACTTGGTCGGCTTGCCTTAAAGCGGGCATGCATAGTAGTAATTGCTGGATTTGGTGCAACACACCTGTTGGCCTAACAAAAATTTTACAATTTTTCACAATAACAATAACACAGGGCGACATGTCGTGACAACTTGACACATTTCATATCATTTTGTTCATCTCAGTAAGACAAATCCATCGCCGTCTCCATTTCTCGCCTGGGCATTTTTTGAGTTCAAGTGATTCCCGTTGGCGCTTTAATCTGGGGAAATTTTTTTGGCAAATTCAGTTTTTTAGCTTAAAGGGTTCAATCTCATAATATCAATTCTCCCTGGCGTATCTAGTTTTGTTGTATCCTTCCTTCCCAGCATTTATTAATTGCGTTATTTTTTGTTAATAATTAAAAATTATTCAGTTTTTCCTTAGTGACCCCCGTAACTAAGAAAAAATCGGAATCACTGCTCCAATGCATTTTTTACGAAATGCCTAGGCGGGATATTGATACATTTGATTAAGGAGGCGGTGGACAAATCAAATGCACTAAAAAAAATTTCAAAAAGTCCACACACTTTGAACTAATTTTTTTCTAATTTAAATGAATTTAAAATACTTTAACTTTAAAAAATCATTACTCAATAACTATAGGCCGATTTCCTTCAAATAAAGACCATTCTAAAGGGATATTCTTGAAATTGAATATTGGCAAACTTTTCTTCGAACAGTGTTCCAAGAAGTTCGAATTAAATCGAAGTAATCTAAGAAAAACCCTACGAGTAAATTTTTTCTTCTTCGTCACCATCGTGTAGAGCATCTTTTTATTAGTAAGAATCCAAATTTCTAAAATAATATACCAAGTAGTTTCTAAGATATGATTTTTTGAAGTTAAGGTTTGCTATTCAGGTATTGCGCCATATAGGAGAAATACATGTTAATCTTACTTAAAATTGCATTTTTATAAAAGTATTTGTTTTAAGACTCTTCTTTTGCTTAAAAATGGTCAATTGCACCTTATTTGTTCTAATTAGAATTACTTAAAACAAACAAAGAGTACCTGCGTACTAATTAAAGCAAATAAAGAGTTTTTTGTTCTAAAAATGATCACTGATTATTGAGCAAAAAGGATCTAGAAGTTTAAAACAGTAGCTTTAAATATAAGAACAAATCTTTTTCAAATTAAATGATTTTCCATTTAGATTCCTACCTGTTCACTTTGTTCTAGCTTTCTGAACTTTTTTTTTGAAAATGTTCTCAGCAAATGCTTTCTCATCACTTTCTACTGATGTTGAATGCAGTCAGTGGCTTCCTGTGCAACTGCTATCACAACAACTACTACCTACAAGCAAACTGAAGCTAATTGTAGAATGTACCAACAAAATAAATCAGGTGACTTATTGCGTTTAACATCACTCAAAAGTAATGAGAAAGTATTTGTTCAGAACATTTTCGAAAAAGTTCAGAAAGCTAGAACAAAGTAAACAAGTCGAAATCTGAATGGAAAATGATTTGATTTGAAAAAGATTTGCCCTTATATTTAAGGCTAATGTCTTAAACTTTTAGATCCTCTTTGCTCAATGATACTTTTATAAAATGCAATTTTAAGTAAGATTAACATGCATTTCTCCTATATGGAGCAATGCTTGATTAGCAAACCATAACTTCAAAAACTCATATCTTTAACACTACTCGGTATATTTTTTTGAAAATCTGGATTTCAACTAATAAAGAGATGCTCTGCATGATGGTAATGATGAAAAAAAAAAAATTACTCGTAGGGTTTTTCTTAGATTATTTCGATTTACTTCGAACTTCTTCGAACATTGTTCTAAGAAAAGTTTGCCAATATTCAATTTCAAATTTTATATCATTCTAAAGGGCAAGGCCATCCCTTTAGAATGGTCTTTATTTGAAGAAAATCGGCCAAATAGTTATTGAGTAATGATTTTTTAAAGTTAAAGTATTTTAAATTGAACAAAATTGATATAAAATTTGTCAAGTTGTGATGACATGATTTTTTTTGTCGCCCTGTGTAATTTGAAATAAAATACCTGAGAATGCCCACGGTGTCCGACAGTGCTGATAAAATCGAGTCCCTAAATTTTTTTAACGAGTGAGATTCATCTAATCGCACATCAGAATTCGCAAGAACGAGTGCTTTCAAGAGGTAGTATTCTTCCTTCAAAATTGATAAATTATCTAACCTTTCGACGACATGGCAACACTGAAATGAAATAAACCGACAATTCGCGTGCGTTTAGTACCAAAATTGATGGTTTTTACCGTTTGATATAATTCGATGGCCCCACAATCCCGCGACTGTTTCTCGTCGAGGGTGAAATCGTTGGCGAATTTAAGTCGGGCCAATTGGATCAATGGCACGCTTCTGTACGCTAACGTGAGTGTAAGTATTTCGGCCCACGTACTTTGCAGGAGTCGCATCTGGTCGTTGAGGGATAAATCGGTGAATCCCGGGATTTGTTTTGCCCAACCGATGATTCCTACCAATTCGCGGTCGTAGAGGTCGCTGAGTATGGAAAGGGTCCGATGTTTCGAGTTTTCTAGAGCTTTGTTGATTTCGAGACAATCGGGCTCGCAGATGGCCAAGGCGTCCAGCATTTTTATATCTGATTATGCAAAAAAATGAGATGTTTTGATATATCCATAGGATCAGCTCGTTTTAGCAAAGCTAAAACGGTTATGTGACTTTTAAATCACGTTTGGGACCAATTTTATTTTGTTTGTTGTTGATTTTTTGTTTAAATTATGGATTAATTCAAAAATAGGGGGAAAATCAGGTCAAGGTCCTGGTATAGTACTTGTAAAAGAATAGTTTTGTACATTCGTTAGTAAAAATAATGTTAAATATTAGAAAGATGTTCGGAAAAATTACAGAGAATTCTTTATTCGATCAAAAAAAGTTCCTATTGACATACAGGGTGCGCCAGAACTCGCACCCCAGAGAAAAATGCCATATAAGGTAAGATACCAGGAGCATGGAAAAAATGCAAAAAAAAATTTTTTATAAAAATTTCGAAGTTATGAAGGTTTAAAGTTTGCACTTTGTCTCTATTTATTTCTTTTAGAAAAATAATTTTCCAAGTTTTTTTGCTATAGGCTATTAAAAGAAGAAACAAGGAAGCTGTATCTTAAATTGTAACTCTGTTCAATGTTATTTGTGGCTTTTATTGCCAAAATTTTTGTCCCTTTACTAAATAATTATAAAAAAAACATATACAAGATCATCAGTATCATTAAATAGATATAAAAAAATGTCAAATGTCAAAAAATATATGTCAAAATTTTTTGACAGATAGAATTTTTTAAACATTTTTTTCATGTTCCTGGTATCTTACCTTACTTGAAAATTTTGTCCAAAAAAATTTTTTTTCAAATATTTCAGTAAGGGTATGAAATATATTTTCAAAAAAATTACTCAGACAATTTTCTGGCTCTGAAAATGGTGCGATCAAAGCATTTAAAGTGTAAAATTTAATTTGAATAAGGTTAAAAAAAGTTGAAAAATAAGACATTTCATATTCATTTAAAAATTGATATAAAACATCAGGTTCAGGTTGGGAAGTGGTCACTCCCTTATCATTTGATATGTAATGACAGTTCAGGTTGGAATTTGGCCACTTTCCAACCCGAAAATTGATAAGGGAATGACCACTTCCCAACCTGAACTGTCATATGTCATGTTTTTCAAAGTTTGATAAACGTTTTATTGGCTTTCTGTTCTTTAACATCATGTCATGTTTTTCAAAGTCATCCTTGGTCATCCAAATTTCGCCTTGGTAATGAAGTACAGTCACGATCAGAAAGAATGTCACCCCTAGACACCCGGCCGGCTAACAAGAGGCTGAACTCAAACCGCAGCAATCTTTTGGGTCATAAACATTAACAAACATTCCTTCGAAGGTTTCACCGGCTTGGAAGCATGATTTCGTGTTGTTACCTTAGTAACATCAACGATATTTTAATCGTGTAAATTAATAAATGTAATTAAGGGGTGACATTCTTTCTGATCGTGACTGTACCTCCCATGGTATGTAATCTACTATTTTCCATTTCGGTTTTGGCATTTTATGCAATACCTTTAGCAACGCTGACTGTGTATACTGTCGTTCTAAGTGAGAATTTCTTGTATTTCGTATTTCATTAAAATTAATACAATTTGAGCTATTTTCAAACGACTTTTGTACCGCATACATCAAATGTCATCAATTTTAACAACATTTTAGTAATTCTCACCAAATTTTCCAAGGTTTGACTTTTTATAAATCAAAGTTGAAGTGCTTCTTGGTCACTATGTTTAACTAATTAAAACGAAATATTTTAATATCCACGTTATCTATAAAATGTAATGTTGGTTGCTTCAAAAAAAATTCAGACTAATTATTATTGCTCGTGGGACAGCCTGTATTTACTATCATACAACTTTTATGTCACACGAATGTAATACAGTATTTTCTTAGAAGCCAATAAGTCTAAATCACAATTTTTTTCAAAATGAGATATGTGGTTCAGATGATACTGTATTGTTAAATCTTCCATTTGGCAATAATAATGCGTAAGCCACTCCTTTAAATTATTATCAATTCTCTTTCAACAAAGATTTTGGTTTTTCACCTTTGCAAGCTTACATACAATGTAGTATCATATTCCCTAACAATTTAGTAATGTTATTTAGAATTCTATTAAGAATTTCAAGGTTTCAACATTTTAAATCAATTTGATTTTCATTATTAGTCTATTATTGCCAACTTTAAAACAACATTGTTGCTAAAATAATAACAAAAATGGAAAACATCATATAAATGTAATAAATTTTTTTTGTTTTTCCTTTTTAAATTTGAAAGTGTTTTTCTTTTAATTCAATTATTTTTTTCTGCATATTTTTTTGTGGCAAAATTATTCGATTGGAGCAAAATTTTATGTCAAAAAAGAGCTAAAATTATGAGATAACTAAATATTCAAAAAAAAAACGGAAATATGCATTTAATAGCTTATTTTCACATAAAAATAGAAAAAAAATTGTTTTTTTTCTCTTGACAATTAAAATATTTCCTTAATCATGCTTTAAAAACTTGCTTCGTAATAAGTTTTTGCAATTACGTAAGTTCATTGAAGTAATAGCAGAACTTACGTACTTAAGTGATTTCAATAAAAAAATCTTGAACAACTGGTTTTACATAAAAACGATGATTTAAAGCCGTATTATTTCATTTTCATTAAATCTTCACAACACGAAATACAATATTGAAACCTTATTTAATCGCTTTAAATTAAAAAAAATCCCTTTTAACTACATCATTCATCATTTGCAGTAGAATTTTGAGCAAGAAGATTTACAACTTTTAAAATAGATAAAAATAATAATAAAACTTGGATTTTTCAATGCAAGAAGTTTAAACCGTTTATTTTGTACTCAATGTTAAAGAGTGCTTTTATCACCTAATTTCAGTAGATAAAGTAGTCTTTTATCGTCTAGTGAAATAAAGTAATTTTTATTTACTGTTTATATTCAAGAAATTCTAGTAGGAGAGTACAAAATAAAACGAAATATTATACACGACGATAAGAATTGGTTATCTACTCGTGAACAAAAAGTCCAACTGTGACTTCGCCACTCGTAAACTTTTCACTCACAGATAAACAATTTCTTTTCGTCTTGTATAATAATAGTTATTTATTATACAAGACGATAAAATTGAATTTTATCTTGGAGAGCAATTAATGAAAATTTTATCGTCGTCTACAGTGGCGGCCTTTGAAAACTAAGACATTCACTTTTGGTATACTATTTGCTATTTTAAAAATTTGTAAAGTGTAAATTAGGTTTCCATCAAGGATGACAATGTCAATTTCAATATTTCGGATTCGGATGGTGCTGCAATAAAATATTACTTATTTCTGTCTGTTTATTGTTTTGAAGTAAGGTTTTCTATTCTACGACACCGACTCGTAATTATTTGAATGACATTTTAGAAACTTCAGTTTCAGACCATTTTACAATGACAAAATTTTGGTTTAGTCAAATTATCTTAGTTTTCAACGGCCGCGACTGTACAATATAAAATTTTATTCAATCCTCACTAATTTTGTAGTCAATTTGGTCGATATTTATAAATGTCAAAGTAAAATTCAACAATGAAATCTAATGTCAAAAATCGTTAGCAACTAACAACCGCAGATATACAACAATGGATGTATTTTTTTATCATCTAGACGATAAAATTTCATTTTAACTACTGTTATCAGTTTTATTGAATTTTCTTACCTTCTAATTGCAGCATCGGTCTCTGTGCCGAAACGACCTGTACTTGATATGGACTATCCGGATTTCTTCTATATTTCTGCCTACCACCCCTAACCCTATCCAATCGCACCCCTTCTTTCAACATTCCAGATCTTAAACATTTACGGAACCTGCACGCTTGGCAAGCTTTTCTTCGTCTTTTATTTATTTCACATTCTCCAGATGCTGGACACGTATATTCTATATTACCTAAATTTCAAAAAAATAAATATTGATTTTCTTAAAAAAAAAAACTATTGAAAAAACCTTGTATTGTCCGTTTAAAAAAAGCTTTGCACGCTTCGCATGAAGCAACACCGTAGTGGAAACCTGAGGCAACATCACCGCAAACGAGACATAATCTTCGAGGAGAATCCTCTTCTTTCATTTCATCCTGAAATCGACGAAAAATTTACTGCACCATTTCCGGCCAATGAAAATTCAACTTAACCACCTACTAGAAGTATAAAAAATGTATCTTATTCATTTTATTCTACACGATATCTACATATTGAATACATGCATGCTATTATGTAGTCTAGACCACATTTGTCATTATGTTCCAATACAAAATTTAGACCTCTTCAAAAACCAATATAACAATTGGAGAAAATTGTTACTGTTCTCGGGAAACAATCATTTTAGTTAAAAATACAAAAACACAATACTTGACATGCAACTAGTCGCGTGTTGAAATGTATTACATTTTTTAGGCTGTCCTAGAGCTCCGTATTTCTTCGATTACTCTGACAGTAAAGAAGATAACGAAATATTTAAAAAAAAAATTAAAAAAAAATATTTTCGTCATTATAGGTAATTCCTATATATTACTTCCTATTCCTTCTTGATTTTTAAGGCTAAATAGATTAATTTAAAATTTTGTTTAGATTTCCAAACCCTAGGTTTTTTAGAAAACTTATTAAAAGCTCTACACAATAAAGTAATAATATACAGGATGTTTCATTTGAAAAAATCAAGTTACTTGATATTTTGCAAATGTCAACACTCTGTAGTAGTTACAAAAGATTGATCGAATTTTAACCATAATAATTTAGGACCAGACTCAGTAAAAATGGTTGCAATTGTTTTTATTCACTTTTTCTTTCTAGCAAAGCCGCTGCGATTTTTCAAAAATGGTACTTTTTTTTCATAAAATTGCCCATAAATAATAAACGTTCGATAAACCATAAAACTTAATATGGATATTCTTATAATTAAAAACTCTTTCAATTAAGCGCATAATGTACCGGATGTTCCGTAAGAAAAAATATAACTTTGTTGCGCCACCCTATACAGAAATTACCTATAATGACGAAAATATTTTGGACCATAGAAAAAATGAATGTCTATCGTTCAGAAGAAACCGCATTTCGTTATCTTCGTTATTGTGAGAGTAATAAAAGAAATACGGAGCTCTGGGACACCCTGTATGTATACACTTTTTACAGAAAACGGTTGCGATAAATATGTATTAATTTTTATTTTCACACAATTCATTACTGAAGAATTGACATTCTCTTAGTAGAATGCTTATATGAAAATACAGGGTGTACCAGAACTCGCGCCCCAGAGAAAAGGTAAGATACCAGCAGACACAAGACAGAAATGCTAAAAAAAATTTATCTATAAAAATTTCTAAGTTATGAGAGTTTAAATTTTACACTTTGACTCTATTTATTTCGGTTGGAAAAATAATTATTCAATTATTTTTGCTACAGGCTATTAGAAGAGGAAACAAAAAAGCTGTATCCTAAATTATATTTCTGTTTAATGTTATTTGTGAATTTTATTGACAAAATTTTTGTATTTTTACTAAATTATTAAAAAAAAAACATATACAAGATCATTGGTATTATTAAATAGACATAGAAAATGTCAAATTTCAAAAAATAAATCTGAAAAATTTTTGCCAAATAGAATTTTGTAAACATTTTTACCATGTTCCTGGTATCTTATCTTACTTGTTTTTTTTTTCTCTGGGGCGCGAGTTCTCCTGTATTCTTTTTATTCATGTTTTTGATAAAAATACAATTTTGTATAAGTTATTGATTACCGTCATTACGATTATTATTGGTTTATTTATTCAACAATGCAAGCAGACATTATACAGGTGCGCCAGAACTCGCGAGAAAAATGCCATATAAGGTAAGATACCAGGAACATGGAAAAATGTTTAAAAAATTCTATCTATAAAAATATTAATGTTATGAGAGTTTAAATTTTGCACTTTGACTCTTTATTTCTGTTGAAAAAAAAATTTTCCAAGTTTTTTTTGCAATAGGCTATTAAAAGAGGAAACAAGTAAGCTGTATCCTAAATTGTAACTCATTTGTGGCTTTTAATGGCAACATTTTTGTACCTTTATTAAATAATTGTAAAAAAAACATATACAAGATCATCAGTATCATTAAATAGACATAAAAAAATGTCAAAATGTTTACAGATAGAATTTTTTAAACATTTTTTTCATGTTCCTGGTATCTTATCTTACTTGAAATTTGAAAAAGACAAAGCTGACGTTGAAGAGAAACAATATTATGATAAAAATTGTTTTTTTTAAATTCGTATCCTAACAATTTGCCCAATCAGTGCAACATCTTGTAACATATAAAGATTAATAAGTTAATTAGTAGCTTTAAGTGCATAAGGTCATAGTTTTATCATTTCAAATGCAATCTTAAATAAACATAGAATTTTGGTAATAATAAAAAAATCTTCCATTTCTAAAAAAAACACTATTTAACATACAAGAATTTATTTTTCGTTAATGCAGATGTTTTGTTTACGTGGCAGTACAATAAACTTGTTTGGTATACATGATGAATAGTTAAGAAAACCCGAACCATCAGTTACGCAGTTTAAACTGGAAACAAACCAAAATCTGAATTTCCAAACGTCAAGATTTCGTGTTGGAATTTTATTAAATTTGTTGAACGATTGCAAATCACTCTCGGTGGTTACAAATAATTTAATTATACGAATTTAGTCATAAATTTCCAAAACTTGTTTATACTCGATTTCCCTTCAGTGCGGATTGTTTACACTCGTATTTGCATTAATAAACATTCAGGTGTTTTGTAAATTACATCAAACGTGTTAGTCATAGTGGAAAAATTCGATTTTCGTCGAATTTTTTCTTACCTCCATGTGTCCCATCCCTGAGTCAGTGTGAGGTTGTGTCGTTGACGAGCAATACTGTCGTTCTGGACTTCCCGGAGATCGTATACTACTGTCGTAATGATTTGCTTCTTGAAAGTCGATCTGCAAGGTGAAAATCTCAGCTGAGAAATTTTTCGAAATTTCGGTGAGCAAAACCTACTCCTGTATCATGCATAACAGTGGTTGTCGGGGAGTACATATCACTGTTGGATGGTGAACAATCTTGAAAACCATCCAACTCCTTTTTTATCTGTGGCACCCCCGACGAGACATCGCTCCCGACTCCCGGATCTGTCATCATAGACACCTGAAACAACCAAATTGCAAAATGAAAAACCAACTCAATTTTAGGTAGCAGAAATTAATTGAATTTACCAGATTTTACAAATTGCCCGTTTTCAGTATTTAAATTTTGGTCAAATACATACAGGGTGTGTCAGAACTCTTTAAGATAAGATACCAGGAACATGGAAAAAATGTTAAAAAAAAATGTCAAAAAATTTTAACATTAATTTATTGACATTTGATATTTTTTTATGTTTATTTAATGATACTGATGGTTTTGTATATGTTTTTTATAATTATTTAGTAAAGATATATAAATTTTGCTAATAAAAATAATAATATTTTTTCAACAAAAATAATGCAAAACTTCAACAACTTCAAAATTTATATAGATAGAATTTTTTTTACATTTTTTCCTCGTTCCTGGTATCGTACCTTACATGACATTTTTTCTCTGGGGCGCGAGTTCTGGCGCACCTGTATACTGGGAGACCATAGATTAAGATTTTTTTAGGTTGGCAACAAATATGAAATCTTAATTTGGCAACTTGACTTTCAAACTTAAATGTCACCATTCTATAGATAATTGTCATTTATTTCCAACCGTGGCCCCTGGTAAAGAGGTCTCTTAATAAATCATTCTAGGTATAGAAAAAAAGAAATTCAGTGTTGCAAATAGAATTTTTTTTTCTCACAATGATCTACTCTCTAAGAAAATTTCTGATCGACTTTGAAGACTTGTTAACTTTTGTACAGGGTGTCCCAAGTTTTAGGGCCAGTGCAAAAATAAATATTTCTAATTGATTAAAAAAGAATTTTGATAGCATAAACGATAAAGGTTTAAATACACTTTAATTTGATCTTTTGATATTGTAAAAATGTATTAGCAGCACGCCGTCCTAAACTTGGCCATAAATTACCAGAATTCCCAATTTTCAATATTAAAATGTTAATTACTCAAAACCTATCAACTTTTACAATATCAATTTTCACAGTTACTATTAGAAAAAATCAGGGAATTTTATAATGTAGAAAAAATTCCAATGAATTAACTTTTTTCCAAATTTGGTTTTCGTTTTTAGACTCATTGATATACCCTAAAAATTTTGAACCATATTAAAGCATCAAATTGAATGTCCCCGGATTGGGTTTACAAGAGGAAAAAATTTTTTATCTTTGATTTCACACCAAAGCTGGAAAGGAAAAACATTTTTTGATTTATCTGAAAGCAGCAAATCTGTAATTAAAACATCATTATTCTAACTCAATAGAAAGAAAACTTCATTTTTCTCTTGATTTTGGACTTTTTTCTCTGCTTTTTAAGTTCTATCACATTGGCGGTTTTATTATTTTCACAATGATGTTACTTTGACAAATGAGTTTACGAAAGTTAAATAACAAAAATATTTGTGAAAGACATAATTTTAATAAATGGGAACTCAAAGAAACAGCTTTAGGATAAGAAACATTTTTTAACAAAAACCATCATTATTCAATTAATAAATTAATTGTCAAATAAATAAATCCGCCAATATGATAGGACTTAAAAAGCAGAGAAAAATTATTCTAAGTCGAAAATCAAGAGAAAAAGTAACTTTTCTTTTCTCTGAATCAGAATAATAAAGTTTTTCTACGAGCATATACGAAACTAGATCATAACGCACAATTACATATGCGCAAAAATTGGCAATATAGTACGAGGTCGAAAACCTGTGCGATTTGTTTTCGCACAGTGTGTTAGAAATCTAACGCACAATTCACACTCGAATGTTTTGTATTTTTTCATTTAACGTATTTGTATCCATTATAAGAAATAAATCGTTATTCAATGTATTTTTGTATCCACTATAAAAAATAAATCGTTATGAAAAAAAATATGTTCGTAAGAAAAAAATTATTTGTGGTCGTAGGAAAAATAGTGTACAAAACTTGCAGGAAAGTGTCTAACTCGCACTCGCGGGATTGCCTGCACTCGGCTAACGCCTCGTGCGCAACTTTCCCGATTGTGCGTTATTTAACACTTTCCGTGCTCGTTATGTAATATACTATTTAAGTACAGATTTGCTTGTTTTAGGTGAAGCAAAAAATGTTTTTCCTTTGGAGTTTTGGCGTAAAATCAAAGATTTTTTTTCCTCTTGTAAACTCAATCCGGGGACATACTGTATACATACTATTAGCGTACCTATGGCAGTGAGACCTTAAAAATTAAATTTAGAGAAAACAAAAATCAATTAACTGGAATATTTTCTACATAATAAAAATTCTTTGATTATTTTCTGTGGTATTTGTGAAAATAGAATAATGATAGATTTTGAATGATTAACATTTTAGTACTGAAAATCTGAAACTTGAATAATTTATGGGGGAATCATCCCAAACATGGCCATAAATTACCAGAATTCGCAATTTTTAAAATATTAATTACTCAAAATCTATCAACTTTTACATTATTCAATTTTCACAGTTACTATTAGAAAAAATCAGGCATGGGATTCTTATCATGTAGAAAAGATTCCAATTAATTAATTTTTTTCCTTTGGTTTTTGTTTTTAGTCTCACAGACATGTGCTAAAAATTTTAAAAAATATCAAAGTACGAGTACTAAATCGGAGTCTATATAATCCTCTATCGTTTGCATTAGCAAATTTTTTTTAATCAATTCATCAAACTTGGGACTTGGTATTATGAAATTAAGTTGGCAACATTGAACAATGAAAACTCAGAGAATAGATAGGATACACCGCAAAAGCATGACTAAATAATTTAGATATTAGGTTTTCTTTCAGGTGACGGCTATGCCAGCAGCCACCCCTCAGAAATGCATGACAATTGACTATAAAATTGTAACGTTTCAATAGACAATGTTACCAAATTAAGATTTTAGAATTCTGATAACTTGACTGTATAACAATGATCACATCATTTAGTCTTTACATTAATCAATATTGCCAACTTATAGTCAGTTTTGCCAAATTAAGAATTAATTTTTGTTACCAGCTAGATAAAACCATAACCAGTTTTATTAAAATGAACAATGTATAAATTAATCAAAAAACTAAAAATAGCAACTATGTTTACTGCAATATACTTTATTAAAAGATTTGATTCTACAGTTGAAGAAATTTTATTAGAGTAGTTGGTAGCCGTCTCATTTTTTATTCATTTTGAAATTTGTTTGATTTAGATCTAAATTATAATGTCGAGCGAAAAAACTTGATTCGATTCGCCAAATCCGACACCGCTTTATCCCTGTGATTGAAAAAGGCTCAGGTGGGGCAATCAATCAAATCAAAATACTGTGGTCACCTCTTTATGGCCACGCTGTCTAGACGAAATTCAAGGCCGTTTGACAAACCAAGCCAAAAAATCTCCGGTTATTACACCATAATTTGCTTTTTTACGTGTTAGGAAAAAAATTAATAATTCTAGTCGAAAAGACAGATGGTGCATTTAGGAGCAAGGTGCAAGTAGTTGTGGCCTTGCACTTGAACCGGCGGACTTGTATGTAAAAAAAAAACTTTAGTGGTTCAGTCAAGGCTGACTTGTTCCACTCCTTGACCAGTCGCAAGGCAAAGATGCACATGGAGTTGTGTGCATTTTTTTACACTAATAAAACTGTTATTCGGCGTTTTTTAATGATATTAGTCTGGGACTTGTTTAATTTGCACATTGCCGAAATGTCTGTCTGGACGATGCGCTACCGAATGTTTGTTTTGCATCGGAATGAAATTTCAAGAGTAAACTGTTGTGTCTTGGATTGTTGCGAAGTATTTAATTTTGTAATTTAATTTTTATTATACAGGCTTGTATTATGAAAAACGCCCCAAGCCATAACTCCATTATTTTTAAAGTTATGACAATACTTCTTAGAACAAAGTTGAACATTTTTTGTCATCTATCGTTTGGGATAGATGCTAAATTAATGCTGTTTTCTGTTTCACCGGAAATCACATCAACTTTATTTTTTTAAATGGAACACCCTGTATATTTTACCACTTTTGGATTCTTTGTTTAATTGTCTTTTAACAAGGTTTAGTGCCTAAAACTAACCGTTCGTGAGATATTCACCAAATAATGTATTTATTAAAGTAGGCAGTGGAAAACAATAATATCAAGTAATGTTGACAAATATTATTCCTTTGCATTTTCTCTTACTGTTTATATACTTTTTAATGTTAATCATGGATGATAATATGTAACAGACATATTTTGAATATAATAAAAATTGTGGGAGAGCACTACGCTTTTACACTGGGTGATTTTTGATGAGAGACGTTCCAAATCGTCGAAAATTTAAGCGACTTAAAGAAAATTTGAGGATGTTTTAGGCTTTTAGAAAACCCAAATTAAAACATCTCCAATTTCAAAGAGATACAGAATTAGATAGGTATTGAAGAAAATTCAAGAACATGAATTTAAGAAATTGCAAGTAACGTTGGCTTATTGCACGCAACTGTTCTAATTTGGGTTTTCTAAAAACCCCAAACATGCTCAAATTTTCTTCAGGTCGACGAATTGGAACTTCTCTTATTGGAAACCGCCCAGTGTAAAGGCGTTGTGGTCTCCAACTATTTCTATTGCTTTCAAAATATTCTTGAATCATGTCTGTTAACACATTATCACCAGAACACCAAAAAGTATAAAAATAATAAGAGAAAATGCAAAGTAATAATATTTGTCAACATTACTTAATATTATTGTTTTCCACTGCCTAGTTTAGTACATTTTTAATTGACTCATATCTCACGAACGGTTGGTTTTAGGCACATGGTACTAAAACTTGTTAAAAGACAATTAAACAAAGGATCCAAAAGTGGTAAAATATGCAGGGTGTTCCATTAAAAAAAATAAAGTTGATGTCATTTCCGGTGAAACGGAAAACAGCATTAATTTAGCATCTATCCTAAACGATAGATGACAAAAAATGTTCAGCTTTATTCTAAGAAGTATTGTCATAACTTTAAAAATAACGGAGCTATGGCTTGGGCCATTTTTCATAATACAGCCTGTACCTGCATCATATACGCTGCAGCGTGCGTAATTTGGCCTTTATAGCACGCTGAATTTTAAAGTTGTCTAGGTAACAAGAAATAGTGAAATGTATGGACCAATTACAACGTGAAAAAATGTGCTTAACAACGTAAACTAGTAACCGTCTCTACGAAAACAAACAACCTTTGATAATTTTATTGTGTAAATTCACATTTTTTCAATGCTCATAAAAGATCGTAAATGGGCAGGTTTAATAAAAAATAGCTTATAACACTCGTTTATAAGCGCCTTTCAAACACTTACGACGTTAAAAGCACTTCGCTCTTAAACCCGTTGTGAGTGTTTTAAAGGCTTGCTTATAAACTAGTATTATAATATACTATTTCGTTTATTTAAAGACTGCTCCAGATAAGAATAATTCCATTCGGTGAAATTGTGATTAAATTTTGGAACGTGATTTTTAAAGGTCAATGCCGTAAAAGCCACAAATGAGCGTGTGTAATGTGTGTGGAAAGATACATGGATACATCTGCTCCTTATTAAAGAATCAGCAGAAATGATTGTGCTCTTAAATGTATAGAAAAAAACTACTACATACGATGATAAATTTCTAGGTCAAGGAAATTGTATTTATAAAGCAACAAGAGATAAAAGTGCTATTTACAAACATTGACAAAATCAAAATTAGTCGTTACGACTGAAACTAAATCCAAATATTCATTCAAAAAATTCTATTTACGTCAAAAAATTCTATTTACGAGATGTATCTACAGTGTGATAAAAATATTGATATAAAAAATAGGTTTATCAACAATCTGCTTATCCTATTTTTTCCGATAAAATGCTGAATCATAATAGAAACAAAAAATAAAAAAACTCACTAAAAAACCTAGCAAATAGTACATTATAACTAAGTAAGGAGATACTAAAAAAGGGCTCAGGTTATCTGATCAAGAAGCGTCTTGATAGAGCCCAAGGTTTGTATGTTATTTTATTCACAATCACATTTAGTTTAAATAATAAAATAAATATCTGTTTTTCTAACAAGTTGATGTCTTGACGTAGTTGCTATGCAAACAAAGAGCCATTTTTACATTTGAATAGCTCGAAACGCTGGTAATCATATATAAATCATTTTACAACCAAAAGATACATTTTTCTACTTTGCGTTCCTACTAACCCAAAACAGTTTCGTACTGAATAAAAACAGTGCTATAAAAATTATACTAAAAAAAGGGAAATTTAGTCTTATAATGTTGGCGACCTAACCGTTTTGCTATCGAACGCTCAGTGTTTGGTGTGTTTGGTTGAATTAATCATAGCAAAAAAATTCAGAAAGAACATTATGAATCGTGGTGCTTATGCATATCTTTAGGTCATAGGACAAAGTAAAATAAAAGGTACTTACTGTTATTTTTGAGACTTTTGTGATTAGGTAGGTTTTGCCGTCAACTTACTAAACAATATTGGGGTGATCTCATAGGGAGTAAATTGTTTATTGTATTTGCCGCCAAAGTCCGTATTTTTAGAGGCGTGTACATTGCAAAACGTCTTCGACACCTTCGAAATTCATTTTTACGAATAAAATAATGACACCGCGCAATGTTATCAATTGCCGCAAAATTCCCCACATTCCGAAATTTTATTTTTTTTTTGTTTAAAAAAGTGCAAAGTAGAAAAAATACTGTATGACATCTCGTTTATAAGGCATTTTGTCGCACTCGCTGCGCTTGTCGTGTCCTAAACCCGTGCGTGCGACAAAATGCTTCTTATAAAACTTTAAAAAATACGATACGGTAGAAGCATTGAACAAATATGCGAGCGCTTCAGAACAAAATTATTACATATTTTTAAAAAATCCAAAAATAGGAAACACAAATGTGTCAACAGTCAACACAATTAGAAAAAACATTTTTTTGATGATCTAATAGAGGTAGGATAACGTTTCACATAGACGGAATTTGGGTATTTGAATAGCCATATCGTCATTTTTGTGTCATATAAAATATATTTTATTGAAGAATTAAAGCAGCTTTTTTTACAACACTCTATATATCACTAGAAGTTGCAATGGTAATGTTAGCTTGTTTAAAAACAAAGAAATGGTAATAGTCGCCAATAAGTTGATTTACAATTTATTTTGCATCTTTTTCATCACTTAGTACTTAGAAAACTCTTTCATTAGTGACACTGGTTGAATATAATATAGTTTAAATTCTTTTAGTTGAAGATGCAACATTTTTTCATCGCCAACTGCGAACAAAAATCAAAGATAATTTTTTGCTAAAAATGTATTATAATAATTTGTTACAAATATAATTTTTTTAAATCAGAAAAAAATTAAGCTTTTCGAAATTGCCATAGCCGCCTATGATTTCCATTTAAAAAAATACAAATTTATCTTATTACGCCTAAACTAATAAGTGAAAAAAATGTTAACTACATTATTAAATTCCTTGTAAAAGAGTGCCTGCATAATGTCTTTATTTCAAATCCGTATCTTCTATAATAACGAAGATATAAATTTTTCTAGATTTCGCCAAAATGTCAACTTTTGTCTGTAAGTCGAAAATAAAAGACGATAGCGAGATGCGGTTTTAACCAATATTATTTTCTCAAAAAATTAGCCCCAGAATGTATTACTCGTTTTTAGCTAAACCTCTTAGTTTCGGAGATTCCCTATTCAGACATCCAAAATGCAGCACCCTGTACTATTAATGATGATGGAATTCTCGATCTCTAATAGGTTAATAATCGGCATATTACTAAAGTGATAAATCAGACATAAAATTTATTAGTAACACTGACTTATTGGTGATATGTTGTTTCAAGTGATGGCTGTGCTAGTGGTCGCTCTTCAGAAATGAATAAAAATTGACTACAAAATGGTGAGGTTTTTTTTTGATAGTCATTATTGCTAAATTAAGATTTCAGATTTGGAGTCTATTCGAAGACAAAAGTTACAATTATTTAAGATAATTTCAAAGTCACAGGCCACTTTGATTAGAAATTTAATTAAACGCATGGAAGAATAAAAAAGTCTGTTAAATGTACTCTTGATAATATTACAGAATCAAACTTTACTAATAGTATATTATGATATTAAGAGTAAAAGTAATAGTTTATGTGAACGTTTATTTAGGCGAACGAAGTGAGGCAAATGATTCAGATGAAGCACATAAGCTTACTTTTATTCCAGATAACATATAGTATTTTATCTGCAAAGGATTCAAATAGAGAAAAGAGCAACTCAATAATTATCAAGTAAATGAACAAAATAATCAGAACGCTTTGCAATAAAATCATAACAAACGTCACGCGTCAGTTTCGGAATCCCTTATAAGATTCTCGAAAGTGTTAATTGATTTAACTACTGAATAACTAATGTAGTTTATAGTGTAAAATGTCGAATGCTGATAATCTACCTTGTACCTCTCCAGAAAATGCTGAAAAAGCGAAAGGGACAAGAAAGAGACAAATTCGTAAATGTCATAGTAAATGCCAGGTAAAAGTGAAAAACGCTTAGGCGAAAAAACAGTGTTTTTACCCCACATCACAAAAAAATAATATTTCTGACGTTTGCGGATATTTTTTTAATTTTTTTAATTAATAGTTTCATTAGTTTTTTTGTGAAAAAATGGAACTTAAAAAAAGTTCTGTTTTCATCTATAAAATGGTAAGTCAGAAGCTGACTTTTAAAAGATAAATGTTTTTTTCATAATTTTCTTGTTTCAAATTCATTTATTTTTGTACAGAACAAGAATGCTTTGAATAAAAACTTGTGATTTTGAAATTGAGTTGCCAACACCTTCTGTTTCTATATTATTCAATGGTGCCAAATAGATAATTTTCAGAATCCCAGACTAATTGAAAACACAATAAATTATGTTGCAAAATTTTAGTCATATCACTTTTATTAAAGAATAATATGCGAATTTAAATCAAAAAATTTAATAAACATAAAACACAAAACAAAATTGCAGGGTATTGTGGTAATCGAAAAATATACTCAATAGTATTAAAAAAGTTAAAAAAATCAATAGGTATAGTCGATTGTTATGTAATAAAATGTAACAAGAAAAAACGGAATAACACCTTATAGGATTTTCAGTTGAAAACTCTGTACGATTAAAAAATAGGAAACGTCAAAATAAATAATAATTGCTATAATTATTAATTATTATTATGCTGGAATATAAATTAAACCTACGATTGGTTAACCTTCATATCTCAAAATTTCATCATATTTTATTAAAATTAATATAAAATAAAACACAATTGTAAATAATATAAAAAAAACAAAGTTTAAATGTTGTTACCTATACAGGGTGCGCCAGAACTCGCGTCCCAGAGAAAAATGCCATATAAGGTAAGAAACCAGGAACATGGAAAAATAATTTTCCAAGTTTTTTTTGCTATAGGCTATTAA
The DNA here is from genome assembly GCF_015345945.1 of Tribolium madens. Classification (NCBI taxonomy): domain Eukaryota; kingdom Metazoa; phylum Arthropoda; class Insecta; order Coleoptera; family Tenebrionidae; genus Tribolium; species Tribolium madens. The sequence continues at coordinate 17,418,180 of NW_025401063.1, read as the reverse complement.
AAGAGGAAACAAGAAAGCTGTATCCTAAATTGTAACTCTGTTCAATGTTATTTGTGGCTTTTATTGGCAAAATTTTTGTCCCTTTACTAAATAATTGTAAAAAAACATACAAGATCATCAGTATCATTAAATAGATATAAAAAAATGTCAAATGTCAAAAAATATATGTCAAAATTTTTTGAAAGATAGAATTTTTTAAACATTTTTTTCATGTTCCTGGTATCTTACCTTACTTGAAAATTTTCTCTGGGGCGCGAGTTCTGGCGCACCCTGTATATTAATTTTTTACAGTGAAAAAACTCTTGTAAAAGATAAAAAAATCTGGATTTAAATCCCGAATTTTTTTCTTCGCTACAGTAGTTTCAAATTTGGAGGTTTCAAATCAGTTTTTTAAAATGGAGTTTAAGCTGTACAATATGATATTATAATTCATTGGGAGGGCATACTTTAGAACAGCGATTTTTGATGCGAATACTGGAATTACACACATTACGACAAAACTTACAATTTTTCACGTTAAATATCTGTCACTGACACCATACCCGGTAGCAGTATGCAGTGTTGCAAACTGCTGAAAAGAAAAATCCTTTTAATTCTGTTGCTAACAGACACACTTCGTAGTAAGTAATAGGCAATACCATAATCATTTCAACTTATTTTTGTTCAATTTTTATAAATATTTGTCCGTTGTTTATTTAAAGTAATTATAATCGGTAACTCATAATTAATTAATTAAAAATAAAAACGAGATAAACATGTAGAACAATTTGTAGATAATAATAAAAAAAACATATTTTTGATATGTTGATTACTAATACATATTCGCAATCCATTTCGTTGGATGAAAAAATGTGTCAAAACACCTCATAACTTTGGTTCACAAATTTGCATAAAAAAGCTGTTCTCCCATACAGTTTTAATTTTTTCTTGAGTGATCAAAATTTTTGTTGTAAATAAATATCCATTCTTAGAATATCTCAGCATCCCAAATTCCGATTTATCTTTAGCACACGTTTCTACGTATGTATTTATTTTCATAAATCATTTCGCTATTACATAAACGTTCACACATTACAAGTACAATTTATGCAACTGACGTAATTTGCATACATTTCAAAGCCAGTCGTAGAAATATCAATGCCAGAATGCATCCACATTTTACATTTCACATACCAGACCGAAATTTGAAAGAAATTTCACATTTTGTTGATTTATTTATAAAGAATGTGCACCCACGACCACAAAGACTGGTGTGCCATGGCAACCGGAACGTCAAGATCAAGGCCGTGGTAAATGCACCACGGAAGACGTAATCCTTGTAATTTCACTTTGCATTTTTTCTCAAAGTTATGACTCCCCATTTCTAGCAATGAAAAAACAAACAAGTCTGCACTCATTAACATTGCAATAAAGCTCGACTTTCATCTACTTGCAATCAGTCAAAATCGCGCAAAGTAAACAAATTGCGATCAAAAAATGCATTTGGCCGGACTTTGTAACGTAAACTTTTGTATTTTTAGTTTGGGTGGTTTTCCGTTGTGTCCTTGAAGGATTAATCAAGTTAACCATGACCATTACTCGGTCTTTATCGAAGACAATTCGGCCCCACTAAAAATAAAATCGGCTCTAATTTCGTTAATGCGCAGTGATGTCATCTGACCTACCACAATAATAAATTTCGTATCTAGGATCTAAAAAAAAACACATCTGGTGTTGTATATTCATACATAAATGGATTCAGGATTTTGGTACTTGATGAAATTTACAAACAGTATATAACACACGTCATGTGCAGATGGAGCTTGTCATTGATCATATTTCAGTCAGAACACGCGTTGAACCTAATTTGCATTCAAGAGAGACATGTTGTAACCGGTACTAAAGCAAATTGTTGTCTTTTGGTGAAAAAAATCAATTTGCGTATGTGTGACGTTGATTAAAAAATTAAAGTACGAAGTGTAATTACATGAATTACAAGTGGACTATACCAACATGAAATGAGTTGAGGTTAAATATAATCGTTACTAGAATTTACATGAACGTGATAAGTTGAAATGTTTAATTTCAAAGTAACTTTTCGCGTGTCCGGTGGTACAATAGAATAAATTAAAATTAATTTTAACACAAAGTCAATTTGATCTAAAAGAAGCTCATAGTTCCTGCTAAATAGGTATCGAACAGCCTTGAAATTTATACACAATTGAAACAAACTTTAAAAAGCTGGTTGCTATGGCTTTACTTACCCACAGTTGGATACAGTAGTAGTGTACGAGTTTTAGGTATTTTTTGCTTAACACTATTTTTCTTTTTTTGTACATTATTATTATCTACATACAGCCTTACTAATCTAGTCCATCGCCTAAAATTATTTTCAACCATACAGCATGTCCCAAAAATAAGTTACGATACAAACTTGTGTTTTTTTTAAATAAAACACCGTATGTTTTTGGCATTTTTGAATGTAGCCTTTTGAAATAATGTTTTTACGCTAAACGTTTATTAGTCGATTTTGCTTAGTTTTAGAAATAAGACGTTTTTTTGACGAAAACACACTTTTAAAAATTTATTACACAGAAACTAAGACAGCTAGAACAAATTTTTTCTTACTTCTGCAAAAAAGAAAGTGCAGAATTTAAAGCTGTAACAATTTTTTAGTGTTTTGCATTTGTAAAGATTAATACATTAAGAAGTTTGTTAAAACTTAAATAACTTAAAAAAAATAAATGGAACACCGTATTTTTTATTTTTGCATCTAATAGATTGATAAATTGTCTATCTAAAAAAATAAACTTTTAATGTCTCGAATTGATAAATGAAAAGATATTTAACATTCAATATTAATTTTAGCAACAATGTCTATCAATATCTGAGCATTGTTGATACTATGTCAACCATAGATCACTTATCCGTTGATTTATCCAAAGATTGTAAAAATTGACATAAACACTGAAATTTGAATTATTTTACTGTAAAAATAAAGAATATGGATTCAGTTTAACACAAATGTGATTATTAAGTGATACTTTTTTCATCTCTTGTGCAACTGTGCACTTTTTGGATACTGAAACAATAGTAATGATTTTTTTTTAATGTTTAACGTTAAATATATTTTTAGTTATTGATTATAAACACCTAAAAGTAAATAGTTTTAAATGCAAAAACAATAAATAGAGTGTTCCACTTAAATTTTTTGTTTGTATTGAACTTTTAACAAACGCCTTCATTTTTTTTATTTTTACATATGCAACACACAAAAAAATGTTACAACTTTATAGCTTGTACCATCTCCTTTGCGGTAGTAAAAAAAATTCTAGATGTCTTACTTTTTGTGTAATAAATTTTTAAAAAGTGTATGTTTTCGTCACAAAACCGGCTTATTTTTAAAACTAAGCAAAATCGACCAATAAAAGTTCGGCTTAAAAACATTGTCATAAAAATCTACATTCAAAAACGCTAAGAAACATAAAGTCCATTAGTGACCTTTAAATGGTAAAATTGAAAAAAAAACTATATAGGACATCGCCTAAAATTATTTTCAACTATACAGCGTGTCTCAAAAATAAGTTACAATACAAACTTGTGTTTTTTTAAATGAAACACCATGTTTTTTAGCGTTTTTGGGTGTGGATTTTTATGACAATGTTTTTAAGCTAAACTTTTATTGGTCGACTTTGCTTAGTTTTAGTTTCAATTCATTTAATTTTTTTAAGTTATTTAACTTTTCACAAACTTCTTAATTTATAAATCTTTCAAATACAAAAAAATTACTACAGCTTTAAATTCTGTACTTTCTTATTTGCAGAAGTAAGAAAAAATTTGTTCTAGCTGTCTTAGTTTTTGTGTAATAAATTTTTTAAAAGTGCATGTTTACGTAAAAAAAAGTCTTATTTCTAAAACTAAAAACATCGTTTTAAAGGCTACATCCAAAAATGCAAACAAACATACGGTGTTTCAATAATTTTAATTTTTTTCATATATTTAGGTCATGCACTAGATTAGTACCTATCAATCTCCGATACATTTTTTAAAATTTTACCATTTAAAGGTCACTAATGGACTTTTTTTAACTCCCTGGGACATCTTGTTTGTATAAGTAACACTATTTTTTTTATTTTTAATTCTTTAAATAAAAAACTATATTTTTTATTGCGTTTTTGGATTCCCCGACTTTATTCTATGAAAGTTTTGAAAATTTTTGTATTTGAACCTTAAATTAAAAAAATGATAACTTTGTTATTTTTAACTATTATAAAATAGTATTTGAGTATTTAAACGAAAAAAGTTTGATCTTTCTTTTGGTGGATTCATAATATGTATTTGAAAAAATTATCAACAAACCTCCAAAATTTAATGTTACGTTTGGGGAAATTCAAATACCCAAAATTTACCTAATTTTTTTAAATAAAACTCCCAATTTTTTCTTTACTAAAAGGAAAAGAATATTTAATTCTGCTTATTACTCCTATCATTAATATCAGAATCTTAGGATTTTCAGCAGATCGTTTATTGAAACTTACACAACCTCATTCATGAAGCATTGTTACACAAATTTATTTCTGATTGGATATGTACAACATCCTTGCTCTTTTAATCGCATGAAATAATTCACTTTCTGGAAGTTTTGTCGCTGTCTATCTCCACTTTAATTCAATTTTTCTTCCCTTTTCGTTTTGTGTTCACGTTTCGTCGTGCGTGACTCTACCTACGTGACGGTAGAAAATCCTGGCGCACTTGGACCTCTGGGTCCTCGGCGATGGCCTTGACAATGAAGCTGGTATTCATCACGCCTACATCACGGTGCTAATAAACAAACCGTGCATTTTAACGTCCGTCGTGTTCTCGTCGAGCCGAAAATAAAATAATCCATGACTCGATTAAAAAGATTCATTTGAATAACCTTGGAATTTCATAGTTTCTTTTTTTCTACGTTTATCTCTAATGAATAGAGAGAAGCCTCAATTGATGGGAATCATGGTAAATTAATTGGTTTTTGTTAAAAACGGATATTTGTGATTTACACGTTGGCAATATTGGAGTTGGAGCAAAATTCATAGAACGCCTAATTAGTCTCGCTGCTATAATCCGTGGGCCATTCACGACATCGTTAATATCATTTTAGGGACTATAAATAAATAGGCCGTGTGAAATATAACCGCCACCGGATGCCACCATAAACTAATTTTTCAAGACATCCATAATACAGGGTGTTTGTGGATTGCGAGCAAATATTTTAACCACTAAGAGAATTTATTATGAAAAGTCGAATTGAAGTGTCCAAAGAAATTCCGTATCCAAACTTTATTTTTGCAATTTCCCCCCTATGATTTTCACGAGTCGTTCAGTGTGTCTGTCCTTGTTAGTTAGAAGTAAAAATTTCAATGAAAATAAATTGCATTGAATGTTGACCGTGAAAGTTTTTATACAGAAAAAAAGAAACTTTTTGTCCAAAAAAATTATCACTTGTTTACACGTGTCAGTTTAGGTAGTCGTTAATGCGCTTTCGGATGAATTGTGCACATCGATTTGAAATCAAATTGTGAATCAAGTCATTATGGCCAACTACTCAAACACCAAATTAACTAGTGTACGGACATCGCACTTCCAAGACCGATTTTCACTAAATGTTTGGGCAGCGATCATTGAAGATCACCAAATTGGACCCCACATATTACCTCAACTTTTAACTAGTGCCGTTTATCTAGATTTTTAGGAAAATGTGTTGTCCGATCTGGTGGAGGACGTGCCCTTGGCGACACATGCGGTATTTACAAGTGGAACAAGTCGTCACCAATAGATTGAACAATAATTTTCCCTAGAGATGGTTTGGTCGCCAATGACCACCTCGGTCACCAGATCTAAATACGTGTGTTTTTTGGGGGTTCACATGAAACAATGAGTGAATTAGTGTACGCAGCTCAAATTTATACCTTCGAAGGGCTGTGTGTGCGAACGCAAGCTTCCCTAGCCCGAAGAGTACAAGAAGTGTGCATTGCCAACGAATGACCACATTTCGAACAATTTTTTATAATAGCAAGTATTGACCCACTAACATTGACAGTGATCTACCCTAATGTAGCGATAATTTTTTTGTCTTTACGCTGTTTACTTTCCAAAGTTGTTTCTTATGAATGATTGTAAACATCGTATTAAGACATAGGCGGTGACGGGTTTTCAGCCTCAATTTATTTTTAATTTTAACTCAGAAATGACGTGCTTTCGACAAAAGTTGGAATAACGAAAGTTGTTTCTTTTGACGAGTCCTATTAGTGGTTAAAATATTTGCTCGCAATCCTCAAACACCCTGTATACGAGGACTTTTGACGAACAAATGCACAAATTGGGCGACCTTGCAAAAATCACCGGAACCGTTACAGAATTCTAGACTATTATTAGACAGAATGCATCACATGCTCGAAACAAAACCTAACCTAGGTTAATAAGTAACCTAATTTTATCTATGGAATACCACTCGAAATATCTTTTTTTTAAATTATCTTGTCGCTAATTGAAGTCAAATGAGTTGCCCCAAAGCCACGCAAGGTTTTTTGGGGCACTGAAATTTTGGAAATAACTCAGGGACGAATCAACATAAATAATTCCAAGGTTGACTCACGTGTAATTTGTTGTGGCTGTCGACAACATCAACGGTTTGAACGGCAGTCTGGTATTTTTTTTAATAGGTTTGGCTTATAATAGGTTTTGACTGCGAGCTTGGATCGGGAGAACCGGAATTGCATCTGTTGCGAAGGGGAAATAATCTTTCAATAAATTAAGTTTAAACAGTTCGACAAAAATTAAGTCTTTTCCCTTACTTTTAACAACATTGTATAAAACATTGTAACAATCCTAAAAATATTAAATCTAGAAACTAAAAAACACTCAGGTATTTGAAACGAAAACATCATTATTATTATTATGATTATTATATTGTACACAGTTATTAATATCTATTACTTTGAATTAATATTAGGTATATGAAATTTTGTTTAAAAAGATAATTATTGTTAAACTTTATTTTCATATTATTGAAATGATGACAAAAGCAACTAAATATAATGTTGAAATTGGTATCTTAAACAATGTAATAATGCTCTCATGAATGTTGTCAATTAACACAGGTCATGTTTTTATAAATTTGTACAATAAACAGACAAATGGCAGGTTACAAGTTACTTACTATTCAAGAAGACATAACACTATAACTCGCTTTTTTTACAACACCATTCCCATTTAAATTATTTTTACTTTCTTTATTTAGTTGCTAGGAACTCAAAATACCGGATGACTGTAAATGATTGTGATTTTTTACCGTAAGTTGATGTCAAATTTAAAATTTTAGTTTGGCAACGTTGATTTTCAAATTCAAACGTCAAACTTTTGTAGGCAATTGTCATTTATTTGCGACAGGCGCCTGCTGATTTAGCCGTCACTTAAAACATTCTTGTAATAAATTATGAGAATTATCAATAATTCAGTGTTGGCAATAGGTTTTTTTTCTCATAAACATTAATAGTCACCCGGTACATAAACAGATGTTGTCATTTTAGTAATAGTAAGTATAAAAAAATGTATAATTTAACACTACTAATGTGATAAAATACTTTTACGGACTGCAAACTATCTTAGAAAAAAACTACATAAACAATTTTTATAGCTATGATAATTTTTTATTAATTTTAATATAGAATAAATTATGTATATATACAGTGTGTCCCCAGATTGACTTTACAAGAGGAAAAACTTTTTTCTTTGATTTTACCCCAAAACTGCAAAGGAAAAAAAGTTTTTGCTTTCCTTGAAACCAGCAAATCTGTAATAAAAACTTCATTATTCTAAATCAGTAGAAAGAAAAGTTCATTTTTCTCTTGATTTTAGAATAATTTTTCTCTGCTTTTTAAGTCTTATCACATTGGCGGTTTTATTATTTTGACAATGATGTCACTTTGACAAATGAGTTTACGCAAGTTAAATACAAAAATATTTGTGAAAAACATAATTTTAATAAATGCAACTCAAAGAAATATCTTTAGAATAAGAAACAAAGTCATTTTTAACAAGAATTATCATTATTTAATTAATAAATTAATTGTCAAAATAACAAAAAAATTAAATTACAATGTATAGTTGTCAAATAAATAAAACCGCCAATGTGGTAGTACTTAAAAACCAAAGAAAAATTAACTTTACACTGAATCAGAATAATGAAGTTTAAAGTAAAGATTTGTTTGTTTCAGGTGAAGCGAAAAATGTTTTTCTTTTGCAGTTTTGGCGTAAAATTAAAGATATTTTTTTTTCCTCTTGTAAACCTAATCCGGGGACATACTGTATATACCGAGTGTCCCAGGCCGGCTTGGATATAGAAAATTAACATGGAAAATTAGTTTTTATTTTTTCAGGCTGTAGGAGTAACAGAAATCAAAATCTGACTGATGGAGTTTGTAGTGCTTGAAGAGGGTTATCTTATCGATATTTTTGTCGATTCTCCAATTAACTTCATATAGGCGAAAACGACCGTCTAAAAATCGAAATTTGAATTTGCCGGGTTAGCGTTGCTAAGAAACGAACTATCAAGTCATTGTTGCCAAAGGAGAATTTGACACAATTTTTACTTGATAGTTCGTTTCTTAGTAACGCTAACCCGGCAAATTCAAATTTCAATTTTTCAAGAGCCGTTTTCGCCGAAATGGAGTTAATTGGAGAATCGACAAAAATGTCGATAAGACTGTCCTTTTCGAGCACTACAAGCTCCATTAATCAGATTTTAATTTTTGTTACCCCTGCAGCCGGAAAAAAATAAAAACTAATTTCCCACGTTAATCTCCTATATCCAAGCCTGCCTGGGAAACCCGGTATATATTTTTTTAGCTCATACGAGCGCTAATATTCATACGTGAGTTAGGCGTCGCAACTGGGGTTTTGCCCCATTCTTACAGCCGATTAAAAAGCGAATAATCAAGACACACACGAAATCACTGTGCGTACAGTGTCGGACAGTGAATTTCGTCCACCATTTTTCCGTAAATTCACAAACATTCACTGTAGTCTGTGCTTTATTGTCATGATAATTGACATTCAAATATGTATTGTCAAATTTAATCAAAATCGAACATGCCAGCCGTAAGTAAGTTTAATAAAATAAAAATTATTGAATTGGTACTAAACCTCAAGCAAGGTAAGACAAAGCAAAGGTAAAAAGTAGCAAGGAGCATCGAGCATTCTGTCAACATGACAAACGTTAATCAAAATTCTGAAACAAGGTTAGAAAAACCTAAAGGCTAATTTACACTTTTAAGATGTCAGAGAAATTGGGCGGACAAAATTCAATGTACGGCACTGTACGTTTAAATATCTGCAGTCACATAAATTTCACCCTGTATATTTTTTTAAACATTTTCAAGTATTATACAAAAATAAATATTTTTATTCTTCGACACTGTCAAAATTTACGGTTTTTCTCCCGTGTAAGGAAGTTTTAACAACTGTTTGGCATTTCTCAATACAAAACGTCAAATTATTTTTAACAGATTTAAAGCAAGTTTAAGCCTTGTTGACTCTAATTCGAAGAATAAAATGTTGTATTCCACTCGTTTGAGTGTAAATCGGACGCTTTATTCCACCTCGTGGATGGTAAAAATCCACTCGGTCAAATAAAGAAAGAGTCCGATTTACACTCAAACACGTCGAATAAATAACTATAAAAAAATCATGAATTTTTAAAATAATATTTTTTTTTTCAATTACATTTTTTTGAATGTATAATTACTCGTATTATCAATAGCGATAGTGCAAGCCAAATTGGTGATAATTTTGTCGAGTACACGAGACAAAATTAGAATTAATTTGGCATGCACGAGGGGTATTTTGCAGACTATTTCCAGAACAAAATTTACAAAAATAATATTTTTATTGAGAATTAAAAAAAAAATAAAAATATGTCAATCAAATCTTCCAAATTAAAACAATTCAACAAACATAAATTTTAGATGTATTTGAGACAATGAAGTTAAAAAATTTTGGTGGTACAACTTTAACTACAGTATTTTACAGTAATTTAGTTGTTTGTATCAGAGGTTCAAAAATTAAAAAAAAAACATTTTAGGCAATTTTATACATTTTCCGAAGCAATTCGTTATTTACTAACAATCAGCCAAGACAATAATAGAAACAAATTATCGCATTTACTTCGTCACTGGTAATTTCGCAGGAAATGACAGCAACTTTTTCGAAAAATCCTATAATTTCACTTTTATCGACAACTCTGAATCACATTATAAAATCAACAAAACAATCTAAGATGGCATTCAATATTTTACGGTTGTGATAAATACTAGGTGATCGAGGATAATTTGACCCGATCTGTAATTATGTAAATTAATTTCCACTCAAATTAATGTAACAATGTGTATAATCTACGCCCAGTAAAGTGATCATTCCCGATTGCGTAACTTCATTAAATTACACAATTACGTGGTTATTCAATTTCGAAGTTATCAATATAATCTAGAAATAAAGACACTCGTGGTAACAAGAAGTGTTTGAAAGCAACATCTGTCTAAAAGATAAACACCGAAGGTGATATGAACTTCAAAGGAATTTTTTTAGTGAAAAACCAGAGAAAAATCAATGCTCCAACATACCACATCCTGCATCCAGCTCTCCATTACCCAGTTATTGGCAATTAAACACATTAAACCAACAAAGTTAAAACTTAATCATCGAAAATGCTATAAAAGGGTGTTAAGATATCACAGAGTTGAAATTGGGTGTTTTTTTCACGATTCTCGAATCACAAACACGAAAACTGATGCCACTTGCTGTGAGGAAACTGGAAGACCCAACCACAATCAAGCCGCAACTACGAATGACCACGTGCTCGCAACGTTCACGAAATAAAACATGACTTCGGCTGGATTCGGACTTCAAAATTATCCTTGATTGTTACTAATACAAAAAAATTGACAATAACGGAACGAAACATTGACGAAATTAATGTAAACAATCACGAAAAAATAATGTGAATAAATTCCTAAATGATTATTATTTAAAAAATAAATATTCATTTATGAATAAATCTCAAATTATTTTTGTTGGTTTAGAATTGTTACAGCATGAGTGAAATTTATTATTAAATAAAAATATAATACGTACTTATGAGAAAATTATCTCATTTAAATCTCGAAATCCACCAAATTAGCTATCTTATCACTCAAGATAATAAACACGTAATTGCAATTTTTTCAATCAATTGAACACAATTTTGATAAATGCTCTTGTAGCATTATCTAATAGGAAAAATAATAACATTTTTTATGACTAAGCAATTCTAGGTCAATCAATTTTGTTCTAAAGATAAAATATTAAAAAAATCTTTAGGGTGGTTACGTGACAATTTTGATTTCAGACGCACCAGTTTATCATGAAAGCGCCCCTGAACTTTCATGTTATATCAACTTCGTTCAAGGCTAGAACAAGGAATAGATTACGATCTATTAATAAATACACGCGAAATTTTATTACGAAAATTGAATGATCAAAACACGGGAAAAAAATCAAATCCATGAAAAAAACAAAATTCAAAATTTTATTTTTATTGGACCACTTTTAAGCCTAATGGATCCTACCTGGTTGGGTATAAACAAGTTTAAAAACTTTCCTGGAATTATAAAATTCAATGTATCTTGTACCTACTTATCTATAATTTAAAACAAGTTATTATTTACGCCGAGTCCAAACTTAATAATTCTATTTGTTTGATTTTCACGAAACATATTTGTCCTAAAATTTAATAATTCCATAAAAGATAAAAAATCACAGCATTATAATAACAAATGGAGAGAAAAAAGTACAGACTGCGTTAGCATTTTGCATAATATCTGCATTTATTTCTGCATTGCACTCTCATTGGTCATGCAATTTGATAATTTTCACATGTTGTTGTCTGATCAAATTAGAAAAATAAAAGGTGTCTTTTATCAATTATCAATAATTTGTTACTTTATTCCCCCTTTAAACCGAATTGACGTTAATGTTTTTTACTGTTATTTTTTAAGGTCAATTAAATTGTCTATATTTTTTATTTTATAAATGTAGTTTTTAGAGGACGTTAACAGAAAATTAAACACACTAAAGATCGAATCGTCAATGATTTTTATATAAATATTTTTGAACAGAAAGGCAGTTGTGCAAACATCTGTTATCTGGATTATTGATTTTGATTATTTACAAATGCAAATAAATTCCAAAAATAAATGTTTCTAGGCAACGCGTCATTTTTGCCATTTTTATAAGGTCGAAATAGAATTTATATTGAAATCAGAACAGTGAAAAACTGCACCGTTTTATCTCATAAAATGTTCATTTCAACTAAACAGAATATGTTTTCCTATACTAGATTACATATCACCTGATCCGCGGCAGATTTTCGCTATAATATGTGTTAAATACAAATTACGTAATTGTATAAAAAGTCATTCTCATTCTATTTAATTAAAACATCAGTGATAAAGTCTTTTTGTTGTATCAATGTATAATATTTAAAATTCTAAAGTAAATTTGCTTAACATTCGAGCAAATTCATTACGTACCCACTTCGCATTGAAAACATGTAAATAAGAAAAACCGCTTATCTAAATTTTCACATTTAATTATAGAAATAGCTTCGTTACATCACACCAAATTATGTTAAAGAAAAAGAATAAAATTCTGCGTAGAATAGCTGAGTTATGCTCAACATAAAAATGCAATAATCGATCACTATTAAATTCATGGCCTATGACAATATAGGTTCTGTGTTGTCTACCTTGAAATATTAAAAAGGTTTACCAAGTTCAATGTCAAGGCTAAACTGCAAAACAAGTAATACATACAAAAAAAAGATTTTTATCAATTTCGAAAAATGCAAATTATGCAACTATTTATACACATGTGTCCACCAATTGTATAAAATTTAGGGCCGTGCAGAAATGATCGAATTACATCAAAGTTACGTATTCAAACGTAATTAAATTAACACATTCCAACTCACAAATGTTTATAATCACAATTTTCTACCAAATAATTAAAATTTTTACAATATTTAAAAATGGAGTTTAGTAAATATTCACACTGTAGATGAAAAAATAGACAATCGGCTTACTTGACTTACCCTGACTCGAGATCGTATATCGCCACAACAGTCACAAATTTAAATATCACTAAAATGCACGACATAAATTTTTAAACTAACCTTTCACAAACACTTACGAATACAATTCATATTTTTGTTGCAGTAACATTTATTAACAAAGCTGCCATTTTGTAAATTCCAAGTCAGACAAATGACATGTCGCGTCATCTACTGACAGTTTGCTGAAGTAACTAAATTCAATTTCCGCCGCCTAATTTAAAACAATCAAATTGTGTTGAAACAAAACAACAGTTTCCGTTTGTTATGTTTACTGTTTGTCAGATAAAGTCTTTTGGAGGAAAATGAAGCAATTTTTCGAGCATCTAGAAGGAGTCAAGTCATGTTGGTGGCCCTACATTGCCACTTTTATCATTTTTGTAATAGGAGCAATTAGGTATTGTTTGATTTTTTTCTTGGATTTTTGCGGAGTCTCAATTGCAGGGCGTACATTGGGGGTGCTCACTGTCCGACTAGAAATAGAATAGATGGAAAAATTGTGGTTATTACAGGAGGGTCAAGCGGAATTGGGCTAACTACAGCCAAAGAACTTGCCAAAAAAGGTATTATTTTTTAATAAAATTAACACAAATTTAGCATAATTAATGCAATTAATTGCTACGTTACTGTCCAATTTAAAAGATCAAAGTTTCACGAAACAATTTTTTGTGTTTCAGGGGCCAGATTAATTTTAGGTGTTCGAAACGCAGAACGAGGCAAAAGAGCCCTCGAATATCTCCTCCAAGAATGTCCCGAAACCGATGCCATCATAAAATTGATTGATTTAAACGATTTTGTCAGTATTCGAGAATTTGCTAATCAAATTAATCTTGAATATGAAAGAGTCGACATTTTGATTAACAATGCCGGTATCATTTTCCACCCATTTCGAAAAACAGTGGACGGCAATGAAATGACAATAAGCACGAATTATTTCGGTAATACTCAATTTTTAGCATCGAAGCAAACTAGAAAGAATTTCAGGTCCATTTTTACTAACACATCTCCTTCTTAATTTATTGAGCAAATCGGACAACGGCCGAGTCATCAATCTTTCAGCAGTGGCACATTTGAGAGGAAAAATTGATTTGGATGATTTAAATTCTGAGAAGAGATTTGTGGAAATTGAGGCTTTTAGTCAAAGTAAACTCGCTTTGACTATGTTTACGAAACATATGGCTTCGTTATTGAAACGTAAAAAATCTCGATTCTGTTAATTCTGATTTAATTGAAAAATTATAGACACGAATATAACTTTCAATGCTGTAAATCCAGGCCTTGTGCGAGGAACCCGACACTTGCGTAACTCTCGAATTACAACTTCCTTTTTCACGAAATTGTCAGTGTGGCCATGGATGTGGCTTTTTATGAAAACACCTAAACAAGGCTCTCAGACTCTTCTCTATGTTGCTCTTGATCCCTTCCTTAAGAATGTTTCAGGATGTTATTTCAGGTAGGTAAATACAACAATTTAACTGTTTTATATAATTTTTTTCAGCAACTGTGAGATTCAGAAACCCTCAGATCTTGTAAATGACGTGGAATTGTCGGAAAAATTGTATAAAAAAACTTGTGAAATTGTTAAAATCGACGGCGAAACTATTGTGAAAAACATCACAGGAGAAGAGGAGAAAGTGGAATAAAAACTTCCATAATAAAATTATGAAATTTATTTGTTTCTTAAGCCCTGTTAAGTCTTGTCCATTTTTCACTCACAGCCCAAAGCCACGAAGCAGTTGCTTCGTCTTTGGCGGCTTCACTGACTTCAACTTCTTCACAATTACTAAAACAAAAATTCAATGCTTTGTTTTGAAAAATCGTTAATACCTGAAATATGTTCCTGTTACTTTATCTAATGTAGAACTTAACGCTGCGTAAACCACTGTGTACGCCCCCTGATGCGGATTTTTGATAAATGGCCAAATTATTGGTTTAATTAAAATAGCAGCTAACCAACTGTTGAAAAAACTCATGTGTCTGGTGATTTCAGTATTGACTATTCCAGGATGAACTGCATTCACAGTTATGCCAGTGCCTGAAAAATTATTAGAAACAAAAAAACTAGAATAATTTCGTTACCTTCCAATCTTTTTGCTAATTCTTTAGTAAATAAAATGTTGGCTAATTTGCTTTGAGCATAAGCAACTGCAGGATCATAATTTTGTTCACTATTCAAATCCTCTTTATTTATTTTGCCTTTTTTGTGCGCAACACTTGAGACATTAACAATTCTACTAGGAGCTGATTCCTTTAAAAATAAATATTAAATTATATAATTTCAAACGGAAATTTACCTTTAATCTGTCTAACAACAAATTAGTTAACAAAAAATGCCCCAAATGGTTCACACCTAACTGCATTTCAAACCCATCCTTAGTTTTAGATTTTGGCGTCCTCATAACCCCCCCATTATTAATCAAGATATCCAGACGTGGTTGCTCATATTTGAACTGTTTCACAAACTCTCTAATTGATTGCAATGACGCCAAATCACATTTTCTACAATAAACATATTTATTTTTAGTTTCTAAAACTATCTCAGCCCTAGCCTGAAATAATCAAATAAAACCACACACAATTTAGCAATTTTAAATTACTTCTTCGCATCGTTTCAAATCTCGACAAGCCATATACACTTTAGCTTTGCGTCTTGCGAGATCTCTCACTGTTTCTTTACCAATCCCAGTGTTAGCCCCTGTGACAATCACGACTTTGTCTTCTGCCGAAATAGAGGGTTGTAATTTAGGACCCCCGGTCCATTCTCTGCAATTTTGTGTTAAAAGGGGCGAACCGGTGAGTTTGACTATACTTAATGAGACAAGTTAAGCCAAGAGCGGCAGCTGCGGTGCTCGCATAGAAAAGGGTTTTCGGGATTTTAAAGTTGAATATCTTAATAGGTTGTGAAGTACCTTTTTTAAACATTTTTAGTCTGTTGTAGGTTAGACTGACATAACCTAAATCTCAGTGTCATTTTTTAGGGTATTTTGCATTGCCAACCACTTTACCAACCCAACAGTTAGGAGGGCTTTTTAAATGCAATGTTAAATCTGAGTTTTAGATAAACGCAATTAAAAATATAAATATCTTTATTATTTAATTAACAAGGTTGTTTATCTTGTTTTTTGTGGCCTTTCAGCGACTGTTGTATTTCTTCGAGTGTTTTTCCTTTGGTTTCTGGTACGAAATGAAGGGCAAGTATTGCAGATAGAAAACAACTAACCGAAAAAAATAGAAAAGGTGCAAATAGGCCAAACGACGTGTCTAATACATGAAACAGTTTAGTTGCTCCACTGACCAACAAAGCAAAAACAATATTCAATACAAATAAACCTTTTCCTTTAATACTTGCTGAAAAAAGTTCACCCATCATGAGAGTGGGGACAATACCAAGACCAAACGAGTAAAATATCACATATAAAATCATCCCAACTAAAGGAATCCAATTTACGATCTGGACATCAACTTTATCTTCATAAAACTGTTCAAGTATAAAGTAAATAGCTTCACATAACAATACGGAACCGCACAATATCAAAGATAAGAAATAGGATCGTCTTCGACCGATTCTATCAAGAGTAAATCCTGCACACATATTGAGCACTGCACATAAACCCATAAAAATAATCGAAGAGGTGCTTGCAGAAACGTCACCACCCGATTTTAGAAAAATATACTGAGTGTAGACTGCAAATGAGGAGATTCCTCCCAACTGTTGGGACGCTCGGAGAAAAACTGCGGCATAAAGAGCCTTTCTGTTACTCACAATTGTAAAAATGTCCTTCCAAGTGGCCGATTCCGACATTTGTCGTGCAACATCACCTTTGAGTTTATTCAATTCCTCCTCAACGTTTTGTTTTCTTCGCAATTTTTGCAGAGAGTGTCTTGCATCCTCAGTCCGGTTTTTGATCAAGTAGTAATAAGGCGTTTCGGGCATGAAAATAAAAGTACAAAAGAAAAAAATCGGAAAAATCAGACAAATGTAAGCAGTCATCACCACCGAGGTATAACTACCCACAATATTTATCGTTAATTGTCCGATGTAAATCAAAAATGTCATAAAGTTGCCCCAAGTGCCTCGCACTTTCGGTGTGGTGATTTCGGCGACATAGATTGGTAAACATGCAAAAAGGCAAGCGTCTCCCACTCCTGCTAAAAAGCGAGCGATATAGAAAATGTAAACTGATTTTGCGACTGATATTAGGACCAAAGAAGCAATTTGAGGAATTGCGATTAGGATTAAAGTGTGTTTTCGGCCTATTTTATCCGTAAGTTTGGAAAATATGAAAGAGGAACAGATGGCACCCATTGGGGGCAAAACTGTGAAATATGACGCTTCATCTAACGAAATATCGTAATTTACTTTATCTTCAGATATCTTCGGAATCGAAGGTGACGACCATGAGAAGAGCATCCCGGCATTGAATGCTGATATACATGCTGAAATCACACTATTACCACATTTTTAGTTTTTGCTTTTAACTTACATAAAAAAATTGCAAGGATTTGATACCAGTCGCCCCCTTTTTCATGTCTGTCTTCTTGTACATCGAATTTAGCACTTTTTACTGTTATACTTCCAGACATTTTTAATTACTTTTAAAGTTTAATATAAATTGTAATGTTACCGAGTGCTGTTTGCGAGCGTCATTCTTTATCACACTGAACTTGTGAATGTTCGAAATGTTTTAATCGCGTAATGTTAAATAGATAAACAATGAATTTGCTCAAAATTTGGAGTAAACGAGTGATGAAATTATTGCTGAGAATTTAGCTTGGTTGGTTTTGGCATTTAAGGGATTTTCAGGATTTGGTTTGCTTGTCTAATGATTAAAGTGCTTTATCTTATGCATTTTTTGCGTGATAAATTTGTAGAATCAGTTGAAATTCGAAATAATTAAATTAACAATTAAAAATCTTTGGCAAAATTATTTAATTAATTTAATTGTTTGCAAATGACAAATAGTTGTATATTAATTATCTCAAGGTCAGACAGTGTTCATACATTCTTCAAAATGTAATTTATTGTGTCTTATTAATACATAATAAGTAGAGCTATTTTTAACATAAATAAGGACTATTAGTACGGTTTAAATTACAACTTGTGTACTTGGGTTTTATATAATTTTTAGATAACGTTTATGTAAACAAGCGTAAAACAAAGATATAATGTTAGGAAAAACGTTTGTTGACAAAAAATACTACTAATGATTTTGGTAAACAATTTTTTCTAAAAAATCTCTTGCTAAATAAGAAAAATATTTTCTAATAATTTTGGTCGAATAAAATTGAGATAAAAAAAAACGGGAAATGTCAAAAACATTTAGTGTTGTTTATCAATTTTTCCAAAGTGTGCACGTGTTTTATTAAAAATAAGTTAAAATAATTTGATGGCATGCCAGTTAAAAAATAGATAGGTTATATTTGAACAAAATATGTTTTCGAATTTAGTAACAAACTGAATGACTTAGTAGTTAATTATTTGTACTTTTAGGGCATCCCAAACTCACCATGCGTTTCACGGTGCGCTCATTTACCCACTTTTTATTAATCCCTCCGATGGTACAGTTGGAGACAAAATACTTTGGTTGTCAATGTCACTTGAGTGACATTAAATTGTAAAGTATGCTTTAGGACTGTTAACCTTATTTTTAGCTACTGTCAATCATAGTTGACCATATTTTTGATAGAAAAATATAATAGTTGTCATTAATTTGAAATTGTTTAAAGTGTCAGAAAAGTGACGACCAAAGTATTTTGTCTCCAACTGTACTTTTTCTCACTCTAAATTCTATCGCTAAATTCATAATTTTCCCACCTTTTCCAGCTGAACGACGATTTTGGCTTCCTCTACTTCACTTAAATGTAATGTAAAAAGTATAAATTAAAAGAAATATTTTTGACAGGTATTGTCAAACTAATAATTGACTGTATATTGTCGTATCAACAAGAAATAGGTTGCCATAAATTTGGTTAGGTTGGTTTTTGGTGACAAACAAAAGATATCGTAACCCATGTCAAAATGTAGGTTAAGTCACCTGTTAGCTTCGACCATATATATTAATATATGGTCGAAGCCTGTTAGCCTATATGGATAATTCAACTGATAGTTGACACAGTGATGCCAGATGAGATGAAGCGCTTGTCCCTAGATTGTAGCTTCTAAATTCCCTAGAACTCCCTAAACTACTTAAAAAATTAAAAAGATACTATTTCGTAGGTCTATTTTGTTGAGGTAATATAATATAAATACAACATAAAAATGTGTTAACTCCAAACAACAAAAAATCAATAAATAATATAACAATAAATTAAAATAAATTTTACTAAAGAAATAAAAAAAATAAAATACAAGTCAATTAAAACAAATTCAAATAAACGTGTATATTTAGATACCTACTTAATTTTTATTTATAAATTATGGGATTTCATTGATTTTAAATATTTGTCTAAAACATTAAATGAACTGCAATAATTAGTAAACTTGGCAACGTGAAAAACCCAAACTGCTTTTAGTGCACTTTATATCTTGTTCTTTTTTTTGTCTTTACACATGTAACTACAGAAAATACATTTTTGGTTTCCGCGTTACTATGTGCTAAACTCACATTAAAAATTGTTGTAATTTTTGAAACTGCGCCAGCGGAGTGAATAAAATTGGGATTTTCACTAAAAATGTAAAAAATCTCTAGATTATTAAGAAAAATTGAAAAAGATCCCTTTTTCCCTTTTTGTTAAAAAAATCCCTAGAATCAGGGAAAAATTCCCTAATCAGGCATCACTGAGTTGACAGCAGGTTGACAGAAAACGTCAACCGTTACCAACAAGGGGTAATCAATCCCAAGCATTCAAAATTACTTCTGAAAATTCTAGTTACAATCAACATGAAAATCGTAATTTTCCTAAAAATTCAAATCCTAGGTGGTAATTTCTTGTTGACAAATCACTAAGTTTTTTTGTGTACAATTGTGAGTATTAAATTTTTGTAGGTATAATGTAATTTTGAAACTTCATCTTTTTGTCAAAATTTTTTTTTTGTATTTTGTCTGTTTCAACTTTCTTTAAAAATGAATATAAATGTCAACACCACGCCAAAAACTAATTAACAAACATTTTATTGTGTCACAAGTTTCTTATTTCGACAAAGTGAAAATAATTACCATACTGGAGAGTGGATTTTCTGAAATTAAGGTGGCTGAGCAGTTGGGACTCGTTAGAAGTTCCGTCAAATTCAAGAATGCTATTTAACATTCACATTTTCGTTTCACAAGAGAGCATGTTAGGCAATGACATTGACTACCAAAATTTAATGCTCGCAGTTGTACATTTTCTTTTTGTAATTTTTAAATCATAGTCATTCTAAAAAAAATTGTCATAGGGAGTTCCTATAAAAGAATAAAAACTTCTTATGACTCAATAACTAAAACAAATATTTTGAAAAACGATCAAATTTTTAAAAAGATACATAATTTATAATGCATTATTTCTTTGGAAAGTAAATAATTTAATCAAAAAATCGTTTGATTCAAAATTTTTGTTCAATCTACATATACAGGGTGAATATAAAGTATGGAACCAAGCGGTTTTATTTTTAATCATTTACCTCCAGAAAATAATAATTAATATAAATTAAAATAATATAATAAATGTGATCGTATTTTCAAAACGAAATTTTGTTTTGTTTTTGAGTTATGCGATTTTTTTTGTCAAAATTGCAATTTATGTAAAAAAAAAATTTTGAAAAAATTAATTATAAAGCATATACTTGTAATCCTTAGAGTATAGCTTTTATGAGAAAAATGCTTTTATACTGGGTTGCCATTTAAAAAAAAATATTTTTTTGTAGAACTCAAAAACAAAAAGAAATATTGAAAAATTTTATTCTTGTTAAAACATCACATTTTTATAGTACTTTATCACTCATCAATTAGTTTTTCAAAAAATAAATAGTTTAAGCAAAAAACGTTTGGTTCCATACTTTTTATTCACCTGGTATGTATAAATGCTTATTTTTTTTATTAACTCTAACCATGGCTACGTTCCGTGCATAATAAAATACTGTTTTAATTATTTTTTAAATACTTTCTACATTTACTTATAACTGTTGCGAATTTAGATTAGATAAAAAATGTGGTTATTTTTTGGTATAAAATACTAGAAAGATTTATTTCATGTCTTGATCTTTACAAAGTAAGTTGTTTTAACATTTGACAGATTTTTTCTTTACTTAACTATTTATAATTTGCAGCTTAATTGTTATTTATTGCTGTATTTATTTTAAAGATTTTGTTAATTTTTTGTTTTTTTATTTTGCGTGAAGAAAAAGATAAAAGTAAATTTAATTTAACAAAATTTATTTATTAACTCTGAGTTTAAATAAAATGTCAATATTTGAATAGACAGATTTTTTAATAAAATAAAAAAGATTTGTATTAACATTGTTGTTCATCTTCTTTTGTCCCTTTCAACAATTGTTGAATCTCTCCCAGCGTTTTCCCTTTAGTTTCTGGCACGAAACGCACCGACAAAATTGTCGATACAAAACAACTCACCGCAAAAAATAAAAACGGTGAAAACAACCCAAACGATGTATCAAGCAAATGAAACAACTTGGTTGCCACACTCACAAAAAGCCCCAACACGATATTCATTAAGAACAAACCTTTTCCTTTAATACTCGCCGAGAAAAGCTCTCCTAGCATTAAAGTAGGCACAATACCAAGTCCAAATGAATAAAATACAACATAGAGTATCATCCCAACCAGTGGAATCCAGTTAAAGATTTTGACATCAAATAAATCACTGTAAAACTGCTCGAGCAAAAAATAAACAGATTCACACAACAACACTAAACCACACAATAACAGCGATAAGAAATAAGATTTTCTACGACCGATCTTGTCGAGAGTAAAAGCTGCAAACATGTTCAAAATCGCACACAGACCCATGAAGATGATCGCGGAGGTACTGGCCGAGACGTCGCCGCCCGATTTGAGGAAAATATACTGGGTGTAGACTGTAAAGGAGGAAATTCCGCCCAGTTGTTGAGACGCTCGGAGGAAAATTCCGGCAAATAAAGCTCTCCGGTTGCTCCTGATGGCGAAAACATCTCTCCAACTCCCAGATTCAGACATTTGTCGTTCAATATCGGTTTTTAGTTTGGTTAACTCCTCTTCGACGTTCTCAACTCGTCGAAGACGCTGTAAAGAGACTCGTGCGTCCTCGACGCGGCCTTTCATCAAGTAGAAATAAGGAGTTTCCGGCATAAAAATAAAAGTGCAAAAGAAAAAAACTGGAAAAATAAGACAAATATAAGCCGTCATGGCAATTGAGCTGTAGCTCCCTATAATATTAATTGACAATTGGCCAACATACATGAGAAAAGTCATGAAATTACCCCACGAACCTCGCACTCTTGGGGTGGAAATCTCCCCCACGTAAACGGGTAAACAGCCAAAAAGGCAAGCGTCGCCCAAACCCCCTATAAATCGAGCCAAGTAGAACACGTAAATAGATTTTGCCGTGGCGATCAAACTCAGGGCAATTATTTGAGGAATTGTGATCAAAAGTAGAGTATATTTACGCCCAATCGTGTCATTTAGTTTTGCAAAAAGAAATGAGGAAAGTATAGCCCCGATTGGGGGCAAAACTGTGAAGAATGAGGCTTCATCTAATGATATATCGTAGTTGGTTTTATCTGCTACGATTTTTGGAATTGCTGGGGAAGGCCAGGAAAAAATCATACCGTCAGTAAATGACGAAATGCACGCTAAAATCGGTTATTAAATATTGCCAAAGTTTTAAGCAACATACCCAAAAAAATTGCAAGGATTTGGAACCAGTCCTTTTCTTCCTGCTTTTTGCCTCTAGACAACATTTTAAGTGAGGAGTTTTTTAATTCGATTTTAGACTCAGACTGAATTTGGTGGGACATTAAACATTATTAAATAAAGTAAAATAACAATGGGATTGCTGTAATCTAATAAATGAGAGAGTTGTTGCTGGGGGTTTGCTGTTTAATTTTGACTTAAAGTACAAAGTGTTTAATATGTTATTCAACTTTATCAAATTTCTATTGTTTTAGAATTCATAAATACAGGGTGTCCCAGCAAGTTGAATAAGTCCATTAGTGACCTTTAAATAGTAAAATTTAAAAAAAAATTGAATAGAACATTGATAGATACTAATCTAGTCCATCGCCTAAAATTATTTTCAACTATACAGCGTGTCTCAAAAATAAGTTACAAACTTGTGTTTTTTTAAATGAAACACCATATGTTTTTGATTTAGCTTAGTTTTAAAAATAAGACGGTTTTTTTGACAAAACATGCACTTTTTAAAAATGTATTACACAAAAACTAAGATATCTAGAAATATTTTTTTTACTACAGCAAAGAAGAAAGTACAAGCTATAAGGTTGTAACATTTTTTTAGTGTGTTGCATTTGCAAAGATAAAAAAATGAAGGCGTTTGTTAAAAGTTCAATAACTTAAAAAAAATAAGTGGAACACCCTATTTATTGATTTTGCATTGAAAAGATTATTAAATTGGCTTACTAAAATTATTTGCTTTTAGGTGTTTATAATCAATTACTAAATAGATATTTAACGTTAAACATTAAAAAAAAAAAATTACTATTGTTTCAGTAGTCAAAAAGTGCACAGTTGAACAAAAGATATAAGAAATATTACTTAATAATCACATTTGTATTAAACTGAATGCATTATTCTTTATTTTTAAAATAAAATAATTTGAATTTCAGTATTTATAACCACTTTTACAATCTCTGGATAAATCAACAGTCATCCATGGTGGAATTACTATGGTTGCCATAGTATCAACAATGATAAGCATTGTTGCTACAATTAACATTGAATGTTAAATATCTTTTTATTTATCAATTCTAGACATTAAAAGTTTATTTTTTTAGATAGACAATTTATCAGTCTATTAGATGCAAAAATAAAAAAATTGGGTGTTTCATTTAAATTTTTTAAGATATTTAACTTTCAACAAACTTCTTAATTTATTAATCTTTACAAATGCAAAACACTAAAAAATTGTAACAGCTTTAAATTCTGTACGTTTTTCTTTGCAGAAGTAAGAAAAAAATGTGTTCTAGCTGTCTTAGTTTTTGTGTAATAAATTTTTAAAAAGTACATGTTTTCGTAAAAAAATGTTTTATTTCTAAAACTAAGCGAAAAAGTTTGGCGTAAAAACATTGTTTTAAAAAGCTACATCCAAAAATGCAAAGAAACATGGTGGTTCATTAAAAAAAAACACAAATTTGTATCGTAACTTATTTTGGGACATGCTGTATGGTTGAAAGTAATTTTAGGTGATGCACTAGATTAGTATCTATCAATGTCCTATACATTTTTTTTAATATCACCATTTAAAGGCTAGTAATGGACTTTTTTAACACGCTGGGACACCCGGTATATTCAGTTCGTTTTTTTTTTAATAATAATTTTTGCTTTATTTTATTTTATTTAATCTTTTTAAATGACCACCTACCTGTATTGGTAAAACCCGACTTCCTTCAGGTAAATTATTAAAAAAAAAACAAAAAAAAAATGATTCCCTTAATAAAGTTGTTAAAGACAAAAAAATTGTCATTATCCCGAAGGTTCAGACATCCGATCGAAAGATAGATTTAGTAAGTAAATTAAAGTAGATAGAGTAAGTAAGAATTTAAAGACATTTCCAGCGAGGTTTGTATATCTATTTTATTTACAATAACATTTTCTTTAAATAATAAAAATGAATGTTTTTTTCAAACACAATTCACCAAAATGACGTAGTTGCTTGCGTTTTTGACATTCAATAGACTCGTAATCTAATAAATTACTTCCTGACCAAGAAATGTAATGACATATTTCCCAACTTCCAAATGGTTAGCAATTGAGATAAAATAATAATAATGAGTTAATCAAAAAGTACTTATTTTAAAAGTAGAATACTAATCGATTATGGTAATTAATTTCGGAACAATTAAGGAACACAATGAAATGAACAAGATTGTAGAAACTTTGTTTAGTCTAATCTTAATTGTTATCAATGTCACCCTAAAATATAATTTTTTGAACATAGCAACAGCGTTGGAAAAATTTGCTCTAATCAGATTTCAAATAATAACTGTTTAAGGTTTTACCAATATCAAAGAATGTATAAAATCGAATCTAGTTCAAAAGAAAATTTTGCAACACTAATTCTATTGTAAAACTCTTTGATGGCATCAAAGAACTGAATCGTTGTTTTTTAATTTAATTTTATTACAATTAAATTCAAAGAGTTTTTCGCAACCCGTGTAAAAGAGTCGTTCAAGTGTAAATTATTTCATCTTTGGAGATAATGATTTGATTTTTTTTACACGAATCGATAGCAAGTGGAGGATGTGTTTCTCAATTAGTACAAGACCATGCCGTGGCAGAGTCGTTTCTATGCAAATTTAATTAGGTACTTTTGTCGGTGGTGGAGGTGAATCTGGAGCTTTTAAATTTGTCTCCTAGTTTCAAAGTGTTGAAATGTAAATTTTAGTTGGGTCCCAAACGGATCTGTTTTCCTTTCCATTAAACTCCACTAAAATAATAACAAAGCGATCGTAAATTACAGAGGAATTGTTTCAAGGAACCGGACGTTGTGGTGAACGGAAGATTTGGAGCCAACGGAATGGGAACAAAGTCCTGCGAGTGTGTTTGAAGGGTCTGAATATATTGATTATTTTGCAAGTTGGCGAGGAATTTTAATAGTGTGATGGGGGAAATGTTGCAGGAATTTTCTTTGCGTTTCAGACTACTTGATAAACCTGGTAATTAGACAGGGCGACAAAAAAGTCATGTCGTGACAAATTTTATACCATTTTGTTCGTCTCAGTAAGACAAATCAAATGCACAAAAATTTTTTTTTTCTAATTTAAAGGAATTTAAAATACTTTAACTTTAAAAAATCATTACTCAATAACTATCACGCCGATTTTTTTCAAATACACTCACCGGCATAAAACACGATCCATATTTTATTTTCTCGAAAACGTTTTCGATTTTTTTTTTGATCAGAGAACTTTTAAACAGAAATAAGATATATTTCCAACTATTGTTCAAACCAACAAACAAAAAAATGAGCGCGCGATAAAATTTTGAGGATTTTTTAAAACTTTTTTTCCACTTTTCTTTTATCGTGATACCTATTTTAATGCCCTTCGTCATTATTCTTGTCATTTTTTGAAGCACGTACAAGTAATTTAGCCTTCTAAAAGTAAATATGGTTTTAAATCCAACGGACGCGGCTAGAGCAATTGCTCTATTTCAAGATGGTAGCTCGAGTTTCTGGAGTTTCGAGCTGCAGAGAGCTGTAGAACGGTTTCGCGAAACTGGGGGCTACACTAGGAGAGTTGGATCAGGAAGAAAGCGATGTACCACAGATCGAGATGATCGTTTTCTCACACTTCAAGTATTGGGACACAACAGCTGGTCATGCTCGTAACTTGTTAGAAGAGGTAAGGGGTGTGACAATAAGAGAAAGAACAGTAAGAAGAAGACTCAAGGAAGAAAGATTAGTTGCAAGAAGACCAGCAAATGGCCCCAAATTGACCAGAGAGCGTCGAGTCGAGCGACTACGTTTTGCTCATGAACATGAGAATTGGGATGTTGTTGATTGGAGCCGAGTTCTTTTCTCTGATGAGTCGAGGTTTTGTCTTCACTCTCCAGATGGACGACAAAGAGCACAGTGCAATATTGTCCAAGACTGAGTTTTAGAGGAGGCTCTATTATGTTCTGGGGTGGCATTAGTTTGGAAGCTTGTACCGAATTAGTCATTGTAAACAGAGGAACAATGACTGCTGATAGGTACATCAGAGACATTCTGGAACCCTATGTTGTGCCTTATGCACCATTTATTGGTGAAAATTTCATTTTTATGCACGATAATGCACGTGCTCACACTGCTCGCATCGTGAACACGTATCTAGATGAGGTTGAAATCAAACGTATGAGATGGCCAGCGCGAAGTCTTGACCTAAATCCCATTGAACACATTTGGGACATGGTGGGAATAAAGGTTCGACGCAGACTTCCTGCTCTTGCAACTTTGAGAGAGCAAAGTGTGGCAGTAACCCAAATTTGGGAAAAAATTGACCAAAGAGCGATTGAACATCTTATTGAAGAAATGCCAAGAAGAATGGCAGCTGTAATTCGTGCAAAGGGAGGCAACACACAATATTAAACTTCAGTTTAGGTCTTAACTCTTTATTAGGTATTAATTCAGGATTTAATGTTTTCGTAAAATTTTGTATTTTTTTTTCATTGAAAAAAATAAAATAAAAGAAACTGTTATATATATAATTTAAGCTGGTTTTTGTTTATACTTGCTTTAAAATGTGTAATTTAAAGTTCTCAAAAAATTGCTGCGTTGTAGAACAAGGATTAGTTGAGAAAAATTAAATAAAATTAATGGATCGAATTTTGTGCCGGTGAGTAAAAACCATTCTAAAGGGATGGACTTGCCCTTTAGAATGATATGCAATTTGAAATTGAATATTGGCAAACTTTTCTTCGAACAGTGTTCGAA
The DNA here is from genome assembly GCF_015345945.1 of Tribolium madens. Lineage (NCBI taxonomy): Eukaryota > Metazoa > Arthropoda > Insecta > Coleoptera > Tenebrionidae > Tribolium > Tribolium madens. The sequence continues at coordinate 17,390,453 of NW_025401063.1, read as the reverse complement.
GAAGATCGAAGTAAATCGAAGTAATCTAAGAAAAACCCTACGAGTAATTTTTTTTCTTCGTCACCATCGTGTAGAGCATCTTTTTATTAGTAAGAATCCAAATTTTTAAAATAATATACCGAGTAGTTTTTAAAATATGATTTTTTGAAGTTAATGTTTGCTATTCAGGTATTGCGCCATTTAGGAGTAATGCATGTTAATCTTACTTAAAATTGCATTTTTATAAAAGTATTTGTTTTAAGACTCTTCTTTTGCTTAAAAATTGTCAATTGCACCTTCTTTGTTCTAATTAGAATAAACAAAATCTGTTTCTTTACTTAAAAAAAATAAAGAGTACCTGCGTACTAATTAAAGCAAATAATGAGTTTTTTTGTTCTAAAAATGATCACTGATCATTGAGTAAAAAGGATATAGAAGTAGTAAAGCAGTAACTTTAAATATAAAAATAAATTTTTTTCACATTAAATCACTTTCCATTCAGATTCCGTCTTGTTCACTTTGTTCTAGCTTTCTAAACTTTTTTTTTGAAAAAGTTCTCAGCAAATGCTTTCTCATCACTTTCTACTGATGTTGAATGCAATAAGTCAGTTGCTTCGTGTGCAACTGTTATCACAACAACTACTACCTACAAGCTAACTGAAGCTAATCGTAAGATGTACCAATAAAATAAATGAGGTGACTTATTGCATTTAACATTACTCGAAAATGATGAGAAAGCGTTTGCTCAGAACATTTTCAAAAAAAGTTCAGAAAGCTAGAACAAAGTGAACAAATCGAAATCTGAATGGAAAGTGATTTGATTTGAAAAAGATTTGTTCATATATTTAAAGCTACTGCTTTAAACTTCTAGATCCTTTTTGCTCAATGATCAGTGGTCATTTTTAAAACAAAACTCTTTATTTGCTTTAATTAGTACGCAGGTACTCTTTATTTGTTTTAAGTAAACAAATAGTTTTTGTTTATTCTAATTAGAACAAAGAAGGTGCAATTGAGCATTTTTAAGCAAAAGAAGAGTTTTAAAACAAATACTTTTATAAAAATGCAATTTTAAGTAAGATTAACATGCATTTCTCCTATATAGCGCAATGCTTGATTAGCAAACCTTAACTTCAAAAAATCATATTTTAAAAATTACTCGGTATATTATTTTAAAAATTTGGATTCTAACCAATAAAAAAATGATCTACACGATGGTGATGAAAAAAAATGTACTTGTAGGGTTTTTCTTAGATTACTTCGATTTACTTCGAATTTCTTCGAACACTGTTCGAAGAAAAGTTTGCCAATATTCAATTTCAAATTTTATATCATTCTAAAGGGCAAGGCCATCCCTTTAGAATGGTCTTTATTTGAAGGAAATCGGCATAATAGTTATTGAGTAATGATTTTTTAAAGTTAAAGTATTTTAAATTCATTTAAATTAGAAAAAAAAAATTTAGTTCAAAGTGTGTGGACTTTTTGAAATTTTTTTTAGTGCATTTGATTTGTCTCACTGAGACGAACAAAATGATATAAAATTTGTCAAGTTGTCACGACATGACTTTTTTTTGTCGCCCTGTGTTATTAAGTCGACTATAATATCGCTTGTGGATAACCGTATAATTTACTGTTGCCAAAGTTCTATGACATATATTGCAGATATGAGAACTCTGTTAAACATACATAACCCTTCTGAAACTTGTTAATGACACAGTGCAGCCACTGCTTTAATTAGTTGGTGGAACCAAACTACCATAGTGGCATTATCTTGACCGTCGTCGATTTTAATGAAATGGGAGGCGACCTAAGATGTTACGGATAGCCCCGCTTCAACTATTTCAAGGGCCTATTGCAAAACAGGACAAAGCAACGACTTGATCATCTTTAAATTTCTGCACTTTAATTAAGCACAAGTTTCACCCTGTTTATTTCCTATCGCAAACTTGCCTAATTGACAATTGGTTAGGGTAAAGGCGAAGCTTAAACTACCATTCGGAAACGTCTTTAATCATAATTAATTAATGAAATTATGTTGTACCAACTAATCTGACTTAATTTAATTGGAATAATTCGTTCAAGCGTAAAATGTGCAAAATATTTTTTTGCACTCAACTGGACGATTTTTAAAATTCATTTGCGCTTTTGTGATAAATGCATCGTCGTCTTGCCTAGGCATTTTTTGAATCCAACTGATTCCCGTTGGCGCTTTATACTAGAGAAATTTTTTGACACATCCAGTTTTCATTGGCGTCGTTACAAATTTTTTTAGAGAGGGGCAACCTCATCGCAGTTTAAAAACACAAAAACATATTATACAAAATTGGAACTTCAAACCATATTTTTTCTAATGGAAATTATAAATGAAACCATAAGACAGGAATCTATAAAACTATAAATTGGAGTATAAAAGTGTGAAAGTTAAAAAAATATAAAAATTATAAAAGTTAAGCATATAATAACACAAATCAGTAAATAACATAAACTAATAAATACTAAGAACAATGTAACACTTGCAAATCAAAACATAAAATAAAAACGCTTTCAAAATACATTCAAAAAACAATAATCAATAGAAATAAAAAATTAAAGAAATAAAAGTTTTAAATTTCGTTTTTCTCAACCAAAATCGTCTATGATAAAAAAGTTAAAAAATGTTACTAAAAAAAATGTTAGTTATTTATGCAACAAGTTGCAAAATAAGCGTGTTTTTTACTAGACGTGTGCAAAAAAACAGCTATTTTGAATCGTGTTTTATATAAAATTTTGGTTTTTGAAATTTTTGGTTGTGAAAAACATAGGCATGTAATTCAAATTTAAAATCTGTGATTTCAATAATTTTCCAATTATTGTGGCGTTGCTATGAAAATAGTGTTATTTGTTGTCTTTATGTCACACTTTTTAACACTAGTAATAAAATAATGTCATATTTTATAACTAGTGATAAAATTAAATACATTTGACAACTTAAATGACATATCACAATGGTAGCTTTTCACAACAAAATTGGAAAAAAAAAATTGTTTACCGCTAACGGAATAAAACTTATTTCGAAAAAATATCTTAGGCTAACTTTTAGGGCACATGCCCCACATTGACCCCCCCCCCCAAACGACGCCCATGCTAGTTTTTTGGCTTAAAGATATAATACAACCTCATAATGTCATTTCTCCCTGGCGTATCTTGTTTTGTTGTATACTTTTTTCCAGCTTTTATTAATTCCTTATTAACCCCCGTAATTAAAGAAAAATTCGGAATCACTGTTCCAATGCATTTTTTACGAATGCCCAAGCGGAATATTGATACATTTCATTAAGGAATCCGTGGATAAAAGGTATACGTGCATATATGTCATACTAAAAACTGAAAAATGTCAATTTGGTCTAAAGTGCAAAATTGAGGCTTAGTCCTTTCTTGCTAAAAAATATCTTAACAAGACATTTTTTGATTTTATTTTATTATAACCAGTAAAAGGCTAATGTTTTTTAAATATCCTTTACATTTTTTTCTAATTTCTATCACATATTGTTTTTTTAAGTACACTTGGTTGCCAAAAATCGGAAAATGTCAAAGCATAAAAATGTCAGATTTTTATATTTATCTATAGTTTGAACATGGCTTAATTCTAAAAGGTTAAGTTAGAACTTACAGTTTATCTGTAGTATTCACTACTCATTGGGTTTTCACGTAAGTACTCAACTAATTGATTGATTTGCATTAGATGTTCTCGGCATTTAAGTATGGCATTCCAGAAAAAATATTTGAAAGCGACAGATGACAAATTCAGAACTAAATTGACAAAGGCAAAACCGAAAAACCTGTTTCAATCTAAAGAAAATTCTATTTTCCGTTTTTATTGCAAATAACTGTACACGCTTATGTATGTTATTTACACTTTAAGTCGTTTCAATTTTATGTTTAAGTTTAATGCTTAAAATGTATCCTGCAATAAGGCTTCTTATTTTTTTGCACTGAAGTGTTAAGTTATTATTTTTCTTTTGACCAACATTGTTTTTCCATGACCAAAACTAAAATTTAATTTTGACTTTTTTATTAATTTTACATGTTACTCCAAAGAATAGTTTTAGAGATTCAATGTTTCACAGTTCAATTATTGTTACATTGGGTTTTCATTCCTATTGTGTAATGTTTTTTATTCACAATCATAAAGTAATAATCAAATTATCTTACATGTGAAAAGTTGGAAAGCATGACATTTAAACTTTATTTATTAGGAGTAATTGATATGAAATCTTTGGTTCAGATATGGTAACAACGTCAGAGATACTAAAAGGTTTATGTTTTAGAAAAACAATTTAAAAATATCTTAGATGTAAAAAAGTAAAATGACTTAAAATAAATTAAAATTAAAAAGTAGATACCTAAAGTATTTGACAAACTTTTTAACTAATTTAACTTTTTGATTGCAATGTACTGAGAAAATGTTAAGGTCCTAAAGTTGTTTTTTTTATAGCTAAAAGAGTAATTATTTTTTGGTGTTTCTAAAAATCAATACAAACTTTCAATTTCAGTTATTTATGTCATTTTTAGCCAATCAAAACATAATATACAGGCTGTTCCAGCTAAACCTCACATTAGAAGTATTGGGAGTTCTAACAGTGATATTTAAAATTTTGATTATAGCCATAATAGTTTAGATCCTGCTCAATAAAAATATTTTCAAGATGGTAGCACTTCCCGTTACACCGGAAATGGGTATCAACTTTGTTATTTTAAATAGAAATTTATGTTTTTATTGCGTTTTTGGATTACCCAAGTGATTTTCAAAGAGTTTTTATTAGCCTTCTCTATACCTAAGTTTAACTGTTTTCGAAATATTTAGACCTTTTTAAAATTTTTTGGATTTGAATCTTCCTATTCAAAAATCGATAACTCTACTATTTTTTATTATGTAGAAACCGAATTTGGGTACACAAGAAAAAAATGTTAGATCTTTCCTTTAGTGTATGCATAATTGGAAAAATAATTAATAAACCAACAAAATGTAAATACCGTTAACTCAATTTTTTTTTAAATGGAACACCCCAATTTTTTTTTCACTAAATTTTTCACATAACTTTCTATTTAAAATAACAAAGTTGATACCCATTTCCGGTATAAATGGAAGTTCTGCCATCTTGAAAATATTTTTATTAACCAAGATTATGGTTATAATCAAAATTTTAGATAAATATTATTGTTGGAACTCTCAATACTTTTAATGTGGGGTTTAGCCGGCACATCCTGTATAATAATGATGGTATTTACATATTGCCGCAAAAACTTTTGTTTTTTGGAAATATAACAAATTTATTTGATTTGATGTTTGAAATATTAGGTAAATAGAAAAAGTCATAAAATGGTGCATCAAACATAAATAAGAATTAAATTATTTAAAAATATTTTTCAGAACTTTTGCCATTTCTCTCTTTGGTAGGTACCGCATAAAATAGCGTTTTTTTGTTTTATTAATTTTTGTGCGTCTAAGAAATTTTTATGGTATGAGTGTTTTATACAGGGTGTTCCGTTTTTATTGTTACAAATTTAAACAGGTGATAGAATATTCAATTCTAAGACAAAAGTTTCCTATAAACATGTATCGAAAAATGCTTGGTAAGGGGGCTACACCCCCTGGAAGGGGGCTAACATGTTTTTGCTAATATTTCAGAAACCATTTAAGATAAAATTACAAAATTTGGTACAGATGATAACTTTTATACACCTAAACGAATTCAAACATCAAATGTGAAAATTTTTAATCAGGGGCGTACGAAACTGGGGGAGTTTAAGGTAAAAAATACCCTATTTATTTTGGCTTTAGTTTTTTGGTACTTTCAGCAACAAAATCTTAATTTCGATAGTTTATCACAGAAAAGTCTCTCTTGTGTCGATACGACTTATTGTTTTTAAATAAAATTAATTTAAAATTTATGTTACACACCAATACAACATTCAAATAAATCAGAATTTACAGAATAATAAAAGCAAGAAATTCATATTTTTTAATCAACCTCAACTAATTAACATTACATTAGAGTAACAATAATTACATTAATTAAATGAATTTGCCTAAATCTAAAGGTGTTTTTCAAAATGACCACTATTTTGGTCAATGCATAATTAAAGAAACTAAAACCAAAATTAATAGGGTATTTTTTTACCCTAGACCCCACCAGTTTCAGACGCCTCTGATTAAAAATTTCGACATTTGATGTTTGAATTCGTTTAGATGTATAAAGGTTATCATCTGTACCAAATGTTGTAATTTTAACTTAAATGGTGTTTAAAATATTAGCAAAAACCTATTAGCCCCCTTTCAGGGGGTGTAGCTCCCTTACCAAGCATTTTTCGATACATGTTTATAGGAAACTTTTGTCTTAGAATTGAATATCCTATCACCTGTTTAAATTTGTAACAATAAAAACGGAACACCCTGTATTAATAATAATAGTTTATTCAAACGTCACAAGCTATTTACAATATACTTAGACAATTATAACAACACTACAAATAAAACATCAAAACTAAAAGCTACATCCAAATTACTTATTAAAATACATCATACATATTGGTGTCTGAATTTTTGTCCCACTTTGCAGGTAGGTAAGTCAGTGGTGGTAGAAGGAGATAATGCAGTTTCAAGAGGACTTGAAAGACAGAATAATATGTAGATCCATGTGTAAACATTAAGCAGTAGGTTGTCCTAGCCCCGAAGAGAGCTGCTGATGAGCCAAGGGTTGCTTTGATGTCGTCCGTTCTCGCGAGGCGTGTTTCGCATTAAGTGCGGATCCGTGTTGCCCCCAGCGCGGAAATGCCGTCAACTGTATCTCTGCGTTATTCAATTTACTCATAACGTTTATTATCGTTGATACATCTTGCTTATCAACAGCTTATCTGGTGCCGGTACAACTTACGGAAATAGCTTTATTGGAGGAACTACGTGTATATTTTGCCTCGCATTAAGCCCTCCATAGACACGTTTATTTCGACCAAATTGACGAAAATTGCTACAACATTTATCATCAATAGGCGGATACAATGTGCTAAAGTTTTTATGGACGAGGATATTACACTCTCGTGATTTCAAGAGGGTATGAAGAATAAAGACAAGGGAAGGAAGTGTTATGTTATAGTAGATTGTGGTCTTCAATAATTTGTAATTTAAAAAATGGCATAAAATTTATAGCTATACCAATAAATGTAATGTACAGGGTGGTGCATTTTGGATGTCCGAATAGGGAATCTCCGAAACTAAGAGGTTTAGCCAAAAACGAGTAATACATTCTGAGGCTCATTTTTTGAGGAAATAATATTGGTTAAAACCGCATCCCGCTATCGTCTTTTGTTTTTGACTTATAGACAAAAATTGACATTTTAGTGAAATCTGAAATAATTCATATCTTCGTTATTATAGAAGACACAGATTTGAAATAAAGACATTACATCGGCACTTTTTTACGTCGAATTTAACAATGTAGTTAATATTTTTTTGTTGTTTGTTTAGCCGTAATAAAATAAACTTGTATTCTTTTAAATGGGAATCGTAGATGGCTGTCATTTTTAAAAAGCTTGTTTTTTCTTATCTAAAAAAATATATTTGTAACAAATTATTATAATACATTTTTAGCAAAAAATTATCTTTGATTTTTGTTAGCAGTTGACCATGAAAAAATGTTGCATCTTCAACTGTAAGGATTTAAACTACAGGGTGAATATAAAGTATGGAACCAAGCGGTTTTATTTTTAATCATTTGCCTCCGGAAAACAATAATTAATATAAATTAAAGTAATATAAAAAATGTGATCGTAATTTCAGAACGAAATTTTATTTTGTTTTTGAGTTATGCGATTTTTTTTGTCAAAATTGCAATTTATGTGAAAAAATGTTTCTGAAAAAATTTAAAATAAAGCAGATAGTTGTAATCCTTAGAGTATAGCTTTTATGAGAAAAATGATTTTATAGTGGGTTGCCATTTAAAAAAATTGTTTTTTTTGTAAAACTCAAAAATAAAAGGAAATTTCAAAAAATTTTATTCTTTTTCAATCATCACATTTTTATAGTACTTTAGCACTCATCAATTAGTTTTTTCAAAAAATAAATAGTTTAAGCAAAAAACGTTTGGTTACATACTTTTTATTCACCTGGTATATTATTCAACCAGTGTCACTAATGAAAGATTTTTCTAAGTAGGAAGTAATGATAAAAAAGCAAAATAAATCGTAAATGAACTTATTGGCGACTAATAACATTTCTTTGTTTTTTAAACAAGCTAACATTACCATTGTAACTTCTAGTGATACATTGAGTGTTGTAAATAAAAGCCGCTTTAATTCTTCAATAAAATATACTTTATATGACACAAAATGACGATATGGCTATTCAAATACCCAAATTCCGTCTATGTGAAACCTTATCCTACCTCCATTAGATCATTAAAAAATGTTTTTCTAGTTGTGTTGACTGTTAACACATTTGTTTTTCCTATTTTTGGATTTTTTAAAAATATGTAATAATTTTGTTCTGAGGCGCTCGCATATTTATTCAATACTTGTAACGTATCGTATTTTTTTAATTATTATAATTTTATCAATTTTTTCATCTATTTTACAGTTCACAAAACTCTTATTGATTATTATTTACACATTTGGAGTGAAATAGTTTTTCCATGGCCAACTATTATCAAACAAAATATGTATTTCACTTTTTAAGTATAATTATAAAAAATATTCTGTTACAAATGTATATTTTTTAGATCAGA
>NW_025401063.1:17377059-17380848 GCF_015345945.1 Tribolium madens | reverse complement strand
AAAAAAACTATACATTTTTATTTAATTTAAAAGTATTACAATTATCAAAAAAAATAGTTTTGTAGCAGAACTAAAATATTTCAAATAATTTAGCGGTTTTTTTCCTGGTTAAATAAATAATTTTGATTAGTTCTCAATTACAATTACAACACTAATAGAAAATTTAGGGGCGATTTACAGTGTTAATGCCAATTAAATTTTAATTCGCGATTAACTTAGCATTTGTCAATGCAAAATAAATAGGAACTCAATTCGAATTAGTTTAATTCTGAAGTAAATTGTAATTTCGCTTTCTGCTTAAATAATAATTAAAACACTTGGGGTAAACGCCCACGTGGAATTATCATTCTTCTCGGAAATAAACAATGATTTAATTAATTCATTTGTTGTTTTACATAAAATCACGTTCAAAACCCAGAAATCTTATATATCGTACAAAAATTATGTTAATTAATTTTATCTTGAAAAAACAGTTAAAAAAAATTATTAAGTTAATAATGATTTGTTTTATATTTTATTTTTATATTTTATATTATTTTATATTTTTCTTTAAGAAATGGTTTGTTAAATTTTCCATTAAAAAAATTCAACATTTTCTTTTAATTAATTAGATGTTTGTCAATTCAAAATAAATGGCAACTTAATTTGAATTAGTTTAATTATGAATTAAATTTTCATTTCGCTTTCTGTAAAGCGGGTCCTAAAGGAATTTATCTTGAAACTACGTCAAGTTTGCCTGCTTGTGGTTAGAAGGGTCGGCATCCACAGCACGGGATGGTTTATTGCTTGCGGCGTCATTTTCACTTTGTTCGACTGTACACACATACTTTGTGGTACACGATTTAATTTCAGTTAAACTTTTTCGGTTCAAATATGTAGCGCCGATCTTAGTGATAAAATTTAATAGAAATACCAAAAACAGGGTGTAAAAAATAATTAAAATAGTAAATCAATAAACCAGTTTCATAAGGGTGACTTTATGGCATAGGGCCAAGTTTAGAAGCAAGCGGCGTAGCGTTTTTACGTCTTTTATGCCCATTTGTAAAAAAGTGCAAGTTCTAATTACAAGGAATTTCAAGGAGGTTGGTGTGGTAGAAATGCTCATAAATAAATAAATAAAGTCAGTGATTTTATTTAAACGTTAACGTTTGGTTTGTTGCAATAATGCACAAACATATTTTTCATTCGCGTTTGTTTTTTTACATATATTTTCCAAAAGAAATACCTGTAATAATTTACAATAATTAAACTTCGAGAGAACAATTCATAATAAACATTTATGACAAGGTTTTTTCCATATTTTACTTTTAGCTTTTAGAATTTTACAGACAGGATTATAAAAAACACCCCGAGCCCCGAGCCATGATTTCATTACTTTTAAAAACGTTACAAAACTTCTTTGATTAAAATTGAACAGTTTTTGTTACCTGTTTTATTAGATAAAATGAATAAAAATCTTCTTTTCGTCCCACAGCCTATTTTATTTTCAAATTGCCTAAAAATAAAAAAAGTATTGAGAAACAATAATAAATAGTAAGCTTGTTGAAAGACAGTTTAACGAGGAATCCAAAAATAATAAAATATACACAAATATACGAAATTTTGTTTTGTTTTTGAGTTATGCGATTGCAATTTATGTGAAAAATTTTTTTTGAAAAAATTAAACATAAAGCAGATAGTTGTAATCCTTAGAGTATAGCTTTTATGAGAAAAATGATTTTATAGTGGGTTGCCATTTAAAAAAATATTTTTTTTTTGTAGAACTCAAAATCAAAAGGAAATTTCGAATAATTTTATTCTTGTTAAATCATCACATTTTTATGGTACTTTATCACTCATCAATTAGTTTTTTCAAAAAATAAATAGTTTAAGCAAAAAACGTTTGGTTCGATACTTTTTATTCACCTGGTATGTATTTTTATTTACAATTATAAAGTAATAATCAAATTACTTTGCATAAACGTAAAAAGGGTACAGATTGTCTCCATTAGGACACTCCTTGGGAAGCTGTGATAGAATTTTGTTGGTCTAATTAAAAATCACCCTGCATGAAAACTATGACTTTAATATTGTTTCTTTCTATCAGTTCAAAATCTGCACTCGTATTCTACAATTTTTAAATAAAAGCTGGGAGCAAACCCTTAGCAATTCTACAGGATGATTCAAAAGTTTCGGACCATTTCATGGGGTCATGAGTGATGATAAAGGACATCCAACTGAGTTTAAATTCCCATGAGAAAAAATTGTTTGAATCTTTGTTCACGAGATATAGCTCTTCAAAAGTTAGGTTTTGGCTTAAGTTTTTGGCCGTTCAGATCGTGTATTCTTAAATTTAATTATCGGAAACTGCATATCTAGCAACATTAAGGCTGAACTATACTGAATAAAAAAATAAATCGTTATTTAAAAATTCTGAAAAAAATATCATAACTTTTTGATAGCCTTAGCAGCAATATGTAAATTTTAAATTTTTTGTTTATTCCGTTTAAAAATAAATCTAAAAAACCTCTATTTTTGGCCATTTTATTTTTTTATAAAAAAACTGTACGGAAGAATTTTTTGATTTATTTTTGGCGTATTGTAGATTACCTACTTATGTTACTGTATTTTTTTCATGCAATTTAGCTAATGCGTTTTTTCATAAAAAAATAAAAACTATTAAATTTTGCAATCCGTTACAAATACTCAAAATGAGATAAAAACTCTGTGTTACTGTGTGTGTGAGGTTCGTTTTTAATTCAGGAACAACATCCAATGTAAAAAAACCCATTTGTTTACTGCATTTCTTAAAAATACACAACAATCACCAATTTGTGTCAGATAGTGTATACAAAACAAATTAGTAAATTTGACAACAAATTAAATCTGACAACATCGAAAACAAAAGAGTCAAGGTGCATGCCCACATGATAATGTGGAAATTGACAGTTCTAATTTTTCTCAAATTTTTATGCTATAAAAGTCTTCTTCACTATTCGAGAGTTGGTCAGACATTTTTGAATCATCCTGTATATAGAACTTTTTTGACCTTTATATTATACAATATTTCACAAGATATTAGGTCAAATTAAAATAATAACGATTGATGTGTTTTTAAATACAAATCGTTATTATTTCAGTCATTGAGAGTCCGTTAATGCGTTAGTAGTTAATTTTGCTATAAAATAACTCAAATAATTGGTGTTTTAGCAGCTCATAATTTTGTCGGTCTATTTAGGAATCATCCTGTATACACCTATAAAATAAAACGTTAAATTAGTGACAGACATTCTTTTAGTTCACATTTATGCACAAAAACTTGCAAAAACATGTGTACTTACAATATGAAATAATTACTGAAATAATTGATGTTTTTATTTATTTTATGCATTAAATAGTTCGATTAGAAATAGGAAACTTTTTCTAGAAATCGTAACAATTGATTTTACTGAAACTGTAATTTATTTAAATTTTAAGTACAAATGATTATTATAAAGGACAGTTTTTGTGCAGTTCTTGCAACTTTTCCGAATGTTTGAGCTTTCTCATGCTATCGATTTTTTATGAATAAATAATTCTTTTCTAGGATTAAATAATAACGTTATAAGAGCGACGTCCAACTTCTTTTTCTTATTTAGCATTCCGATTATTTTATTTGTCATAGACAATGACCTGTTTTCCAACTCCGTCTATTTGATTTTTAGCCAAAGTGTGCAAACAATTTAGAGACATGTTGAAATTTTCCTCGTAATAAAAGCATTTTCGAAATCTGTCAATACAGGGTGTTTCACATAACTTTACGAGGCTTGC
>NW_025401063.1:17362129-17376827 GCF_015345945.1 Tribolium madens | reverse complement strand
ATACTTTTTATTGTTACAAATTTAAACAGGAGATAGAATATTCATTTTTAAAACAAAAATTTTCTATGAACATATATCGAAAAATACTACGCAAGGGGTGCGTCTTTTAATAGTTTTTTTTTCAATATTTCCGAAATCATTTTAGAAAAAAATTTCAAAATTTGGGACAGATGATAACTTTTATACACCTAAACAAGTACAAAAATAAAATGTTGAAATTTTTAATTAGGGGCATCCTAAACTAGATGGGATTAGGGTAAAAATTTTTTCTAACTATTTTGCCTGTAGTTTCTTGCCACTTTCAGCAACAAAATTTCATAGTTTTTCATAAAAAAAAGGTCTTTTTTGTTTTTCCGATACAATTTACGGATTTTTAATAAAAATCGGTTTAAAAATTTATGTTACAGACCATAAACAGCATAACAATTAAAAATGTAATTTGTTTTACCGTTTAGGACGTCCCTGATGAAAAATTTTGTTATTTGGAATTTGTTTAGGTGTACATATAAAGGTACCAAATTTTGTAATTTTATCTATTCTGAAAAATTAGGAAAAACCCTTTAAAAAACGTACCTTTTTAGGGGGTGTGGCTTCCTTTCATAGCATTTTTCGAAACACTTTTGTCTTTAAATTAAATATTCTATCAAGTATTTAAATTTATACCTAACAATAAAAATGAAACACTGTATAATTAACACATGAAAAATTAATTCACAAAAATTTTAAATTAACTCACTAAAATAACAAAAAAAAACTAAATTTTTAACACTTATAACACTATATAACAAAGTGCTCAGCATTTCGGGGGGAGGTTTGAACCCCCTAATCCCCCCCTTGGGTACGGCCCTGCTTGCGCACCCAAATATACAAAAGTCACAGAACACTGGATACAAAAAATACACATTTAATTATTTAATTTTTGTAAACCCATGACAATAGTAGGCAAACTAATCACTGTTTCATTAATAATCATAAACTGCAGTTTTTCAGAAACAATTATCATTTGTTCTATCAAGAGACGGCATAAATGTGATTGTAATTTATCTATATTAATCACTAACTAACTAAAAACGTTGTAATTTTTGAAAGGGTGAACAAACTAGAGAAGATTATCCAATTTTTCAAAATTTGTAATCGAGTTCGTATCGAAATATGTATTATTGATTGCATCTTACAGGCGCAGGCCTCGTAAAATTACGTGAAACACCCTGTATTTTTTCCTAGTCCATTATTGATAAATATCGGAAATCAATATCGAGAAATGGAAAACTTGCCGGGGGGTGATTTTCAGGTTTTCAGGTTTTCAGCAGTTTCCTATTGAGTACTTAGAGAGCTTCATTGTCCATTTGAGACGTACGTGCTTTTGCAAAGTGTAATGTCCACTCTTGGTTGGCTCGTCTGGAATATTGAAAGCGTCCATTTGGTCACTTTATTGCCAGACTTTATCATCGGAATTGCAACCAATATCTCCAGCCCTTATTGTGAACTTTACTTTATTTATATCGACTGTTTTATGAATTGTAGCACCCCCGAAAACAATCCTAGCGATTGTGATTGGGAGTGCTAATATTTTATTAAGTTCGACACTTCCGGAATGCTGATGTAAATAAAGACCCGTATATTTCCATTACGGCGGACTGACCCCATGCATATAAGACATAAATTAATTAAACTGTGGGGTGGACGAAAAGCAATTTTGTGTTAGCATCACTGTAGTCGCTTCAAACTCCTCTATAGTAGGGAAATTTAAATTTACCACAGACCATATATGGCTTGTATCGGATTAACACAGGGTATATTGATACGCAATTGAATTCCCACATCGAGTGAAAATCATTTTCGACATTTCGGAAGTTACATGATCAATAGAAACTCGTAACAAACTCAGCGCATTGTTTGGAAAATTCATTCAAATGCATTTGCGCTGTAATTTTCTTTTATGTGGCCGATTTCCTCCTCTTTACACATCCCCGAATTTTTTGCGAATTGAGTTAAATTATTTTATTAAAGCAAGGCGAGCGTTTTGTTTACATTTTTCCCCAACTCGCGGGTCACTAAACTGTGCAAATTAAATTTTCTCTACGTGTTCACTCAGGTATATTATCGGGGAAAGTTGAGTTTATTTTTTAAATTTTTTTATCGATCTCGTCGAATGATAACGTCCAGTCTGGCGAAGACACGCTTGATTCACATGTTTATCCTGTTTTTATCGTCTCTTGAATATTTTATAAGCCAAGTAAAGTGCGCTTGAAAGGCCTTAGGCGAACATTTCACTACTTTTCGAGGAAAAACTTTTCGCACGAAATGGGAGAAACATGAAGAAAATTCAATTAAAAAATAATCAAGGCCAAAGCTGCACCGAAATCACAAGTATCGGTTCATGAATACTCAATTAGAGGTCATATTTCAGCGTTGTCTCTTTGCAGATATCGCCACTCGTAAATTTACGTTATCTACACAAGTTTTGCCTAAACGCACATCAATTTTAATGAATTCCCTATATTTTGTCTGATACAACTTACTGTATTATTCCAGATATTTGTAATGTATGATGTAACAAAAAAAATTAATTACATAGAGCACTTTTCCTTTAAAATGCAACTCAGACAATAAAACGAAGAGTTAAAGTTGTCTCGTTAAAAAAAAACGTTTTAAATAGAATGAATGCGGGAAACGTTCTTACGACGGTAATAATTAACACACTTGTTAACTCGTTAAAAGAACTTTATTTCCCAAACAGTTTGTTACGAATATTTATTTTGTTTTAAAGCACCTATTCCTCCGGCGAGAAATGCAAATTAACTCAAAGGGCTATAGTTTACAAATTAATTACTACGAAGAAAAATGTAAATGTACAAAGATAATTTTATCATACCTCTTTGAGAAACTTCGCTTGAAATTGCATTTTTTTAACAAAAATTATAGTCAGTTTTGAATTGGTTGGTTTAAATATTGCAAATCGAAAACATAATTCAATTACCAAAATAAAATTTTGGAAAAAATTAAATGCACAGTACATATATTATTTAAACATCAAGTATTTTTAATCAGTAAAAATTATAAATGCACAGTAAAGATAATGAATGAATGTCTAGCAGAATTAGTTAATTTAATTTTCACACATTTACAAACAAAATGTCGCAAAGTGTTCAAAAACAAAATTGTGGTATTAAGAGCAAAGAGTGGCGTACGCTGATTAGACTGATTACCATTTATGCACAGTTTCCAGCTCTTACTAAGATCATTCTTGCGCAGGGGCTCTTGCTATTACATACATACACCACCCTCCAATAATAATAAATATTCAGTAATACAGGGTGTTTTACACAACTTTACGAGGCTTGCGCCTAATGTACGCACCCAAATATACAAAACACTGGATACAAAAAAAATACACATTTAATTATTTAATTTTTGAAAACTCATGACAATAGTAGTCAAACTAATCACTGATTCATTAATAGTCATAAACTGCAGTTTTTCAGAAACAATTATCATTTGTTCTATAAAGAGACGGCATGAATGTGATTGTAGTTTATCAATCTTAATCACAAACTAACTAAAAACGTTGTAATATTTGAAAGGGTGAACAAACTAAGGAAAATTATCCAAAATTTGTATAAAAATAAGTACCAATACTGGGCAAAATTAGTTATTTATTATACAAGATGATAAAGAAATTGTTTATCTGCTTGCGAAAAGGTTAAGTTTACGATTGACGAAGTCACAAGTGGACTTTTTTCACGAGTAGATAAACAATCTTTATCGTCGTGTATAATATTTCGTTTTATTTTACTCACCAGAATTTCTTAAATACATACAGTAGATAAAAATTACTTTATTTCACAAGACGATAAAAGACTACTTTATCTACTGAAATGTTACCTGCAACTGCTGAACTAGCCTAAAGGGTGTGTTCTCGCAAGTAAATATTTCAAATTTTATAATGTTTGGTCAAATAGTTCCAAAGTTATTACAAAAAAATAAATTTACATACCCACATTCCGAGGGCTGTAAAATTCTTATCAATAGAGATCGGACACGAGTTATTATTTAAATTGACATCATATAGGTTATTTTTGAGGATCAAATATTGCTTCATATTTATGAATAACCCTATATACAGTAGATAAAAATTACTTTATTTCACAAGACGATAAAAGACTACTTTATCTCTGAAATTAGTTGATAAAATATAAACTATAAATAAAAATTACTTTATCGACTGACATTAGTTGATAAAAGCACTCTTTAACATTGAGTACAAAATAAATAATATGCTGATTTTTTTTTTAATTTCTTAATGTGCAAAAATTAATTAAATACTGATCATTTATCATTTTATACTGATCAAAATTGTATTATTTACTGATCGCTTTATTACTACCCATAAAATTTTAAATAATGACGGGCAATTCACAATTCACCATCGTTTTCGGGTTGCATAACCAAACCGTCCAAATTAGTATTTTAGTCAAAGAAAAATATAAATTTTACTCTTTATTAGCCATAATTCTGAACGTTTTATGTTCCATTATGACCTTAAAAATAAATAAAGATTAACCCTAAAATTTTTAAAGCTTGTTGAATCTTCGCTCTTCGAGCGAAAATATGAATTAATTTATTAAAAACTGGTTGTAATGTGTACACAGTGTGGGTGTAATGGGATCCAACAACCACGGAATAAAAGTTACAGGTGTACCAACAGATTAAATTATAATAATCAAGACTTAACACAAAAACAAATAATTCGATTGTTTTCAGCAATAAATTCAAAAAGCTGTTATAAAAGATGGAACCAAACGCACAAGTTGGTAAAAAAGTATGCACAGGGAGGTTTATGGCGGAATCGGTACGTGCGGGCTCAAGTTCACATTCGTGATCATATAAAATCGAGTTACATCAAAATATATTACTAATACAGGATATTCGTACAAAAATCCGTAAAATAAATCTTGAAGCATAAGATATATCTTTAATATATATTCTGTTTACGACATCAGCAAGCAAATAAGAAGTCATGAGAGGCACCGATAAAATATTGAGTCGGTTTGGCCCGTCGATACCCTCTCGCGATGTCCTCTTCCCCACGTTCATGAATATTCAAAGATATGTAAATGGCGAGAAAGGATGAATGCCACTAGAAACCGCCATAAAGCACTGCTTGGAATTTTACGCAAAAGTCTCGAGGGAGATTCCGGATTTGGGATGATTGTTATGCCAAGACATTTGCCGTCTTAAAAACAAGTCAGAATCTTACAAATTTAGATGTTTTCCCAAATCAACAACCAAAAAAGGCCTAAAACCCTTCAAAAAGCATTAATTTTTATGCACCCCAAAAATACCCAAATATCTGTGGACCACCAAAAATTGGGCACACGAAAAAACAGAATCCTACAACTTTAGCTGTTTTCCCAAAAGTAAACAACCGAAAAAGATTTAAAAATTTCAAAATGTCTTGTTTTTAAACACCCCAAAATGACTTTTTATTTCTAGACAGGACATTTGGCGTCTTCAAAAACAAGACAGAACCCTAAAAATTCAGCTGTTCTCCCAAAAGTAAACATCCGAAAAAGACCTAAAACCCTTCAGAAAGCTTAATTTTTGTGCACCCCAAAAGTACTCAAATTTTCGTAGACCATCAAAAATTGGGCACACGAAAAAAACCGTTGAAAATCACCCAAAATCGTGCAAAATTATCTCACGAAACACTTGCCGTGTTTTTAGACACTAAAAAATGGCTTTTTATTTCTGGACCAGACCAATAGGTGCATGCAAAAAAAAGAGAAAAACAACACCAAATCAAAGAGGTATATTTGGCGTCTTACAAACTAATGTTGTGAAATTCGTTCAAAAAGACATAAAATCCTTCAAAAATCATAATTTTTCATGCGCCCAAAAAATACTCGAAAATCAATAGACCAGCAGAAAATGGGCATATGGGAAAACTGTTGAAAATCATCCAAAATCAAACATAATTACATTAAAAGCACCCAAAAAAACCTTCCAGCATTCCTTGTTTTGAGACCCTCCAAAATGGAGACCATTGGCACATGCAAAAAAATTATGCTTTAACCAATTAAAAAGTATATAGGTGCGCTAGAACTCGCGCTCCAGAGAAAATTTTCAAGTAAGGTAAGATACCAGGAACATGGAAAAAATGTTTAAAAAATTATATCTGTCAAAAAATTTTTACATTTATTTTTTGACATTTGACATTTTTTATATCTATTTAATGATACTGTTGACCTTGTATATGTTTTTTTTACAATTATTTAGTAAAGGTACAAAAATTTTGCCAATAAAAGCCACAAACAACATTGAACAGAATTACAATTTAGGATACAGCTTTTTTGTTTTCTCTTCTGATAGCCTGTAGCAAAAAAACTTGAAAAATTATTGTTCCAACAGAAATAAGTAGAGTTAAAGTGCATAATTTAAACTCTCATAACTTCGAAATTTTTTTAACATTTTTTCCATGTTCCTGGTATCTTACCTTGTATGGCATTTTTCTCTGGGGTGCGAGTTCAAGCGCAACCTGTATACAGCTTCTAGCAAAACCTAATGTCTGGTAGATAGTGAGATAATGTGTACTATGTCTAAAATAGTGAGAATAATAATAGCCTGATATAAATAAAATAGAAAAAGTCATTACATTTAAAACAATAATACTTAAGGGTACAGTTTCTCTATCCAGAAAATTTGAATTTTCCAGAAAGAAATAAACACTGTTCTGGAAAGTTTCCATACATTATAATGAAGTATAAAATAAATTAAACTAAATTAGATAATTGAATAATAAATGTTACTTTTTGGCGTCTTGTATATGGCTGCTGCAGAACAGTGTCAAAATTAAAGTTTTGGAAATTTTGATTGGAAAGTTTGCGGCAACTTTTAAAAGTCGTGGATTTACAATACAATTTACTGAAACATTAAAGGTAGGAAGAACAAGGTAATAATATGGTGAATTTTGTAGCCTCAAATCTAAAAAATCCTTAGCTTTAAGAATGTTTTTTTTTTCCTTACACTGCATATCCATTAAGAGTTTTTTTTCAATTTGTACTGGGTGCTGCATTTTGGATGTCCGAATAGGGAATCTCCGAAACTAAGAGGTTTAGCCAAAAACGAGTAATACATTCTGAGGCTCATTTTTTGAGGAAATAATATTGGTTAAAACCGCATCCCGCTATCGTCTTTTGTTTTCGACTTATAGACAAAAATTGACATTTTAGCGAAATCTAAAAAAATTCATATCTTCGTTATTATAGAAGACACAGATTTGAAATAAAGACACACTTTTTTACGTAGAATTTAATAAAGTAGTTAACAATTTTTTTCAGTTGTTTGTTTAACCGTAATAAAATAAACTTTTATTTTTTTAAATGAGAATCATAGATGGCTATGTCATTTTCAAACATCTTGTTTTTTTCTTATCTTCTTATCTTACCATGAAAAAATGTTGCATCTTCGACTAAAAGGATTTAAACTATATTATATTTAACCAGTGTCACTAATGAAAGAGTTTTCTAAGTACTAAGTAATGAAAAAGATGCAAAATAAATTGTAAATCAACTTATTGGCGACTAATAACATTTCTTTGTTTTTAAACAAGCTAACATTACCATTGCAACTTCTAGTAATACATAGAGTGTTGTAAAAAAAGCCGCTTTAATTCTTCAATAAAATATATTTTATATGACACAAAAATGACGATATGGCTATTCAAATACCCAAATTCCGTCTATGTGAAACGTTATCCTACCTCCATTAGATCATCAAAAAAATGTTTTTTCTAATTGTGTTGACTGTTGACACATTTGTGTTTCCTATTTTTGGATTTTTTAAAAATATGTAAGAATTGTGTTCTGAGGCGCTCGCATATTTGTTCAATACTTCTAACGTATCGTATTTTTTAAATTATTATAATTTTATCAATTTTTTCATCTATTTTAAAGTTCACAAAACTCTTATTGATTATTATTCACACATTTGGTGTGAAATAGTTTGCCATGGCCAACTATTATCAAACAAAATATGTATTTCACTTTTTAAGTATAATTATAAAAAATATTCTGTTACAAATGTATATTTTTTAGATCAGAAAAAAATAAGCTTTTCAAAATTGCCATAGCCGCCTATGATTTCCATTTAAAAAAATACAAGTTTATCTTACTACGGCTAAACTAATAACTGAAAAATATTGTTAACTACATTATTAAATTCCTCGTAAAAAAGTGCCTCTATAATGTCTTTATTTCAAATCCGTATCTTCTAGAATAACGAAGATATACATTTTTTTAGATATCGCCAAAATGTCAACTTTTGTCTGTAAGTCGAAAACAAAAAACGATAGCGGGATGCGGTTTTAACCAATATTATTTTCTCAAAAAATGAGCCCCAAAATGTATCACTCGTTTTTGGATAAACCTCTCAGTTTCGGAGATTCCCTATTCGGACATCCAAAATGCAGCACCCTGTACAGGACATGCGTTAACCGGCAACATTTCATTTAAGAAATAAAAAAAAATATGACAGTGGTTAAACATTATGTTCTAACTTTCTTCATTTTGTTTATATTTACTAAGGTATCATTAGTTACAATTTCAACAAAATTCAGCAATCCTTTCTAAGCGTTTTTTTGGAAGCAGTATGTAAAAAATTACAATTGATTATTTATATTTAAGTGTATAACTTTTTCGTCTGTCTTTATATCAGTTTCGCATCTTGCAATCTTAAACTTTGTATAATTAGTCGTCCTTATTGAAACAGTTCTTAATAATTATGAACAATGTTGGAAATTAATTTCAAAACAAAAATAAAGTTTCATTTTGTTTATTAGACAAAGGTATCGTACAATTTATTTTTTATTTTGATATCATCAGTAATTTAGGTTACAAACTAAACATAAAAGAACAATAATTTTGCAAACCATTAGTACCAAATTAGTATGTATTTGCAGAGAATCAATACATGGAGCCTTAGACATTACCTCTAGACTCAAATATATCTAAAATTTTAGAATTTGTCCAAGTTCCATGTGTCATAATGAAACTTTGTAAGAAATATTTAACAATGTAAAAAGGTATTAAAACCGTTATAGGTAATTGGATTTTAGTATAAGCTTTTTCATCCACTAAATTATTACCTCCACTAAAATATTGCAAAACAATGATTTTTGAACAATTTTACTAACAGCATCTACATAAGCTAGAATATTATCTTCGACAAAAACACAGTAATTTGCGCTCTTCTGGAATGGTTCATACAATGTAAGTTTATTGTTTTTTGTGTAAATAATTCTAATGTTGATGTGGTGATGCAGATGCTGCTGTAGCCATTCATCATTATCTTAATAATTTCTGTGTGAGCTAGTCTATAAATTTTATCCTCATAATTTTGCAAACGACGTTCAATGTCCTCCTCTCCTTTCAGCAGACCTTCAAACCAAATCAGTCCAAGGTGCCTGGCCAGTGTTTCACAGTAAGATCTATACCCAACTAATATCAATATTTCCAGTTGACATTTCACAGTATTGTTAAATTGACAGTTGTCTTCATGTCCTACCAGCTCAAAGTCCTCCTCTTTTTGACATGTTTTTCTCATTCTCTTACGAGTTATAGATGAATTGGAATTAGAATCATCATCTTCTAGATCAGATGAGCTTGATGAATCGCTTATTGAACCTGGCTGTGTTGTATACATAATGTGTTGCTTTCCAATATTCTTATTTTCTATTTCTTCATAAGCAATTACAGTAATTTTTGATTTAATGTTTGTTAATGCCTTTGTTAAGGCCTATTGGTCTGGTCCAGAAATAAAAAGCCATTTTGGAGTGTCTAAAAACACGGCAAGTGTTTAGTGAGATAATTTTGCACGATTTTTGGGTGATTTTCAACGGTTTTTTTCGTGTGCCCAATTTTTGATGGTCTACGGATATTTGAGTACTTTTGGGGTGCATAAAAATTTATGCTTTCTGAAGGGTTTTAGGTCTTTTTCGGATGTTTACTTTTGGGAGAACAGCTGAATTTTTAGGGTTCTGCCTTATTTTTTAAAGACGCCAAATGTCCTGGTATACAAATAAAAAGCCATTTTGGGGTGTTTAAAAACAACACATTTTTAAGTTTTTAGATCTTTTTCGGTTGCTTACTTTTGGGAAAACAGCTAAAGTTGTACGATTCTACCCTGTTTTTTCGTGTGCCTAATTTTTGGTGGTCCACAGATATTTGGGTATTTTTGGGGTGCATAAAAATTAATGCTTTTTGAAGGGTTTTAGGCCTTTGTTATATGTTGACTTTTGGGAAAACAGCTAAATTTGACTCGTTTTTTAAGACGTCAAATGTCCTGGTCCAGAAGTAAAAAGCCATTTTGTGGTGTGTAAAAACAAGGTATTTTGTTAGTTTTTTAGGGCGTCCTTAAGGTAATTTTGCATTATTTTGGGAGATTTTTAACGGTTTTCTCGTGTGCCCAATTTTTGGTGGTCTACACATATTTGGGTACTTTTGGAGTGGATAAAAGTTAATGCTTTTTGAGAGGGTTTAAACAGCTAGATTTGTAAGATTCTGACTTGTTTTTTAAGACGCCAAATGTCCTGCCCCAGAAGTAACATTTTATACTCTACTATTGTTTCAGTCGAGGATGTGTCTTCGCATTACGGGAGTCATTAGGAGTGAATTATTTACTGGCTAAAAGTGAACGGCCCTTTGAAATTTATTGCCGCTTTTTGCCACACTTAAAAAATATGACTTGGATAGATAGCACGGAGGCCATCAACACAACGAAAAAATCTTTAATTGTCATATCAATCATCCGGGAAAAAATCAACTCACGATTAAAATAACATCCACTTCAACAAATTAGCTCGATATTTTATTTATAAAAGTAAATTAGTTGGAGAAACATTAAATGAAATGCCACCATTAATCATCGAGCTAGTTTTCCCCCAGTTAATTAAAGGAGGTGTATTTGCTTAATTTTTGACTTTGAAATAAAACAATATATGTAATTTAAACATTTTTTATTGGTAAATCAATTTACTAGTTAAAAAACAATAACAAAAATAATGATCAATTAAAAATCATATTATATTTAAAGAAAATGATTTTCAATTGAAAATTACACAATTGGACTAGCATAGTACAAACACTGATATAAAACAAGTCATTTAATCTGAATATTGCAATTACTGTGCTATTTCTATGACTAAAAAAATCTAACTTGTTCGGAATTGCTACAGACCCTGTGTTTAAGTCAAGTGAAAAAATGCTATGCTGCTATTAAAAGCATTGCTATGAAATGTTTTATAAAATTTGAAGCTAAAAGTGAGTTTCTGTCAGAATACTTAGCAGTAAATTAGCAGCATCTGGTGCTCTTTGATTGGACAGTTAGACACATCAAAGTAACCATTAGGCCATTAAAATGGTGTTTTCAGTCGGTTAGTAAAAGTTTTGGTTACTTCAATGTTTTTGTTTTTTTTTAATACCACTATTTAGTTGCATCAGTGTTTGAAAAGATATAATAAATATCAAAACATAAATAATATGTACAAAAATAAATAAAACAGAAATGTACACTATACACACACTACAAGACTTTAATAGAAAATTTAAACTCTAGAAACTTTGGTTTGCCCCGAAAAAGTCTCGAAATTTACACTTGAAAGATATTTACATTGTTGGGTGCGATTTAACTCAAACATGGAATGTTGAAATTGTGAATAAGTCGAGTTTAAGTAACTGTGAAATATTTAATAATGGTGAAATTAGAATAAGTTTGCTTTTAAAGACCGAAAACTAGATGGTTTTTGCGAATTTAATACACTACAAGAGCCCATCGATATTCAGTGGATGCACAAATACAATTTTAAAAATAAAAAATAGGTACAGTAAAGGCTAAATACATGGCATTCAAAGAAATTTGACAGTTTAGAATAAATTTTTTTCAAATAATGATAGTTAATGATAATGTAGTGATACTATTTAGTTGTTGTTAAAATTTCAGATATGTATTTAAAAATCCAGTCAAAAAAATACAGGGTGTCCTAACTAGAAAAACGTTCACCCAAAAAGTCTTATGTGAGATAATATGACAATCAATATATTTATTTTGAAATTTTGGTTAGAAAAAAAAGTGAAAAACTAAGAGTTGTTATAAAGATATAAATATTTTTTTACACTATTTTTTGGCAACTAAAATATTTTTGTTTTTAATTTATTAATAAAAAATGAAAACAATAACTGACGCCCTAAATTTTTGAGAAGTTTCTTTCTAAAATTGTAATCCTATTAATACCATAAAAAGTTTTGAAATAAAAGTTGGTACAGAAAACAAATATACTGCTCT
This sequence comes from Tribolium madens, assembly GCF_015345945.1. Taxonomy (NCBI): domain Eukaryota; kingdom Metazoa; phylum Arthropoda; class Insecta; order Coleoptera; family Tenebrionidae; genus Tribolium; species Tribolium madens. The sequence continues at coordinate 17,364,488 of NW_025401063.1, read as the reverse complement.
ACAAAAGTTAAGGAAGTGTGCAATAATTCTAATAATTAATAAAATTAATAAATTATAAAAAAAATAAGAATAATCAATTAAAAGTGAGATAAAAACAGATATCTTTTTACTTTTTAATTTCTTGCTGGATTCCATAATGCTTAGAAGAATAAAACTTGTTTGTTGTAATAATAATGCAACTTCCTTAACTGTGGAGCAGTTGGTTTGTCAGAAATATTTATTATTGCTTCCTAATGTCTTCATTAAATGGTTAATGAAAAATAATTTATTTTTTAATTGACTTTTAATTTTACACCAAATGATGTTGCTAATTATTACTCCTATATCACTAAACTTAGCAAATTGTCAAAAATAATGCCATTTCAAAGAAATCAATCATTTATTTTACGGGTTTTACCCAAAAAATTCTTACCCGAACCAGCTTGTATTTAATATTTTTATTTATTTGAAAGTGTTGCGAATATAGAAAACAAACTGAACCTCTTTCAAAATTTTTCTCAACTACAGTGTGTTTCAAAACTCGCGCCCCAGAGAAAATAAGATACCGGGAACATGTTTAAAAAATTCAATCTGTCAAAATATTTTAACATTTATTTTTTCACGCTTGATATATTTTTGTTGTTCATTTAATTATACTGATAATCTTGTAAATGTTTTTTTTTATAATTATTTAGTAAAGGTATGAAAATTTTGCCAATAAAAGCACAAAAAACGTTAAACATAAGTCTGTTTTTTTTTTAATAGAAATTACCAAGTCAAAATTTTGGTGAAAAAATTGGTAGCAGCTTGTCTCCATAGCCACAAATTTTCTTTGCTCTTTGTTTTTGTCCCTAGAAATTTTGTTAAAAAATTATGGTTATGTGTTCAAAGTAAGATGTTGTAAAAATATTAACTTTTATGAATCTTGTGTGCCTGTTTGCTCTTTGAAAGCGCTATAATTGAATACCTGAGGAGAGACATCATTATCTAAGGTATAAAGACAGAATTCAGTGTTAATAATTTTGAGAGAAACACACCGCAAGTAAGTACAATGTTGTGGACAAAAATGAGGTTCTTGCTACAAAAACTTTGAAGAAAAAGGATGTATATACGGAAAAAAGTTATTTAGCAAAAGATACAAGTAGGTATTATGATGATTGGCAAAAAAATTTGTGTAATTTATTGAAATGAGCTCAAAGTTGCTGCAATTTAGAAATTCTTCTTCAGCTTTAGTTTCAAAATTGTTACTTTTTCAACTCGTTCCTCAAAAACGATGCACAAGACACTAATTTAATTGCGTTCCTTCCGAGATTCTTTCTCATTCATGTTTATTTTGTATTCATGTCAATTTCTTGCTAAAAATTGAGAATGTTTAGCAAACCTGCATTACAAATTGCGTCTACATTTTAACGAGCCCTTTTTCTAACTTCCTGCTTGCAAATTATTTGTTTCCAAATTTCTAAAAACTGTTAGCGGTACCGAATTTGTTTCTTTTTTGGTGTTTCGTCTCTAAATTTTCTTAGACGATTTTTGTGTTGACGTTTAATGACATTGTTTTCAAATTAATTCAGAAAACCGGAAATGCCAACTTCCTTTATTAAAATTACCATGAATGAATTTACAGCTTCCCTGTTTCCTCTTCTAATAGCCTGCAGCAAAAAACATAGAAAAACACACATTTTTCCAGCAGAAAAAAATTGAGACAAAGTGCAAAATTTAAACTTCTATAACTTCCAAATTTTTATACAAAGAATTTTGTAAACATTTTTTCTATGTTTCTGTTTTTCTCTAAGCCGCGAGTTCTGAAACACCATGTATATTTGGTCTTCACTTGTGTACTTATCATTTTTTACACACACTTTAAACGCTTTAAACAATTGTATTTGTACATCTTTCCAATAATTCAATTCGATTCGCTCGCAACCATTACTTTGGTAATACAAAACCCTAATAAGTACAGTCATTGCACGTCACAAACCACAAATTTTATGTGAGAGCCAAGTCTGCACTCAACTGCGAGAGCCTCCTGGGGTCCCTCCTGCCCCTGCTGGAGCCCCTCGTGCCACTCGTATGATTGCTATACCCCGAATCCGAGCCAAACGCCGAGTCCTGCGAGTAGGGTTTAGGCACCGGTCGAAAAGTCGCTAAATGTCCCAACACAGGCACTGTCTCGTAGGGCCCCGGCGTGGGGGATAAGCACTGAATCCTCTGCGTAATGCTGGGGATCTGGCGGCGATGCGGCGGCTCGACACTTCCCACCCGCGGGTAGAGTTGGAGTAGAGCATCCAGCAGCATGCCCTCGTGGAACTCCTGCCGCCGCCGGTCGAGACTGCGGTGCCGCTTGTTGGTCGGGATGGGCGGCAGAGGCTCGTGGGGGCGG
>NW_025401063.1:17349217-17362064 GCF_015345945.1 Tribolium madens | reverse complement strand
GGCGGCGGCGGTCCATGTCGCCCCCGAGGCTTAGTTCGTCTTCGGCGAACTCGTCCTCACTGTGCGGGGCTGGAGCCAGTTCGCTGTCGGCGTCGCTAAGCTCCTCGTAAACGGGGTTGTAGAGGTCCTGGGAGCAGTAGGGGTCCGGGCCTGGAGACGAACACAAGAACACTGGTGGGTGTTGGGAGATGGGGTAGCCGCTAGGGTAGTGGATGTTGTTCTTCACGTCTATCATCTGGAAATTTAAATTGTAAAGAAATTTTAATAATGGACAAAAATTACAAATACAGCGTGGTCAAGAATGACTGTCTATGTAGTGGAGTACCATAAGACAAAAATCGTATAACCTTGGAATCCAGGGCCTGTCAATGAATTTTCGATAGCATTATTAAAAGCCGAAATAAGAAAGTTAAACGATAAAAATTTGTCGATCTTTATAACAATAATTTATTAAAAAATGAGAGGAATATGAAAAAAAAAATGTTTACAGTAAAGATTTCAGTTTTATACACAATAAATCATATTTGTATAGTAACTTTAATGTTATTTCGTAAAAAATAACAAGTTTACAAAAAAAAATATAATAAGCCAAATTTTTCAAACTCGTATACAGGTGTTCCGTTTTTATTGTTACAAACTTAAACAGTTGATGGAATATTCAATTTTAAGACAAAAGTTTCCTATGCACATGTATCAAGAAATGTTACACCCCCTGAAAGAGATGCGTTTTTAATGGGGTTTTCCCACTATTGCAGAATAGATAAAATTACAAGAGTTGGTACAGCTGATTACTTTTAAACACCTGAACGAATTTAAAGATCAGTTGTCGAAAGTTTTAATCTTAAAGGGTGAAACAAATTTAATTTAAATTTTTATCCTTTTTATGGTCTATAAGACAAATTGTAAACTGATTTTACTCAAAAACAGTAAGTTTTATCGAAAAAACGCAAGAGAGCTCTTTTTTTGTGAAAAACTACGAAATTTAGAATTTTGCGGCTGAAAGTGGCAAAAATCAACGCGAAAATAGTTAGAGTACTTTTTACAATAAACCCCCCAGTAAAACCCCCTGAGTAAAAATTTCGACATTTTATTTTTGAATTCATTTGGGTGTATAAAGGTTATCAGTTGTATCAAATTTTGTAATTTTATCTACGATGGTTTCTGAAATATTGGAAAAAATCCATTAAAAGATGCACCCCTTTCAGGGGATGTGGCTCCCTTATATAAAATTTTTCGATAAAGGAAACTCTTATCTTAAAATTAAATATTCTATCACCTGGTTAAATTTGTAACAATAAAAATGGAACACCCTGTATATTTCGAAACAAAGATTCAAATAAATTGGTAAAATATACTGCATTAATAGAAATAAGACAAGATTAAAAAAAGAAATTATTTATTATTTCATTATACCGGGTGTCTGGCCTCAAATTCGAACATAGGGATTTAACATGGTATTGTTATTTTTCTTCTGATTCTTGGTGGCCAGTGCAACGTACCGGGTGGGGCATCCGTTACGCCCAAAAAAAAATCCCCACTTCTAATTAAATAAAATTGTTGAATTTTTTTACACTTACCTGGGCATTAGTAAGGTATATTCTCTAATTTTTTGGTAATTTTTCATTCGCAAACAAAGCCAAAAAAAAATAAAAAGTAATTTTCTCCCAAAAAATTTAATTCTAATTTTTATATTGACCTACACAGATTCACTTCCTATAATTGTTTACAAAATCAGAAAAAAAATTCCAATTAGATTTTGAATAAACGCAATTTTCCATCTTAACTTTAAAAATCATTTTTATTTATGACCTACTACTTGTGCCATCGTAAATTTAGGTGACAATGGGGAACTGCAGTTTGGGTAAAATTCCAACGTTATCAACAAAAAGACCCTTTAAAGCAATTGGCTACCAGTAAATGATTCTTTTGTTGGCAAATTATACCATTCTGTCATAAATCACGGGTCTGGTTTGTGTTTAAATAAAAAAAGCGATTATTTGGATAACCAAGTCAAAATTTGAAATTGTGATATCAAAGTTTGATGCGCTGACAGGTACAGATTCATTTAGTGTAAAAATTTTATAGGTAAATTAACAGAATGTATTCATAAAACATACAAAACTGTTACGGACTCATTTATTATCAAAAAAAATTAGAAAAATTCTCAAATTATACCCTATCAATAATTAGTTAGGTATATGAAATATCGTCAGTTTTAATTAATTTGAAGTCACGATTTATCAAGTGCGCGTAACCGATGCCCCACCCTGTACAAGTAAGGTAATGGTAACTATTGAAAGATAAAATTATTGCGCCTTAAATGACTCCAAAAATAAGAATAAAAATAGTATTTTTACTTTAAAATACAATTTTCAAATTTCTTAATACATAAAATAAGTACGTGTTATTAGAACGATACTTGTCAAGAACGTCAAAGTTTTTTACAAATTATTTTAGAGTTAAATTAACAATAAATAATGTATAATGAAATAATAAATATTTCTTTTTAAATCTCGTCTTATTTCTATTAATGCAGTATATTTTACCAATTTATTTGTATCTTTGTTCCCAAATATATACGATTTAGAAAAATTTGCTTTATTATAATTTAATTTTGTAAACTTGTTATTTTTTACGAAATAATTATAAATTAACATTAAAGTTACTATACAAATATCATTTATTGTGTATAAAACTGAAATCTTTACTGGAAACATTTTTTTTCATATCCCTCTCAAATTTAATAAATTATTGTTATAAACTGTTGTAATAAAGATCGATTTTTTTTTATCTTTTAACTTTTTTTATTTCGGATTGGTGCAACTAGAGTAACAAATAACAAATAATATCTGTTAAACCAAACCAATTGCAATATTACAAGCAGTCAAACAAGTTCTTAATTCTACTTCCAACTCAAACAGTCATTCTTTATCACCCGAAATATCTACAAAAGGTCTAGAAACTCGGTACAAAAATGTTATATACTTACAGGGTGAATAAAAAGTATGTAACCAAGCGGGTGTTTTAAAATCATTTGCCTCCAGAAAATAATATTTAATATAAATTAAAGTAATATAAAAAATGTGAATGTATTTTGAGAACGAAATTTTGTTTTGTTTTTAAGTTATGTAATTTTTTGTCAAAACTGCAATTTATGTTTTTTTTTGAATAAATTAAATATCGGGTCTTTTTTAAAATTCGACGTCAAAGTTGGCTTTGTAGAATTGATTGTGAACAAACCCACCAAGATTAAAATTATGAAAATGATTAATTTTGTGCATACTACTAAAATTGTGAAAGGTTATGTTGGTTTGTTAACGAGTATGTGTTCATGGTGTGTTCACAACGAGTTTGTCACGGCCAACTGCGACGTCGAATTAAAAAAAAAAACCCTTATAAAGTAGATAGTTGTAATCCTTAGATCATGAGAAAAATTGAGGCGTTTCTTGGAATAACTGCAAATGTCCAAAAACAACAACACATGTCCATCTTTTTTTTCATCAGAGGTTATTATAATATGATTTTATATTTTATAAGAATAAAAATAATTGTTTGCAAGAAAAAAATCTCACCACAAACTAAAAGGTTTTATCGGTTTTCCCACAAATTAAGATTTTGGACATGTGTGATTGTTACAAAGAACGCCTGTTTTCTTGTGGGTTGCCACTTAAAAAAATTAAAAAATTAGTAGAACTCAAAAACAGATAAAAATTTCGAAAAATTTTATTCTTGATAAAACATCACATTTCTATAGTACTTTATCATTCATCAATTTGTTTTTCCAAAAACCAAAAAACGTTTGGTTCCACACTTTTTATTCATCTGGTATAGTAAACCAGAAACTAAAAAGTTTAAAATGTTTTTCATCGATAAAATTTTGATACCGGGTTCGAGAACGCTCTGTAGAAGTTAATAAATATATCTTTGACACATTGAAGCGAACAGACACGGGCGGGTTATTAACGCACTTGCTCCCTCAAACTTTAATAATTCCAAGAATGATATTTGCACATTACACGGGTAGAAAATGAGAAGGAGATGAACATCTAACCGCAATATATTTAAACATGTAGGGGAAACAGTGTAAATTAACATGCTCCACAAATCTCTGTTAATATAGATGGGTGGGTAAAACGCTAAGGAAACGCCTGCGGTGCATCGGAAAATGCAAGTTTATCCGAGGATACTGCTCTTAGATTTCTAGAGAATCTCAGATTACGACATTTCCAGCGATGCGAACGCTTCCTCCCCTTCTATTTACATAAACAAAAATAATTTCATTATCCTTAAACACCCCAAGGTTTCAAAAATTCTTGCGTGTTTAGAGCGTGTTAGTTACACCGAATTGTTAATCAGACATAAACATAGGAACAAATTGTGCCCAAATTTTAATGATTTCAAGCAAATTGCTCTGGCAATAAAGCGAAACAATAAAATCGTTTATTACTTTATTTTAGTACTTTCATGCAATTCTTTGTTGACGGGTCAAATAGTGGAATAATTGCTATTAGTCTCCGAGTCCAGCGGTTCCGAGTATATCCCCTTTACGTTTACAAGTGGTTTAAGCTGTCAAATAAAAAATAATTATTAAAAACAACAACAAACAAAAATCGTAAATCCTTTCGAAAGCGGATAGTAATTAAAAAGCTCGCTCTCCTTTGCTTTACCAGATCCACAAGATTAATGAAAGAAAGAAAAACTACATTTGTCTGGGATAATTCTTAGTCCAGTCAAAATAGACATAACAAATAACTAAAATTCCGACAGAGCAAAGTTTTGGTGGAGATCTTGGGTACATCATTAGGAATAAAGTGTCAAAAGTCCCCATCGATCCCATGTGTCCTAAAAAAGTTATTCGCGGTCGAAGGTCAAAATTAACATTTTTTTTTTTCGAAAACGGTAAGTTTTATCAAAAAAGTAGCTCAGACCAAAATTATAGATCTTAAAAAATGGTCCTTATACTTTTTTTCTAAGAATCACCATTCCTGAGATATCGCGATTCTAAAAGTTGAAGGAGTCACGTTCTACATGATATGCACATACAGAGTGCGCCAGAACTCCCCCTCCAAAGACAATTGTCATGTAGGTAGGGTAACGTACCAAGAACATGGAAAAAATTAAAAAATAATTCTATCTATAAAAATCTCAAAGTTATGAGAGTTTAAACTTTGCACTTTGACTCTATTTATTTTTTTTGGAGAAATAATTTTTAATAAATAAGTTTTTTTGCTACAGGCTATTAGAAGCGGAAACAAGGAAGCTGTATCCTACACTGTATCTCTGTTTAATGTTATTTGTGTATTTTATTGGCAAAAATTTTGTACCTTTATTAAATAATTGTAAAAAAACATACAAAATTATCAGTATCATTAAATAGACATAAAAAATGTCAAATGTCAAAAAATAAATGTCAATTTTTTTTCCATGTTCCTGGTATCTTATCTTACTTGAATTTTTTCTTCTACTTCATTAAACTTATAAATATCTCGATTCCATTAGAATTAAAAAGTAATACATACCTGGTGTTCAAAAAATCGCGCACTTCCTTGAAAGGGAGTAATTGGGTAGTACCCAGAGTATTGAAAAAATGTTTAAAAAATTCTATCTGTCAAAATATTCATGACCTTGTATATATATTTTTTTATAATTATCTAGTAAAGGTACAAAAATTTTGTCAATAAAAGCCGCAAATAACATTAAACAGATTTACATTTTAGGATTCAGCTTCCTTGTTTCTGCTTCTAATAGCCTGTAGCAAAAAAACTTGAAAAATTATTTCTCCAACAAAAATAAATAGAGTCAAAGTGCGAAATTTAAACTCTCATAACTTTGAAATTTTTATAGATAGAATTAAAAAAAAAAAATTTCTATGTTCCTGGTACTTTACCCTACATGGCATTTGTCTTTTGGGTGCGAGTTCTGGCGCACTCTGTATGTGCATATGATGTAGAACGTTACTCCTTCAACTATTAGAATCGCGATATCTCAGAAATGGTGATTCTTAGAAAAAAAGTATAAAGACCATTTTTGTAGATAATTTTAAAATCTATCATTTTTGTCTGAGCTACTTTTTTTATTAAACTTACCGTTTTCGAAAAAAATCTAAAAAACTTCAAATTTTGACCTTTGACCCCGAATAACTTTTTTAGCACACATGGGATCGATGGGGACTTTTGACACTTTATTTCTAATGGTGTACCCAAGGTCTCCACCAAAATTTAGCTCTGTCGGAATTTTCGTTTTTTGACCACTATTTTTATGACTAATTTGACCGGACTATCTCACATGACCGACTACACAAAGGGTGTCTTTTACCCTATCAAGTAATGCAAGTCCACTTGGCTGCGGTAAATTCGCATTAGACAAGGTGTGTTCGTTTCGCGAGTGCATTGTCTTGTCAGAAAATTAATTTTGTATAAAAAATAGCAAGCCGGATGTGCCGGTCTAAATGGTAAAGACGGGAAATAATTTAGTTAATGCGTTTATTTTCGGAAGGGTGCTGTAATGAGATTCATACCTCTATGGAAGGGGCAACGATATGTCCACCGGCGGAGTGGTGGTGATGCGTTGGGGTTGGTCGTGGAATGGCGTCGTGGAGGTCCTCGTAAATGCCGCCAGCAGCAGTGGGACCATCACAGTTGTTTTGGGGCGAAGTTTTACAAGGTAGGAAATTTTGTACTTTTCTTTTATGTCTGGAACAAAGGCTGTCGTTAGTTTGATTGACACTATCTGGGAACCGCATTACCCCTCATTATTAACCGCACCGAATGCGATTTTATCGCCACAAAACACTACTTTAGACTGTTTTTAAACGACTTCTGGACAAGATATTACATTTTATTATACATTTCTTCAACTTAACAATAAACTGGTTCGGCTACTTAACAAAAATCTGTTTTAGTTAAAACCCCAACTACAATCCTAAAATCATAAAAAAATCGTTTAAATTTATTTGTTTTGTACTAAATTGAAATTAACATTTCAAATTTTCGTTTATTAGAGTAGAACGTCTATAATCCGATCTAAGTATTCCGTGGTGTTAACCGTATTAGACTATTCCAAAATCCTTTTTTTCTGAAATCGTCTGTAGAAAGTAATCCAAAATATTCCTTAAAGTAGTACTTTTCCGGACTCATAAGTCATAAATTAAAATCGTCCGTAAAATTGACACGACTTTACGGACCATCTTGTCAATTTTACAGACGTACATATTGTGTAATGTTGTTTTTTCAACATGTTTTTCAGGCAAATGATTCAGATGAAGCACATAAACTTACTTTTATTCCAGATAACAAACGATTCAAATAGAGAAAAGAGCAACTCAATAATTATCAAGTAAATGAATAAAATAATCAGGACGCTTTGCAATAAAATCATAACAAACGTCACGCATCAGTTTCGGAATCCCTTAAAAGATTTTCGAAAGTGTTAATTGATTTAACTACTGAATAACTAATGTAGTTTATAGTGTAAAATGTCGAATGCTGATAATCTACACTGAACTTCTCGAGAAAATGTTGAAGCAGCGAAAGAAACAAGAAAGAGACAACATTCGTAAATGTCATAGTAAATGCCAGGTAAAAGTGAAAAACGCTTAGGCGAAAAAACAGTGTTTTTACCCCACATCACAAAAAGGTAATATTTCTGACGTTTGCGGATATTTTTTTAATTTTTTTAATTAATAGTTTCATAAGTTTTTTTTGTGAAAAAATGGAACTTAAAAAAAGTTCCGTTTTCATCTATAAAATGGTAAGTCACAAGCTGACTTTTAAAAGATAAATGTTTTTTTCATAATTTTCTTGTTTCAAATTCATTTATTTTTGCACAGAACAAGAATGCTTTGAATAAAAACTTAGATAATTTTCAGAATCCCAGACTAATTGAAAACACAATAAATTATGTTGCAAAATTTTAGTCATATCACTTTTAAAGAATAATATGTGAATTTAAATCAAAAAATATAATAAACATAAAACACAAAACAAATTTGCAGGGTATTGTGGTAATCGAAAAATATACTCAATAGTATTAAAAAAGTAAAAAAAATCAATAGGTATGGTCAAATATGTTATGTTACAAAATGTAAGAAGAAAAAACGGAATAACACTTTATAGGATTTTCCATTGAAAAGTGTGTACGAATAAAAAAATAGGAATCGTCAAAATAAATAATAATTGTTATAATTATTATTATGCTGGAACATAAATTAAACCTGCCGTTGGTTAACCTTGATATCTCAAAATTCATAATATTTTATTAAAATTAGTATAAAATAAAACAGAATTGTACATAATATAAAAAAAAAAATTAAGTGTTGTTACCTATACAGAGTGATGCAAAAAAGGCGCCCACGATTGAAACAGGCGCGTCCTTTTTTATTGAAACATTGTGACCATTATTCCAAAAATAGTCTAAATATATTCTTTTTCAAATTTAAACAGTTTGTTGTGTAACAGCACAAAGCGGCAATATTGCACAATTTTCTTTTACTAAAAAACTATTTCACTCAGGTATTTTTCGTATCTAGGAAAGATATTGTCACCTGCATAAAATAAAAAACTGTAAAGTTTACATAATTTTATTATTCCAATACGATACGACCGAAAGGTATCTAATGATTTCAATTAATTTTTTTAATCTTTGACTTTTTGACTTTAATCGTTTAAATTTCACAGAACAAACAACATTGAAAATTGATTTTTTTGTTGCTACCGTTTCCAATAATTGAATATTACTTGGACATTTTCTGTATCCTAGGATATTTGCAATGTTGCAACATTGATAAATTTTCTTTGGAGCCAAGAAATGGTATCCTAACATCTTCAATAAAGTTTATTTCAATAGACTTTTTACACATTTTTTTAAGAACACTGTCAACAGTATCAAAATCTAGACTTTAACAATAAAATTATTTTAAAACTGTTAATTATATAGATTTCTCTTTTCTAAAACACAAATCCAATTTTGGTCTTCGAATTCGTCTTTAATAAAAGATCACTTATAACGTGTGGATTAACACGGGCGCCTTTTTTTCATCATACTGTAAAAATTTAAAAAATCACGAAAAAAAAACAACGCAATACAGAGTGCGCCAGAACTCGCACCCCTGTGAAAAGGAAGAGGTAGGAAGACTGGATCCTGACTAGAAGGCCGTATTCGAGAAGACTTAAAATTTAAAACGTGGAGCAGGATGCAGCCCTTTTAAATAATTTAAGAGAAAATCTTTTCAAAGTTCATTTCAATTAAATTTCTGTTACCTTCAAACACTAATTACTGCCGAATTATTTGTTTTCTAGAGAGCATTGGTTTTCATCTGCAATTATTAGGTATGTATAAATTAACACAATAACTAATAAGACAGGAATTTGTGTCCTGCATGAGGGATCGATCACAATTTTTTAAATGCTGTCAATGTCATCTTTAACCTAATTTCAAAATTGCCCATTCACCCAACTAAAATTTTCCAAAATTGTTGATACTTTATTTTAAATGTGTACGCGAAAGTTTTGAAAGCAGGTGTAGTTATCTACATAATTTTAGCTCTTATTTTGATAGAAAAAACTGCTCTGATCGAATAATTTTGCCACAAACAATATGCGGAAGAAAATAATTTAATTAAAAGAAAAAGATTTCCAAATTTAAAAAGGAAAATCAAAAAAAAATTTTTTCTCATTACATTTATGTTTCCCATTTTTGTTATTATTTTAGAAACAAACTTGTTTTAAGTTGGCAATAATAGTCTAGTAATAAAAAACAAATTGAAATTCAAATTTTTAATAATAAAATTCCAAATAACATTACTAAANATGATACTACATTCTATATAAGCTTGCAAAGGTGAAAAAAAAAACAAAGTCTTTATTGAAAGACAATTGATAATAATTTAAAGTAGTGTAAATGGAAGATTTAACAATACAGTATCATTTGAACTACATATTTCATTTTGAGAAAAATTGTTATTTTGACTTATTGGCTTCTGAAAAGAAACTGTATTACATTCGTGTGACATAAAAGTTGTATGATAATAAATATGTATACCTCAGCGCTAAAGTTATTTCGTCTATAGATTCAAAAAATCAACTCGATAAGTATACCTTTTGTTACAGCTAATTAGCTGTAATTACATACCTATTTCTCTTAAATATACTCACACAAACAACAAATATACCTACATATTTGTGTATATAAGCGTTTATTGCTATTATATATTTTTTTCTATTGTTTTCACTATTTCTAATAATATTTTTTTATGAAATAATTCATAAAAAATTGCAAAAATAACATAAAAAAGAAATGGCAAATTAACCGAAAAGAACTACCAATTTAGTGTGTTAATTTTGTGAGGCTATGATTGTAATGTAATAAATAATACTATACAGGGTTGTTTCAGAACTCGCGCCCCAGAGAAAAATTCCAAGTAAGATCAGGAACATGAAAAAATGTTAAAATTTTTTGACATTTGACATTTTTTATGTCTAGGTATTTAATGTTATTGATAATCTTGTATATGTTTTTTCATAATTATTTAATAAAAGTATACAAAAATTTTGCCAACAAAAAGCACAAATAACGTTAAACATAGTTACAATTATTTAGAATACAACTTCCTTGTTTCCTCTTCTAACAAGCTGCAGCAAAAATACATGGGAAATAAATAAAGTCAAAATGCAAATTTTAAACTCTTATAACTTCAAAACAGAATAGAATTTTTTAAACATTTTTTCCATATTCCTGGTATTTTAGCTTACATGACATTTTTCCCTGGGAGGCGAGTTCTGAAACACCCTGTAGGTATAATGGAGATGTTTAGAAAAGTTAGAGACCACTTTGATACTGTTCGACTGCTAGTTTGTTCGGGTTAAAGAGGTTGTACTGTATTTAGTTTTTGATATTAATTCAGCCCTAAGCCTTTCCCTATTATGTGCGTCTTTCGCGTGACAATTAAAAGTACAATGAGGTGGAAAACGATTTCTCTCGCAACGAATGAGATTTCCCCAACAAAGGGGAAAACTCCGAAATTAAGAATAATAACTCGCCCCTTTTATAATCCGTTTAATTTTCTTAGTTTTAAAATTTGAAACTGTGATAATAAATCCGTGACTCCGGTGACAGATTTTTAACGAACTGTCAAGTCTCATCACCATATTCTCTGTTGAGATTTTTATTAGAATTATTTTTCTAAACTCGTCCCGAATCCAGATGTAATTACAAGAAGGGGGCAACTTTTAATAGAATGCTAATTCCGAAACTAAATATAAATTATGACAGTCTACGCGGCTGTGTTTTGACATTTAAATTTATAATTTTGGTACGAAGGGGATTCGAATAATCCACTCAAGATGTTTAAATGGAATTGATCTAATAAAGTTACAAAGCCTTGTTGAGACAAACACATCGGAAAAATGTATTAAGGAAGGAAGAAAATGTTTAATTAACGGTGGAATCCGCAATAAATAATTCTTCGAAACAATGGTTTCAATTTGAATCTTGTGTACGATTTCTTTACGAGAATTTCTAAAATAACTGGAAAATTCCGACAACACTTAAGTCCTTAATTAGAAATTACCATAGCAACTGGTCGAGCAAGTAATTACACGTGTAAGAGGAACAACTAAGACACTCGAGTTAGACATCAACGACAACAATTAGCACAAGAACTCTCAAGACGTGTCGAGGTCCAGGGAATAGTCTTTATTACACTGTAAATTTCTTTCACGTTAAGCTTCGTAATTAGTCGGCTAGACGTAAATCTAAGCAGTCTTCTACTGGGTTTTTTATAATCTAAAAAATGTTGTTTGTAATATACCTAACGGCTAGTGAGCGATATCTAGAGAATAAAGCACAAACTAACTTGAGACAAATAAAGAAACAAAAATATTTACCAAATTTTTTGGTGATTTTTGAAAGGCTGTATCTCATCGAAAAATAGTCGTATTTACATTTTTAAAGAACCACTCTAAAGCTTAAGTTTCTTGTTTTGAGATCTTTTGACAAATTTTTTTTCTGTGCTACAGTTATCACGCAAGCGCAGGAAATAGCGCGAGAAAAAAAATGTAAATTTTTTTGGTTTTTGTTTTTGGTTCACGGACTTGGGGAATTTTTTTTAGTGAAATCAATGGATGTTTCAGATAGCCTGTTCATTCGGCTTTAGTACTTTTTTTTATATTCTCTTACGTCATTTGGCCGCTGAGATATCTGACTTTTAATAAAAAAAGATCTTTTTATCTTTGATCATCGATATCTCAGCAACCAATAACCGCACAGAGAATGTAAGAGTAGTTCCAAAAACTAAAAGAAATGTCTTAGAAGATCCTTTAATGACGTTTTCAAAAACAATTTTTTGTACTCTAAGGGTGGGTTGCACCAACACTAGTTAAATTTAATCTCGGATTAAATCCATAGTAACCATTGTTATTATTATAGTTACAATTGTTCTTAATCCGAGATTAAGTTTAACTAGAGTTGGTGCAAACCACCCTAAAACATTGATTTGAAAGAAAGAGAAAAAAAGCAATTTTCTGCATTGTGTTAGTAAATCTACCGCGTATTCACAAATATTGATGGGGAGATTAATGTTTTAAGGTGTTTTTATAGGTTTATGTACTCCCCATGGCCCTGTAAATTGTTAAATTGATCCATAAAACCGTTTTCTCGGACCAATTCATCAAAGTTTTGCAAAACAACAATTGCACATATTGTTTCTGAATATTACTTAATCTTCATCAAAATAAAAAAAAAATTTTTTCGACTTTTTTACAATTTTGCATTAGTTTGTATTAGTTATTTGTTATAAATAAAAAAATTAAACAAAAATTGTTTTTTATTTTTTTTTGAAAATTAGTAAAAA
>NW_025401063.1:17336602-17349202 GCF_015345945.1 Tribolium madens | reverse complement strand
TTTCTTCCAAATGTAAACAACTTCAAGAAACAATACTGCTTAATTTTTGAAAAAAAATTCTAAAATTTTTTTTGATTTTTTTGAATTTGCAAAAATTTCAAGAAACAATACTGATTAATTTTTGAAAAAAAAATCAAAAATATTTTTTTCGAGATTTTTTTTCAAGTTTAACTAATGCAAAATTGTAAAAGAAGGCTGAAAAAAAATGTTTTTCTCATTTTGACAAAGATCAGACGATATTCGGAAACAATATGTAGAATTTGTAAAACTTTGAACAATTGGTCTGAGAATATGGTGTGATGGATCAATTTAAAAGTTTACATTAATCTCCCCATCAATATTTGTAAATATGTGGTAGATTTACTAAAACAATGCAACAAGTTACTTTTTTCTATTTCTTTCAAATCAGTGTTTTAGAGTAAAACAAATGTTTTTGAAAAAATCATTAGAGGATCTTCTAAGACATTTCTTTAATTTTTGGGAACTACTCTTACATTCTCTGTGCGATTATTGGTTGCTCAAATATCGATGATTAAAGACAAAAGGATCCTTTTTCATTAAAAGTCATATATCTCAACAACAAAATGACGTAAGAGAATATAAAAAAGCATATTACAGCTGAAAACAAAAAAAAATACAATTTTGTTTCTCGGGCTGTTTCCTG
This sequence comes from Tribolium madens, assembly GCF_015345945.1. NCBI lineage: Eukaryota > Metazoa > Arthropoda > Insecta > Coleoptera > Tenebrionidae > Tribolium > Tribolium madens. Next base: position 17,348,538 of record NW_025401063.1, on the reverse strand, counting down.
TGCTTGCGTGATAACTGTAGCACAAAAATAATTTTTGTCAAAAGATCTCAAAACTAAAAACTTAAAGCCTTAGAATGTTTTTTTAAAAATCTAGATAAGATCATTTTTGGATGAGATACAGCCTTTCAAAAATCACCACAAAATTTTGGAAATATTTTTGTTCCTTTAATTGTTTTGAGTAGTGTATTAAAGTGATTGGGAATTGATTTATAGTTAATTGTCCCCATTTGTGAAAATAATAAGTTGGTAGTTGTGGCTAGAACAATGGCAGTTGGAACTGTAGTAAAATAATAAAATAAATCCCGCCTAGCGAAAATCTACTTATTTTAGACCCAATTAAAGAGATATCTCAGTCGCAATAATTTCCTCCAAGTTGGCGAATTTAAATATTTATTTATCATAAAACTTGGAAAATTAGCATTTAGAAGAGATTTTCATTCGGGCTAATTCCCATCTAAGCCGAAACGTATTTGCAAAATCAATTTTCTAGTTTCTTGACAATATTACTTAGCAATTTGATCGTTGTAAAAAAGCACACAACGAAAAAAGCTCTTCATCGTTAATGAAACTTCTTAATTCGTCTCAGTTTAAAACTTTCCATCGTAATAATACTTTAAAATTCAAATGCGGAGCCGATCCGACATAAAAATATATAAGCGGAAGTGGTGTCTTTTCGGAGCTCTTGATCTCTTGTAGACCGGAAGTGATGGGCTGGCGAGCATGGATAATACCCAAATTTTGGTGGGGAATCCAAATTTGACTTATTATTGGCTGGATTATTCGAAGCTACATGATTAGAAGCGCATAATTAGTGGGGCGGACTGCCTCGACCATGGATGGCTTATTATAGGCAACCATTTTTCCCACACAAAACACGTCTAATCTTTACGAAATCGACACCGCACGCTCTGTTTGGTATTTATGGCGCGCATCTTGTCTACGAAATATGTGAAAAACAGCTGCTGCAGACGCTGCTTTATGGGATTTTAATCCGCGACGATTTACCACTGAATTTTCGAAATAACGCAACTATAGAATGTCGGCTATTTGGACAAGGGACGAGAAACGCAAATTCTTGACATTTTTCGCTCTTACACAAAGTTTACTTTGGCTGATTAAAAACACCTAAGAAAGAGTTTAAAATGTGGCGACATGTGGGCCGTGTTGAGTGTCACTGTTTTTCGTGTCAAATTGCACTAGAATTGGCAATGGAGACTGTAAACATAAAGTCTGTTCTTATTTAAATGGAAATTACCAAGTCAAAATTTTGGTGAAAAAATTGGTAGCTGTTTGTATCTATATCCACAAATTTTGTTTACTCTTTGTTTTTGTCAGTAGAAATTTTGTTAAAAAAATATGGTTCAAATGCAGAATAGATAAAATTACAAGAGTTGGTACAGCTGATTACTTTTAAACACCTGAACGAATTTAAAGATCAGTTGTCGAAATTTTTAATCACGGGTCTCTTAAACTGTGAAACAAATTTAATTTTTAATTTTTATCCATTTTATGGTCTGCAAGACAAATTGTAAACTGATTTTACTCAAAAACGGTAAGTCTTATCGAAAAAACGCAAGAGACCTCTTTTTTGTGAAAAACAATAAAATTTAGAATTTTGTGACTGAAAGAGGGAAAAACCAACCGTAAAAATAGATGCGGTACTTTTTACCCTAAACCCGGCAGTGTAGAACGCCCCTGAGTAAAAATTTCGACATTTTATCTTTAAATTCATTTGGGTGTATAAAGGTTATCAGTTGTACCAAATTTTGTAATTTTATCCACGATGGTTTCTGAAATATTGGAAAAAATCAATTAAAAGATGCACTCTTTTTAGGGGATGTGGCTCCCTTATGTAAAATTTTTCGATTTATGTTTATAGTTTATATATTTTTTCTCTTACAATTGAATATTCTATCACCTGGTTAAATTTGTAACAATAAAAATGGAACACCCTGTATACAGAAAAAAGTTATTTAGCAAAAGATACAAGTAGGTATTATGATGATTAGCAGTAAATTTTATATAATTTATTAAAGCGAGCTCAAAGTTGATGCATTTTATAAATTCTTCTGCAGCTTTAGTTTCAAAATTGTTACTTTTTCAACTCGTTTCTCAAAAACGATGCACAAGACACTAATTTAATTGCGTTCTTTCCGAGGTTCTTTCACATTCATGTTTATTTTGTATTCTTGTCAATTTTTTGTTAAAAAATAAGAATGTTTAGCAACCTGCATTACAAATTGCGTCTACATTTTAACTGGCCCTTTTTCTAACTTCCTGCTTGCAAACTATTCGTTTCCAAATTTCTAAAAACTGTTAGCGGTACCGAATTTGTTTCTTTTTAGGTGTTTCGTCTCTAAATTTTCTTAGACGATTTTTTGTGTTGACGTTTAATGACATTGTTTTCAAATTTATTCAAAAAACCGGAACTGCCAACTTCCTTTAATAAAATTACCATGAATGGTGCCCACGTTAAGACTGGTTGGCATTTCCATTTAAAAAAACAGACTTTACTAAATATGTGGGATAGTTTTACCACCGCCACCGGTTCAAGTTATTAAAGATTTATGTACTACAGAGAAAACTGAATGGAAATTTTAATGAGCAATCCAGGGAGGTATAAAACATTGACGTAAGACCAATAAAGCGCAGGTGGATTGTGATAACGTTATTAAAGGCATTTCCCCATAATCAATTTCAAAGAATTTATGTTCGATAAGTTGACTAATCTATTTTATATTTTTTCCCACGAATATTTGTCATATTTTTAAACTCAATGCAAATAGGAGTATGATATAATTTAAACAAAGTCTACATAAAAGTAAAACTGATAAAAACAAATAATTATGTGTGTTTTATTGTTTTTCATCGACATTATTCAAATGACGCCCCTGTTCAAGCCAGGTGACATTTTTGTAATTAGTCTGAATAATAGTTTCTTGAAACATCGATTAGTGTGCAGGTTTATAAGTAGACAAAATTCTTGAGAAACCCTGATTACATCCGTTAAAATAATTAGATCAAGATAGCCCGCTAACATGTGCTTGTTAATCGTCCAAACTTCCAAGTTATTTTCGTTTGAATTTTAATAAATCAATTTACAAAATAAATTTTTCTTCCCGTGGAAGGGTAAACAGACAGCGACATCCGCTCACCTCGACACAGAACACTACTTCCTTCATATCAGTTTACTTTGCATCTTCCCAGAGTTAAAAGCCCTCGTTTAGAAAAAAATTATCCATCAATTATCTATTTTGTGTCCGCTTGAATATCAAATTGAATGAGAGAGAGTTTGAACCCTTCTAATTATTAGCGCCCGAGTTTTTGTCTTCATAGTCGCAGCACTCAAGTTTCATTCAGGTCGTTGAATGGACGTGGAAAAGTGTCTTTTATCTTCGCCCAGGTAGCAAAGTGCGATCACATCGTGCGATGTGTAATAATTAATCAGCAGAGACGCGACTCATTATCGCGGGGTATCCATTACGGCCTCCAGGAAGTCATTAGATGAGGCAAGGCTAATGGCGCCCTGGCTTTATCACGCGTTTTCGATGCAGCTTTTTGGGATTTTGTGTCACAAAATCGGGCTGCTCTACTTAGCGATTTGACGAAAACCAAACGCCGCGGTTATCTTAAGTGTGGCACTTGAGTGAGTCCGAAGCCGTCAAAGACCACCTTAACGTCGATTCAAGACGATAGTTTATCGCATTCCGGCACTTCTAAATACCCTAAATGGATTTTTACGAGCTTTAGTGATCCGCACCACAAGACGGTTTAAGGTTTTAATTTAGCAAATAATAACATCACATCCATTTGAGCGACACAGTGGTCACTCTTCTGTAAACAATAACGAAAATTCGATATAATTTTCAAGAGGAAATCGCTACTGCCATTCGAGATAATTTCCACAAGGTTGGCCACATTGTTAGCTGGCACGTCGTTATTTTTGCGAAATGAAACACGACTTTCCAGTATTGTATTCCAAAAACGATTAAAAAATCCACACTTTATTGTCTACGGCTCTGTCGACATTAATTATCACTTCACACATGTATACGATTTTTGACGATTATCTAAATATATTATAAATTGCCTCGCTGTTTGTTGAGCTTGGGGCTAATGAAATTCATTAGTTTTTGTTTGAGTCTCGCACCATTTATCATACGAGAAAAATTTATCTCCAGACGTAGAAACTTAGTTATTTTAAACTAGATAATATCCAAAACGTTTAACCCCACTGACAAAAAATAAAAACGACGAAACACTATGAATTTATGAGGACCAGATTTACTAAAAACTTTGCATTGTTCTTACTAGAGCCATTAAAAGAAAAAGAATTTGATTTATATCAAGTTACATCGTTACACATATTTTAAAATCCCCCAAGACAGTGTTTTCTTGTTTTTAGAATAGTATTCCACGGGTCCAGACCAAAGTATTGCATTTGTTTTCGGATTTACAAAAATAGCAACTGATTAATGAAACCTAATATTCATATTGCTTTTATTGTGACACCACATTGTTTTATTTTACTTGAAAATGAACGTTTAAAAATATTAAACCCTTTATAAGAGCAATGCCAAAAGTTTTCAAATCAGTTTCTGCCAAGTATAGATTTTTTTTCAGAAAACTAGCAAAAATAATACCTACATATTTAGATCAGATTGATAATAAGTTATCCGTATAATTTGAACAATCATTTGTTATTTAATTCGTGTCAACTTGTACTTCCTGTTCGGTCCAAAATACAAATTTAATTTCACATATAAAACATTATTTCAAGGTTTTGAAAAAGTATAAAAAAACTCGTAACGTCAAAGTCCAAAATACCCAAAATCGTAACAAGTCAAGTTAATAAAGAAATGTGCAATTGAGTCGTATACTTATTCTCTTTACTGTTGAAGCTGTTGAAGTTGTATCTCAGATTATATAGGTTGCGCCAAAACTCGCGCCCCAGAAAAAAATTTCAAGTAAGATACCAGGAACATGAAAAGAATGTTTTAAAAATTCTATCTGTCAAAAAATTTTGACAATTATTTTTTGACATTTGACATTTTTTGAGGTCTATTTAATGATACTTATGATCTTGTATATGTTTTTTTTTACTAAAATTGCAAAAATTTTGACAATAAAAGCCACAAATACTCGTAACATTGAACAGAGTTACAATTTAGGATACAGTTCCTTTATTTCCTCTTTTAATAGCCTACATCAAAACAACTTGGAAAAATATTTTTCCAACAGAAATAAATATAGTCAAAGTGCAAAATTTAAATTCTCATAACATCGAAATATTTATAGATCATTAATTTCCTCCGTCGCTCATATGTAACTTTTCCACTTGTACGTAATTTGCTTTTACCACTCTTGTTATGTAAAATTCTATTACTCATTATACCAATACTTTAGGACTTTGTTCAAATATATATTTTTTCATTCAAAGATAAAAAGGCAAGAGACTAGTTAAAAAAAACTCTTCTATTCTTTACGAAGAATTTTGCATGCATATTAATCGACCTAACTCATCTTTTTCATTCAAAATTTTCAAAGTTTATTCGTAAAAGAAAAAAAAAATATCAATTATTATGTAGGTATTAGTTTTTTTTAAGAAATTTCTACAATTGAAAAGATCAGAAGCAAAAGGGTCTGAGTACTAAAGAGCAAAAGAAGATACATACAAAAAAATTTGACATTTATTTTTTGATATTTGACATTTTTTCATATCTATTTAAAGACACTGATGATATTGTATATGTTTTTTTATAATTATTTTGTAAAAGTAAAAAAATTTTGCCAGTAAAAGCCACAATTAACATTAAAGAGAGTTACAATTTAGGATATCTTCTCCTCTTCCAAAATCCTGTAGCAAAAAAACTTGGAAAATTATTTTTCCAACAGAAGTAAATAGAGTCAAAGTGCAAAATGTAAACTCTCATAACTTCTAATTTTTTTATAGATGGAATTTTTTAACATTTTTTTTCATGTTCCTGGTATCTTACCTTACATGGCATTTTTCTCTGGGGCGCGAGTTCTGGCGCACCCTGTATTTTAATTTAAACATTTTGTTATTCCATAAGAAATCTCCATAAGAGGTCTTTAAAACTAAAATGTTCAAAATTTCTTATCTTAGTCACCAAACCAAAGCACTAGTTTCAATTTCTGCATTAAACAGACTTTTTTTTCAAAAATAACAAAACCAAATTTTTCCCCTGTTTTTCAATCGAAAAAGCTCCTAAATAATAAAATTAGTAGTCTGGGTTGAGATTATCTCTTGACTGAGATGTAAAATAAGTGCGATTCGTTTAGTCCGGGTTAATTTTAATCCATTTGCAACATTCATTGTTCTCTCTCAACATTCTTGGGGATTAAAAATTCGGGCCAGATTTATTTTGGACGGGTTGCGTGCTTCCCACGAGTATTTCTCCGTTTCTCTTGCATTGTTTCCAAGTTTCAGCTTTGCCCCCAATGCGCATTTCGCTTATCTAACTGCAATTGGGGTTAGTGACGGACTGCATGAAATTTATGTGCGAGAGTTTTCCCCCGAAAATAACAACTCTCTTATAAATTACATGTTGAAAAATTGTGTTTTTTTTATACTCACTTCCACACGAGGATAATGGCGATGATAACGAACAGACCAAGAGCGGAACACAGCACAATCACAGCCGATGTCTGGAGAGATGGACTACTGCGATAGCTTGCGTCGATCAGCTGAAAAAATAAACACCATTACCATGTGGATTCCATAAATATCGGTTCGGTTTAACAACTATCATCACAAATAAAATTTTTCATTTGACGGTTTAAAAGCGTGTTGCTCTAATTGTAAAATGAAAGCATCTTCTTTAATCAAAACTAAGAAAACGCTGACTAAATATTGTGAAGGGTGTTTTCTTATGCAGATGACTCGGATTAATAAAAATACCATGACTGGGCAAGTTCTAAATGACCTATAACGGGATGTGGCGATCAATCCCGACCGAAATAGGCACTCCTGAGGCATCAAATTTGTATAGTTTGAAGCCATCCGGTGTTAGCAATTCCGGTGCTAAATCCTTGCCATAATTCAAGTGTCAGAAGTTTAAATCTGCTATAATTAAATGTAAATGATATAAATAAAAAGAACAAGAGAAAACAAGCAATGCATATAATCGCCGATCATAAATAATTGTAATTTGTAACTGTCGGTGTACGTCGAATAGGGGGTTATCTTTTGATAAGGTTGGTAATTAGAATCAAATCGAGCTGTAACAGATAGTCTGTTCGTGATTTGTGGATTATTTGATAACAAAATGAAACGTAATTAATTTCGCTATGATTTAGGAGCTGAAACAGCGTTGTTGCCTACTAATGAGAAAGTCTAACGCAGATGCATTCACTATTAAATAGGAAAAGTTTAGTGATATCTTCGACGTTTCGTCGCAATAAATCAAAAAGAAAAACAATTAACGATGATGATCCTAAATTGGACCAAGTTTCGACTCACGTCCGCAACAAATAATAAATCATAAAGTTTCCTGCTGAAACATATGAATTACATTAGATACGGGAATTGGCAATAGGTCAACAAGTCCTGAGTTGCCCGGAAGCTGATTTGAAATGCTAGAAAAATGGATTTTAGCTCATCTCGTGACAAACATTAATTCAGAAATTGAATTCTCCAAAAACACACTTAACATTCTAAAAATTAGAAAAGCGGTACCAGGTGAAACCAAAAGTTTTTTGCTTAAAGTAGTTATTTTTTAGGAAACCTAATTGATAAAGTACTATAAGATGTGTTTCTTTTATCAATAATAAAATTGTTCAAAGTTCTAAAAAAAAATTATTTATACTCACTATAAAACCATTTTTTTCATAAAGGTTATGATTTAAGGATTACAACTATCTATTTTATATTTAACTTAAAAAAATACGTAAATTGCAATTTTGACAATAAAAATCGCATAACTCAAACACAAAACAAAATTTCGTTCTCAAAACACGATCACATTTTTTTTTATATTACTGTAATTTATATTAATTATTATTTTGTAGACATATGATTAAAAAAAACGCTTGGTTATTTCTACTTTGTATTCACCCTGTATATGTATCTACATATTACTTGGATGGCAGGTAATAAGAAGAATTGTAGTCAATAGTAAATTCCGATTTGGAAAAAGGCTAATTTTTTAAATTAAATATAACAAAATATGTATAAGAAAATTATTTAATGGTATTTCCTCAATTTTAAATTATTTTTTTAGAGAAACAAATGATGTTTTCATCAAATTATTAAAAAAGCGTTAAAATTGTTAAATTATGGGTTCTAAGAATTTAATATTCATATGAAAAATTTGTATATTCCTATAATATACTAATTTTACTATCTACTAAAAATATTTTCAAAATGTCGGTACTCCTGGTTTTACCGAAAATGGATACTAACTTCGTTATTTTAAAGAAAAAACTGTGTCCTTTATTACATTTTTGGTATATTGTTTTTTTAAAGAACTTTTATCTGCAAACGTCACAAAAGTGACCACTTTTATGAATAAATGACACAGGTAAAAGTTTTACTTTTCAGACATAGAGTAAAAACACTGTTTTTACGTCTAGGCGTTTTCACTTTTACTTGACACTTACTTTGACATTTACCACTGTTGTCTCTTTCTTGTCCCTTTCGCTTTTTCAGCATTTTCTGGAGAGGTACAAGGTAGATTATCAGCATTCGACATTTTGCACTATAAACAACACCAGTTATTCACCAGTTAAATCAATCCACACTTGTGAAATCTCAACACAAATTCCGAAACTGACGCGTGACGTTTGTTATGATTATATTGCAAAGCGTCCTGATTATTGAGGTGATTTACTTGATTATTGATGTGTTGCTCTTTTCGTTCCATCTGAATCGTTTACAGATAAAATAGTATATGTTATTTGGAGTAAAAGTGAGTTTATGTGGCTCAGCTGAATCCATTTGCCTCACTCCGTTCGGCAAAATGAACGTTCAGCTTCGCCACATAAACAATCACTTTTACTCCTAATAACATAATCTACTATTATTTAAATTCTCTAAACATACTTATAAAACTTATGTCGCTTTCAAATTGTTTAAACTTTATTGTAAAATTTTAGAATTGCATCTTCCTTTTAAAAAATCCATAACTCTTTTATTTTTAAATTTTAAATATGTATCGTGAAATAAAATTTGGCCATTTGAAAGACATAGGTTAGATCTTTCCCTAAGGTAGACCTCATAAAAATTGGTTTTTAAGTACTATGGCTTATGTAGGGCCCAAAATACAAAAACAATAAGAAATTTTTTTATAAACAATATTATTACCAAAACTTAGACCTTCAGTAATTTTCAATAATATTAAACAGTTATTTGATTTTTTATTAACAATCAAAGATTCATTGCAATTTTTCTCAAAACTGTAATTTTTGAGTTACTATGGTTTTCGTTGAGAGAGTCGATATGACAGTTCACGCTGGAAAGTAGTTATATTTACTTATCAGTTTTCGGGTTGGGAGGGAAGTGACCTCTTCCCAACCTGAACCTGATATTTCATATCAATTGTTAAATGAAGTTGAAATGTCATACTTTTCAATTTTTCATATGCAAAGTAATTTGATTTTTAATTTATGATTGTGAATAAAGTAAATTAATAAACCAAAACAAAATTATACCAGTGAGAAACAATAGAAACAGAAATTACAGAAAAATTGAAACGAACACTGTGTTACGTTTATTTTTCTTATTTCGATTTTATGCAATCTGCGGAATGCAGAGTCCTTGCGTAATGTTTGCTTAGGTTATCTGGATGACATTTGCAAGGTAACGTAAATAAGAGAAACAGTGAGCAGTTGTGTATTATATCTAGTTTGCTAAAAACGTAATGAAATATGGATGGTGTTTTGAAATTCGCGTATGAAAGACAGTTAATTAAAATTTGTTAGAATAAATGTAAAAGCTTGAACCTAGCTGCAAAGCCCATTTTGATAAAGGCTAGCTTTCGTTTACTTATTGGCGAATACAAAGAGGATCGTGCCAAGCTTTTAGCAGATATTACGTAAATCAGCTCGCTTTAATTAAAAATATCCCACACGAGAGAAAAACCTGCTTTTCACTCAGCTCAGACACTTGTCCGCTATCTTCAAAGGCTTAAAATTTCATTTCGGTTCCGGTTCCTGTGTTTATTTAGTCGGCTTGCACGAGACAATAAAACGATTTTTTCGCTTGCGTTGAGTTTTAATTAGGAACCGTAAAAGAAAATGGCCAATCTTGATGGCCGGAGAAGTCATGTGTGACCCAGAATGGCCGGTTCCGGCAGTTCGAGCGCAACAAAGAGCTCGTAACCCGATCAAGACTCACCAGCTCATCTTCCGAGAGATCTACTCGACCATGCACAAATCCCAGCGAACTTTGCTGAAAGGGAAACTTTTCAAGTGCTCAACGGATCGACAACTTATAGACGAGACTTGATTGAATTTGAATCACCGACGACTAACACACTCAATTTATCGTTTTATAAAATGACACCTTTATGGACAAACTTTCAAAGAATAAGAATAAAAAACAACCAACTGCAACTAATTACCGACAGGCATGCTTTAAGAGACTACAGGAGATATTAAACGCCGTCTGTTCATGACAGAATTGTTTTATCACAACGAAAATACACACCGAAATTTCGCGAAAAGAGTCTTAACGAGCCCGGAAAACACAACGATTCAGTTTACTTTTTACATAAAACCAGAATGTGTTAAATACATCAGCGGGAGGCAAATTGACCCAAAAGAGAACAAACGATTTCACAATTTCCCAGTAGCACCCAAAACAAGACTTTTTTTTAATAATGCATGTTCGGTTCATTTGCAGGATTTTTAAACGTTTTACATTTAATTCTGCCATATTTGCATATACAGTGGAACTCCTCTATAACTTTACTCTATGTAAAATTCTCCCTCAATAGCGAGTATTTTTCTGGAATTGAGGAGGATATAACAAAACTTTTATAATAATAATCAAGCGGCTTTATTGAATTGTACGTACAAATATACAACTCGGGAGGCGAAGTCTATAGCAACTGCTATCATAAACAAAACAAAAAAAAAAGAAAAATAAAAAATTGCATTACAGTTTAACTAAAATTAAGAAAAACTACTCAAGAAGAAATAACTGGAATTAAAACAATAATAAAATAACAAAAAGCAAAAGTAAAAAACTAAAAGTTCAAAAAATGAATTTTTATCTTTTTGCGAAAATTATTTACTGAAAGTTTTTCTTTAAACAAATGAGAAGAATTATATAACTTTATAGTATTGTAAGAGATCTTTTAAATATTGTTTTTTTAAACTTTGGTAATCACAGGTCAGCAATATTACGAACAGAAACTTGATGACAACTTTTTCTTGAATGAAATATTTGTGGTGAAGCAGTAATAAACATTTTATATATCGGGTGTTTCAAAAATGTGTGGCATAATTTTAACCACGAATACCCCTCTACAAATGAGAATAGAGAGCACAATATTTACTGACCTAGCTCAAAAAAATAGAAAAATTACAGCTTTCCAAAAACCGGTATGGAAAATGATTTTTTGGAAATATTTTTGTTATCGTTTATCCGATTATTATGAAACTTTGCATGTTAAGGGACAAAAAGACACTCTTTGATATGGTGTAAACGGGAGTCTTGTAAAAGCTAGAGATTTCCGGTGACAATGGGACCCTTCCAGTTTTTGGGTCATAACTCCTTTTTTCAGCCTATTAACAGATATTTCTGATGCCAAAAATCAAAAGTCCGATCATTTTTTCATAAAAAAGTACTCTTGTTAATATCGCTAAAATGTACCGTTCTCAAGTTATTTTGGTTTAAACAAAACTCTACACCGCGCTGCAAAATCAAAAAGTATGAATTTTGAGCGTATCATTACCTTGGAAACAATCCA
>NW_025401063.1:17289081-17335242 GCF_015345945.1 Tribolium madens | reverse complement strand
CATGTTATGATGGCCGGGATGGTTAATGCCAGCTTATGCATTGTTTCTTCCAACACATAATCGTGTGTTTTACTATGATTATAAAGAAATAATCAAATTTTACTTTGAATTAAATAAAATTGACATTAGATGTCACAGCATTGACAGCTATGTCATTCGTAGTGGATTGTTTCCAAGGTAAGGATACGCTCAAAATTCATACTTTTTGATTTTGCAGCGCGGTGTAGAGTTTTGTTTAAACCGAAATAACTCCAGAACGGTACATTTTAGTGATATTAACAAGAGTACTTTTTTATGAAAAAATGATCGGGCTTTTGATTTTTGGCATCAAAAATATCAGTTAATAGGCTGAAAAAAAGAGTTATGACCCAAAAACTGGAAGGGTCCCATTGTCACCGGAAATCTATAGGTTTTACAAGACTTCCATTTACACCATATCAAAGAGTGTCTTTTTGTCCCTTGACATGCAAAGTTTCATAATAATCGGGTAAACGATAACAAAAATATTTCCAAAAAATCATTTTCCATACCGATTTTTGGAAAGCTGTAATTTTTCTATTTTTTGAGTTAGGTCAGTAAATACTGTGCTCTCTATTCTCATTTGTACAGGGGTATTCGTGGTTAAAATTATGCCACACATTTTTGAAACACGCGATATGAATACTGACAAGAAATAATTGTATATTTGGTCTACCGGCAGCCAACCAAGTTATTTTATTTTTTGAGATACATGGTCAAATTTTCTTAATTTGTAAATAAAACGGGAGCACGAATTTTGTATTTTTGCAATTTATATTTAGATTGATAATCTAAACATGAATAATAAATGATGAGACCATAATTAAGGTTGGAAAGCACCAATGACTCGCATAGTTTTTTTCGAAGTTTAAAATTCAAAATGTGATAATTGGAATATAACATTTTTAATGCAATATAAGACCTCTTTACAATCAAGTTGACATGTTCTCTAAATCGTAATTCCGAATCCATTATAATGCCAAGATTTTTTACACTGTGTGAGATACCTATTTCCATATTACCAATTTTGAAATTAATTTCCGAGTTGATTTTTTTATTTCTTGTGGAAATGCAAATTGATGAACATTTACTCAAATTTAAATTTAAACAAATGCTTTTAGACAATAAGAAAATTTCATTCAGATCTTGATTAATAAAGTTGCAAGCTCGTTCTACATCGTCAGGATTAAAATAATACAATTGTGTATCATCTGCAAAGGCATGGATGTTATAACATATTTTACCGTTTCTAATATTTCTACGCTGTATATTAAAAATAGAAGTGGTCCCAAAATTGAACATTGCGGAACACCGGATGTAATATTTCCTGCTCTTGATTGTGAGGGACCTATTGTAACAATTTGTTTCCTATTAGTAAGATACGAATTAAAAAAAATTGTTGAAATGTAGTCAAAAGCATAAAAAGGTAATTTTGCACATAAAAGTGAGTGATCTAAGGTGTCAAATGCTTTAGAAAAATCCAACAATGTCACAATAGTGGCATCACCTTTATCCAAAGCTCTAAAGCAATCATCAAGAATTTTTCCGAGGGCTGTGATGGTACTACAATTTTTTCGATATCCTGATTGTTTATTCGTAATAATACCTTCAGAAACAACATAATTGTAAACCTGTTTATAAATGACTTTTTCTAAAAATTTTGATAATCCACATTTCTGGATAATATCCAATCTCAATACAGCAGTCGACAATTTGAGTAATCCATTTCGTCAATATGGGAGAACATAATTTCAACATTTTGCTGAAATGTTGTCAACACCAAGAGCATTTGATTTTAAATCATCAATTATCTATTGAACTTCATCAATAGAAGCCAGCTGAAGACGAAAAGAACTGTTTACGTTAATTTTTTTACCTTCAAGCAAAAATGTCGCATTAGCACAAATGTTTAGCTTACTAAACACTGACAAAAAGTAATTATTGACATCATCAACATTAAAGTTATTTGTCCAAGATCGGTAATAGCGAGAAATTCTGAGAAATTTCGGAAACGGATCGGTTATAACGAGAGTTACGTATTGTGTATTAGAATTTTTTTTTAGAAATGTTGTTTTTGCATCATGGTCTTATTTTTCTCAATTTCTCAGTCTTCAAGCAGAGAAAACTTCATCTTTCTGTATCAATATGTCGTCCTCAAAAAGAAAAACGTTCAAAGAAAAAATATCAATAATAACAGAGTTCGAAAGTGGTAAAAAAGAAGCTGTAATCTGCAAAGAGAAAAATTTAGCCAATTCTACATTACCAACGATTTAAAAAACAGGGACAAGATTACGAGTTCAACTGGTGAATTTTTGTCAAAAGTGAAGATGTACATACTGCAAAAAACGCTAAATTAGATAAACCCGTTCTTAAATGGTTTAAAGTGAATGGCGAAGCCAATGTGCCCATAAGTGAGGCCAAGTTAAAAGAAAAATCAGAACAATTTGCAGAAAAAATTGGGGATTCTCTAGAGATGAATTTTTTTCATTGGGTGCTTCCACCTAACCACGATGCCTTTTATAATAGCCTTGTACAATTGGAAAGTGCAATTGATAAGATAAAAAATGCTTCGTTACAAAAAACAAACACTACATTTTTTTTCTTAAATATTGTTTTAAACTTCTTTAATAAAATAATTTGCATAGTACATGTTTAAAAATTTGTATTATCCATGACTGTTTATAACGAAAATCGGTTATAACGAGCAAATACATTGGCCCCTTGAGTTTTGAGATATAGAAAGGTTCTACTGTATTAATTTTTTTAGAAGCACAACATTGAAACCCTAAACCACCATTTGTTGTTAAAAAATTGCCGAAAACTATTGTTCCGTTCTAGCACATGATAGTGAACCAAGGTAATTGTATTTTAGTACATTGTTGCTAATTTATGATTTATTATAGGTGACCAAATACTGTTCGTAATATACGTCAATAATAGCAACAATGATTAAATTCCATAAAATATAACTCGCCGATAGCAATTCAGTTCTGAATCGCCTGGAATAAATTGATTATTTCTTGAGTTAACAATCGGATGAAATGTTAAATTCTTTGGCGCCACCTGAACACTATAGCAAATTGAAGCAGCATGTGTTGTGCTTTTCCCTCAGGTCTTAAAAATTAAACAACCAGAAAAATGCCTTAATTTCCTGGCTGTGAGGGTTAATGTTCGAAGTTGGTGTATTTAAAACGACTGTAAAAAATATAGAGTCTAATTCTAGGGAATCCCCCTTGTCAGGCGATTGTTTTAGTGGTCGTATATTGAAATAAGCAGTGACTTTAAACGTTTTATCTGAAATGGCACAGTTAAAATTCCGTCCCTTTTATTGGTTGGCCACTAGAGCCAAAACAGTTTTATTGGCAGTAAAAGTAAGTTGTTTTCTAAATTCTGGTTATTGTGTTTCGTTCTTGTCGCGCTGCTGTTTTTCGTGTGTTTCCACTTGTAGGCCTGTTTTGAAAGTATGTGTGTTTACCTCTTCAGAGAAAATGTAAATAAATAAAGCCGGGCATATGGCCGTTCTGTAATTCTCCGATCCACGAAACAACGCTATTTATAGTATTTTCTGCATCATGTAAATAAATAAAATCCGAGATATTATTCGTCGCTTGGCGACAATGTTCGAAAAAAGGCCAGCGATGTCGAGAATGAAAAAAGAATTCTAGCCGCGGCAATAACAAACAGAAAGATCAAACATTAGAGCAAAGAATCTCACCGAAAGAACTCTTCCTGAAAACAAATAAAAACCGAAAAAGGCACAATGAGTGTGCAGCACAAAGATGCCGAAATAGTTTCTCGGCTTTTAAATATTTGTTCAAAGCGCGACTTTTTGCAGGTGTTCACCAGAAACATTTCACTAATTGATGATTAATCGGAGTTAGTAAACTCTCAACTGTACACCAAAACTCCAGATGATGAGTCGGTTCAAGCCGTAAAATTTACATCACAGTTGCAATTAAAATGGTTTAACCCTTGGGAGCCGCGAATGGAGCTTAATAAATTTTGTGTACTACAGTTGCGTTTTACTTCAAAATAATAATTCCGTAATAAAGTTTTGATTTATAGACGCGATTTAATTACCCCATTTTACTTGCTGCAATTTCACTACAATCGTAAAAGTGCAACGCGGAACAATTTTCAAGATAATTGGACCATTTTTTAGATGTCCCGGATCGCACCGAAACTGACCCGAAACGAGACACTTTTCGCATTTTAATTGCAACGAAATAAACGACCTGTGTTTTTTAACTCATACTCCAAATAAAGCTATTACAATTTTTGACTAAAGTCTGTTTTTTTTTAATGGAAATGCCAAACAGTCTTAACGTTAGCATCACTAATAAATTCGTTCATGGTAATTTTAATAAAGGAAGTTGGCAGTTACGGTTTTTTGAATTAATTTAAAAACAATGTCATTAACGTCAACACAAAAAATCGTCTAAGAAAATTTAGAGACGAAACACCAAAAAAGAAACAAATTCGGTACCGCTAACAGTTTTTAGAAATTTGGAAACGAATAATTTGCAAGCAGAAAGTTAGAAAAAGGGCTCGTTAAAATGTAGACGCAATTTGTAAGCAGGTTTGCTAAACATTCTCAATTTTTATCAAGATATTGACAAGAATACAAAATAAACATGAATGAGAAAGAACCTCGGAAAGAACGCAATTAAATTAGTGTCTTGTGCATCGTTTTTAAGGAACGAGTTGAAAAAGCAACAATTTTGAAACTAAAGCTGAATAAAAATTTATAAAATGCATCAACTTTGAGCTCATTTCATTAAATTACACAAAATTTATTGCCAATCATCATAATACCTACTTGTATCTTTTGCTAAATAACTTTTTTCTGTATATACATCCTATTTTTTCAAAGTTTTTGTAGCGAGAATCTCATTTTTGTCCACAACATTGTACTTACTTGCGGTGTGTTTCTATCAAAATTATTAGCACTGAATTCTGTCTTTAGACCTTAGGTAATGATGTCTGTCCTCATGTATTCAATTATAGCGCTTTCAAAGGGCAAACAGGCACACAAGATTCATAAAAGTCAAAATTTTGGCATCTCAATTTGAACCATAATTTTTTAACAAAATTTCTAGGGACAAAAACAAAGAGCAAACAAAATTTGTGGCTATGGAGACAAGCTGCTACCAATTTTTTCACCAAAATTTTGACTTGGTAATTTCCATTTAAAAAAAACAGACTTTAGTTCTATGTCATAAACACAAATTGTTACATCTTTTTTTCATTAAAAAAATCAAAATCCAACGACACAAAAACAATGTGAAAATAACTTTCAGATGTTGCAGGTTCGAGTCATTTCCTCCAAGAGAAACACCTGCAGTGGTAAATTGCAGGAATTTATAGGCATTTTATCTTATTTAATAATTAAAGTAATCATGACGTATTAATGAAATATTTTTTCTAATTATAGCCTTTTTCATTTTGTCTTATTTTATATCATGTTTCCTCGTATTAATGAGCATATGTAGTAAAAAGAGGCGGGTATTTATGGAAATTTCACTTACAAATGTGCAATTCATTACTTTTTGGCATAAAATGTAAAGTGAGTTGAGACAATTCCTGAGCAATAAAATGTCTACAACAAGACAAGAAATAGAGAGCCGTCTGTTTAAAGTTATGTTTTTTCCCTCATCCTGCCATCGTATAAATTATCCCAAGGTCCATTTACTCGAGTTTATATTCCACGCTCGATTACGCATACATATATTCAAATTATTTTTATTTCAGTTAGGTTAGTTAGTAACGCTATTTAAGAAGTTAAATATTTACGTTCAAAAATATCTCCCGTCATTTTCGTAGCAATTTACCCAGGAGGTAGACATTGTCGACAGTCAACAGAAAAGAATGGTGTTCCATTTGTTACAAGAAGATAATTACATAAATGACCCGATAATCTACAACTCCCCCGAAAATAGAAGTGCGGTATCAGTGTTTTTTAAAATTCTTCGACCAAATGGAATTTTAATTGAAATTCCTTACACTTTTTCAATGTCTCCCCCATTTTTATGAAAAATAACAACGGAAGCGAAAACAATTCAAGTAATAATTACAGTTTGTCATCGTTTTCTCACTAACACTGAGTTAAATTATCCGTGAAATGCATTTCTAGAGGTCTAGATCAAAGATTAGTAATAATTGTTCCGAAATTTGAAGGAAGTGTCGCTCAAAATTAAAGAAACTTCCTGCTTGATGGACATTGCGCCACAATGACGACGTTTCACGCTTCAATCGACAGTTTTACCTGAAAACGGTTGGTAATCTGTTTTTGGGGCTTGTTTAGTGACACAACTGGCCTTTACAGAGTCGGATTCAAAGCCACAAACAATTCGACCAAAAAATATCAGCACTTTGAATAGTCTGACACAGAGAAAACCTATTCAGTTTTTTTGGGTACAATGTTTTTAAAACGGCTTATTAAATTGTAGTGAAATTTTGTGCATAATATGTAATATTTAATATTTTGGTGTTGTCATTTCGACGATTAAAAGATCTATCGATTTGGCTAAAAAAATTAGGAGTTTCAAAAAACAAAAAGTGTAAAATTTTAAATCAATTATTAAAAATAGTATATTTTTTAAACACAAAAATTGACCTGGGCCCATTTCATCATATCATTAATATTATTACAAAAAATAAACAGGGTGTACATACAAATGTACAAGCTACAAGTTACAGGCACTAATAATTTCTGTTTCATAAAATAAAGAGTGATATTAATTGTATTAGTAGAATTTTATTGGCAAAAGTCCTAAAAAATTGGACGGCTATAAATGACCAACTTTCAGTCAGATTTTGTTGTGTTGTCAATCAACGTTTTGACTTTTGCTTTGAAGATTGATAAAATGGATGAAAACAGGAAAACAAAATTGTGTATTTTAAGCAAAATATAGGAAAATAAAGATATTTTAGCTCAAAAAACAAGAAAAAATTAAAAAGTGGCTCTATGCGAAATCGATTATTTCGAATTTGAATTAATTTTGAATGAAGAGGAAGAACCAATTTCGCTTTCTAATAATAGAAATTTAATTTTAAAATATTCGAAAGCATCAATTAATTTATTTTGGATTAACATTAGATGTGATTTTTCCATGACAGCCAAAAAAGCTTTAAAAATATTATTACAATTTTCTACATCTTATTTGTGTGAATTCAGACTTTCTGTGTTAACCAACATAAAAACGAAAAAAAAATCGAGACTGTTAATTGTAGAAGACGATATGAGAGTAGCATTGTCATTTTTACGACCAAATGTAAATGAAATTGTCAAAAAACAGCAAGCTCAAATTTCTCATTAAAAGTATTCTTATTTTTAACTTGCAATTAATCCCTTAATAAACGTTCTGTTGTTTTTGTAGTACATATTATTTTATTTTAAATTCAAGATTATTATAATAAACTATTTTACACAGTGTATTATACCAGGTGAATAAAAAGTATGGAACCAAAAATTTTTTCCTTAAACTATTTATTTTTTGAAAAAACTAATTGATGAGTGATAAAGTACTATAAAAATGTGATAATTTAACAAGAATAAAATTTTTCGAAATTTCCTTTTGTTTTTGAATTCTACAAAAAAAAATATTTTTTTAAATGGCAACCCACTATAAAATAATTTTTCTCATAAAAGCTATACTCTAAGGATTACAACTATCCGCTTTATATTTAATTTTTTTCAAAAAAAATTTTACACATAAATTACAAATTTTGACAAAAAAATGGTATAACTCAAAAACAAAACAAAATTTCGTTCTGAAAATACGATCACATTTTTTAATATTATTTTAATTTATATTAATTATTATTTGCTGGAGGCAAATGATAAAAATAAAACCGCTTGGTTCCATACTTTATATTCACTCTGTATGTAAATACACAACTTTTAAACTTACCTTTTTCTGTGTGACGCCAAATTTTGAAATCGTTAAAAGTGTGCCGCGGCAAAAGAAAGTCAATAAAACTGTCTTTAAAAAAATTAGTACTTTTAACTACAGGCAGGTAGCGACTTGTACAATAGTACTTGTAAAATTTAAATAAATCTATGCAATTAATATTATTTTCTAAAAATGATGGAACAGAAATACTTGTAATATGTTAAAATCTATTTGTATTTTCAATTTTAGAAGTTGTACTTTTGTATTTTCTTTTTATGAAACCAAATTCTAAAAGTTACAAGCTACAAGTCTAATATTATTAGATTGTAATTTATTATGAAACGGGCCTCAGGGGCCCAAAAGAAAATATCTTCAGTTTTAATAAAATTATTTCATAATTTTGCCGCTCACTGTATATATTTTATTTTCTGCACTAAAACTTTTTATTAATAGAAAATCATTCTTACACGAGTAAATAAATAAATTTGTGATTTGTCTCAAAACTGGATATTACAATGTTTACTGGAAATAGGTGATAAGAGTTTATTTTTTTTAATTGTTACAATATTTTTTAATTGTGAAAAACAGCACTCGGTCAAGAAATTCAAGTCAAGAAATTGAATAAAAAAAGTGATGTGTGAGAGTTGAAATTGGTAAAATCTCCCATTACGTCCCTGTCTCCACAGACCGGGTCGTGTAGAATGTCTGAAATGGAATCCAATACTTTTGTCGTCTTCTCTACAAAGGTTTCGTCTTTTGTAATTTTGTGTTATTTGGTAGCGATCCACTTGTTGCTCCTCGAATTTGCATTAATTCCAAGATGGTGGGTTTAATAACCCGGCTAAAAAATCTAACGTCTTTATAAGTGAACCGTGGCCGAAGAAGAAATAAAAACTCGTATCCCAGCACGTCTCATTTTCTATCATAGAGTCTTGATTACTTGGGGTTCGAGTCGAGAGCGGGTTCTTCACTCAATCACCTCAGGTAAACTTTTTATTCGGGGTTATTAACATATTTTGTAAGCTCTTTATTATGAAACGTTGTGCGTGCTTCAGGTACTACGATTAGCCTTTAGCTTCATAAAAGATATCATGATTCTTCGGAGATTACAACAGTTTATTGCTGTAAATCAGTCCTTTGGAAATGTTATTCGACGTGGATCATGGTATTTATCTAACATAACCGCTTCGTTGTAATTATATCGAGTGCAGGAGCTCCATTACTTGCCCTATTTATTTGCATTGTCCACCTTCATTTATCGATAATTCTAATTAAATTAATGCCCTCATGTCGCTCGGGGCCACCAGTAATTACACAATCTGCATGATTAATTACACTCATACACAATTACATCCCAAAAAAGTAATCTAATTACGAGTGTAATTAACACAGTTTCCGATTAGGCCCACTCAGCAGGTCCTCGAATGTTATTATTTTTATTTCATATACCAAGTTTTAATTAAAAATCATACCAAGTTGAATTAAGAAGTATTTAATTTCCGGTGCAAAGTAAATTCCATTACAATCATTTGTAATTGGATCAAATCAGAAAAATCCGAACGAAATTTCATCCAACTCCAATACTTAATAGAGTTATCTAAGAGAACGTTCGAAAAACTGGTTTAATTCGTTACGTTCCACTACAATGAAACATTTTTCTTGTGCGTTTTTCAACTCGCGGATCATGAAGGCGGAAATGGGAAATTTCTGTTGGTGAAGAAATAATACAGGTGTCCAAGTTCAACGCTTAGAGGGAAAAAGATAAACGGTTTGCTTATGAAGTTATCAAAAATCTAAGTGTATAATTTTAGAGATCATTATTTATAGTTTTTGCGGATGGAGATTATCTTGATTTCGCTTGTGGCTTATTTTTAAATTCATACAGACTGTTTGCAGGTGAATTGTCTGGAATTTTATTCTCTGTGCGTTACACAACTTGAAAGTTGAATGTGAAAGAAACTTGGACACTTTAACTGAGGTTAATTAGATTATTTTGTTTCTCTAGCGACTTATAATTGCAGTAATTAGAAGTCTCTTGATCTTAAAACTTTTCCCCTTTTCTTAAAACAAAATATAAAAAACACTCAGTTTTCTAATACTTAAAGAAAATAAAAAAATCTATAGACCTAATTTTGTCAGTTTTCTAGTTTTTTAGAAAACTCGAACAAATGCATTAACAAAAACAGTTTCTATTTCACAAATATGTAATATTAAAGCGGTTTGGTATAAAACTATCAATAATTTAAGCCTAAACTATATAACGAGTGTTTTTTTTTTAATTTGGCGTTAAAGCTATCCATGAAAGTTTGATTGTGAACGAACCATCGTATTGAAAGTTATTAATTTGATATTTGACACCTCGCCGGGCTTACCTATTAAAAATTGTGTTCCGTTCACAACACACTATGAGGCCAAATTTAAATAAACACCCATTGTTGTATTATTATTATGTCATCAAATAGGTATTTGTAGTTTTTATAGATAAAAGATTATCTCTATTTCGATAGTGGATTATTTTTAGACTTCAATATACAGGGTGCGCCAAAACCCGCGCCCCAGAGGTAAGGTACTATACCAGAAACATGGAAAAAATGTTAAAAAAATTCTATTTATAAAAATTTCGTAGTTATGAAAGTTTAAATTTTGCACTTTGACTCTATTTATGTCTGTTGGTCTAAGTTTTTTTGCTACAGCCTATTAGAAGAGGAAACAAGGAAGCTGTATCCTAAATTGTAACTCTGTTTAATGTTATTTGTGGCTTTTATTGGAAAAATTTTATACCTTTACTAAATAATTATAAAAAAACATATACAAGATCCAGTATCATTAAATACACATAAGAAAATGTCAAATGTCAAAAAATATATGTCAAAATTTTTTAAACATTTTTTCCATGTTTCTGATATCCTATCTGAGGCAACCTGTATTAGAGTTTTACAAATTTTTTACAAAATTGAATTTGAATTAACAAACTTGGACATTTCAACTCAGGTTAAAAAATTCTATACTGAATAAATACAAAAATAAATATTTTAAATTTGTCGGTCGTGGTTTATACAGTCCTATTTTTTTGAAAACCAAAACATGAATTACAAAAAGTAGCTTTGTTTCAATAAATAATTTTAAACTCGTCACATTCGGCATCATTTTGTGCCACAAAGTAATTAATTTCTAATTAAAGTTTTACCTAATTAATCAATTCCAAATTGCACAAACAAGTCAATTTTGAATTACTTGGTTTTGGTTTGAAATTACATAGTTCTACAAATAATTAATTTGATTCTATAATTATAATAACCTCACATTATATCAACCGTGACTTTCATGCAAATTATTATCGAAATTAATTAATTTATTCATGTCACATGACCGTTCTATGTAATCATTGATTCATTGTTACCAACTTAAATTACAAATAATTTTCGATTGAACCCAACCCTTGGTTAAATATTTATTCGGCTTTAAAAATATGGAACTTGCAAAATATGATTGACACCTAACTCGCCGACCACATATTATTAAACTTTATTGTCAAGAACAAATTTGATGACAGTGCATTTGCGTTTCATTGTTAGTTACATAGTGCATTTACAATGAAGTGTTAATATTTAATGGTCAGTGTATTTCCCATGAGGGTCATGCTTACATTTCATATGTAAATTTTACGATTTAAAACATGGCATTTGATGGTGCTATATGGGGACTCGAAATTATCAAAATTTCACCTTTTGATAATTCCATGTTTATTCAACGAAACAATCAGCGTAGTTAATGCAGCAACAGTTTAAATAAACATAAATATTTGTGTCTGGTAATATTTTAATGCATCTGTTATTATAAACTCATAAATTGTGGCGTTTTGCAATTGATTACTTTTCGTCTTTGACGAGCTTGGAAGCAAAAGGTGTTCTGCATTTCATATGTAAAATGTGCAGGATACTAGTACGTATATCAACAGATATTTATACGTCGCATTGCACCATTCATATAACTCACAGGACCGAGGAATGAACAGAAAAAGTTAAAATATGAACGTTCCTTCAGATTTTATGTGGTCTACTTGGAATAGCCAGAATGGCAATAAAAATAAATAGTAAATATGCTGTTTGAAAAATCAGCACAATTAAAAATAATTAATACAACTTCGAAATGAAGTAATAATTTGAGAGTGTTCATTAACGTTTGTTCGCTCTTCACTGCTTCATTATTAAGAAATAATGTAAGAGTTTCCGCTCAATTGTCCCGTTAAAAAATTAAGCTTTTGCTTAATAATTAAACGTGCAATTTAAATTCTTTTATTGGAAGCAGACTTTGCTTTCCTGTGATTAATATGTAATGGTTTTATGGTGAAACTTTCCAAAACGTTGAATTATGACACCGGTCATAAACCATTTCTAAATGTCAAGAGGTCCACTAAAAATTTGTTTCATAATGACAGTGCTAAGGACATTTTACAGCTCCATCCACTCAAATTTATGACGGTTTGTGAGGGGTTGGTCTCTGATTTTTCTCAGAATTTGACATCTGTTGTTATGGACGAGGCATCAGGAAACACTCTACAGGGTGTTCCGTTTTTATTGTTACAAATTTAAACAGGTGGTAGAATATTCAATTCTAAGACAAAAGTTTCCTATAAACATGTATCGAAAAATGCTTAGTAAGGGAGCTACACCCCCTGCAAGAGGGCTAATATATTTTTGCTAATATTTCAGAAACCATTGAAGATAAAATTACAAAATTTGGTACAGATGATAACCTTTATACACCTAAACGAATTCAAGCATCAAATGTCGAAATTTTTAATCAAGGGCGTACGAAACTGGGGGAGTTTATGATAAAAAATACCCTATTTATCTTGGTTTTAGTTTTTCGGTACTTTCAGCAACAGTTCGATAGTTTATCACAGAAAAGTCTCTTTTGTGTCGATACGACTTAAAATTAATTTAAAATCTATGTTACACACCAACACAACATTCAAATCACTCAGAATTTACAGAATAATAAAAGCAAGAAATTCATATTTTTTAATCAACCACAACTAATTAACATTACATTACAGTAACAATAATAACATTAATTAAATAAATTCGCCTAAACCTAAAGGAGTTGTTCAAAGTGACCACCATTTTGGTCAATGCATAACTAAAGAAACTAAAGTCAAAATAGATAGGGTATTTTTTGGGTATTTTTTTACCCTAAACCCCCTCAGTTTCGGACGCCCCTGATTAAAAATTTCGACAATTGATGTTTGAATTCGTTTAGGTGTATAAAGGTTGTCATCTGTATCAAATTTTGTAATTTTATCTTAAATGGTTTCTGAAATATTAGCAAAAACCTATTAGCCCCCTTTCAGGGGGTGTAGCTCCCTTACCAAGCATTTTTGGATACATGTTTATAGGAAATTTTTGTCTTAGAATTGAATATCCTATCACCTGTTTAGATTTGTAACAATAAAAACGGAACACCCTGTATTTTCCCAGATAAGTCATAAACTTGAGCAAAATTTAAATGGGAACACAGACTTGCAATAGACGTATAATATTGATAGTGGCTACCGGTTCTGGCTATAAAACTGGTAATAAAATCAAGAACACAAAGTGGAGGCGCTGTCTGTTTTTACCAAACAACTTCAGTTCCAACCTCGAGAGAGGCAATAAAACAATAAATTTCCAATATTGTAAATAAATCAGCACTTCGTTCCGGTAGTCACCTTGCTGTTATCCCACCTGTATTTAAGTTTTACAGCCCTTGGGATAATTTATTGCCTGTAAAAATTGACGTTCCTTACAGGAAGCGAAACTTAAGCCCCACTCTATGCAAATTAATTTAGTTTGATAATCACTTACCGGTAGCGCATCACACGTCTCAATGGGTAGGGGGTCTTCCGTGCAGTACATGGGGTCGGATGGCTGGAGTATGGGCGGCCGTGGGGGCGGCGGAAGGAGAAATTCCGGAGGCGGCCCGGGACAGTCGCATTCAGCCGCTTCCATACCCC
This sequence comes from Tribolium madens, assembly GCF_015345945.1. NCBI lineage: Eukaryota > Metazoa > Arthropoda > Insecta > Coleoptera > Tenebrionidae > Tribolium > Tribolium madens. The sequence continues at coordinate 17,321,334 of NW_025401063.1, read as the reverse complement.
ACATGGCCTCCAGACCTGGCGGTGGATCGTCTCCGTACTCTCCAGGCCTTTCCATAGACCTCACCCGATTACTGTGCAAAGAAAAAAGTTTATTGATATGTGATTGAAAAAACAAACATTAACTTTATCAAAGTAAATTGAACATTGAACTACAATATTCAGAAAAATTATTTAGTAAAAGAGAAATGTGAACGTGAGTGCAATAAAACGTATTTAATTCAAGTCGTAAACAACAAAGAGCCTTTTAAAATTTTGTGTTTATTTTCTGATTATTCAGAGTCGGTATGTTTTCTCTCCATAATTCTCTTTTACGGCGAGTTGTTATTTTTAATTTATGAATGAATCCCATGATTTTCTTTATCGATGAAGAAAATGTATTGAATAATAAGCACATAAACACATTAGGAGTTAATTTACTCAGGTATTAGAGGAAGTTTGAACGTGTAATTAGAGCGGAATTTTATCTGAACAGTGAGGAAGTCAAGAAATTGTATAAAATTCCTAAAATTAACGGTTACATTTCTTGAAACTAATCAGTACTCTGTTGCAAAATGAGATCTTGGCGACTTATCGGCGACTCAGATCAAACGAAAAACTAATTTGATTTTTAAACTGACAGTTTTATTGTTAAAGTAAACCATTTTTGATGGTTTTTATTATCGCTGATTGTCGGAATGATAAGTTGCAAAATTCTTGGGCAGAACGGATTCAGTGGAACGAACTACAGTTAGAGGCAATGAAACATTATTATTTATCACTAAGGCTCGGATTATATGCACGAAAAATTCGTAAAATATGCAAATATTTTAACACAAATATGCACAAAATATGCTCCAATAAATGCCAAATATGCATCGATATGCTTTTAATAATAAACAATCAAAGTTGGGATAAATTTTTATCCTCGAGTACACTAAACTTACGATGAACAAAAGAGAATAAAAAAATTGGTTTTGCCTCTGACAAGCCATTTTAATAACCTAGTAATTAAGCCTTTCTAAGAAATATGTACTTTTCAGATCACCTCACTTTAAACAATTTTGATATAATTCATTTAAATTAATCGGATTTAATCGTTTTATGCCAGATGAATAGAAAGTATGGAACCAACCGTTTTTTGATTAAAGTATTTATTTTTTGGAAAAACTAATTGATGAATTATAAAGTATTATAAAAATGTGATGTTCTATCAAGAATTTTTTTTTTCAAAATTCTTATTTGTTTTTGAGTTCTACAAAAATATATTTTTTTTTAATTGGCAACCCACTAAAAAACATTTTTCTCATGAAGGTCATGATCTAAGGGATTGCAATTATCTACTTTATATAATGATTTTTTTTTTTTTTTAATATAAATTGCAATTTTGACAACAATAATCGAATACCTAACTCAAAAAACAAAACAAAATTTTGTTCTCAAAATAAGATCATTTTTTAATATTACTTTAATTTATAGGAGTATTCATTATTATTTTTTGGAAACAAATGATTAAAAAAAACCGCTTAGTTCAATACTTTATATTCACTCGGTATAAAACGAATTTAAAAAGAAAACAGTCAACAGGATACTAATTTTTTGAGTCCGGCTCATAAATTACCAGTTGTTTTCTATTTAAAATATTTTGTAATCGGATCATTTTTCTTAAACTGTCTAAATTTTTAATAGAAAATTTGTGATTTGAAGAAAACATGCACAAATATGCAGTATTTCCTAAAATATGCACAAAGTTGCCAAAATATGCAATTTTTTGGCTTATATTAATCAAAAAACATTAGATATACATAGAAAACTTACAATTTTGTTGATCTCTTAATAACAAATATGCATTTTGCATATAATCAGAGCCTTATTTATCACCATGTCCTTTTATCTATAAAATTTCTGACTAACACAGGAAAAATTTTGTAAATAACAAACTTGTATGCTCGAAATATACACTTTAAAATATGTGAGTTAATCACTTAGTAATTTATTTACATTTTACGGCCTGATATAAATTATTTACTACTAGCCTTGGCAAAGTACAAAGGACACCTGACTTTGATATGCAAAGTACACATTTTAACCAATATTTTTAAAAGTGCACTATTTCAATGAAGTACACGTTTAATCTTATATTTACTTTGCTTTCAATTTTATTCGATCATTCAACCATAGTGCACTATTTGAAGTACCAAATAAGGATTTTTGTATCACGTGCATGATAAAATTTGACGTATTAATAAAAATAAAAATAATCAAAGTAAACCGATAAAAATGATATCCAAGTATATTAAAATTTTGGTAGTTATTCATCAGAAAATGAAAATATTTACTTAACAAACACTAACGTAGTTCTGACACTCTTATCTCCTCAATACAAATTACTGTCGACTTTAACACAAATTCAAGTCTTAATTCACCCACATCACACCAGCAACTAACACGAAAAACAAATTTTGATTAATATGTTCTGATAAGGTAACTGCAACACAGTACCACTTAATCTGATCAGTCAGATAACATGAGCGATCAATTTTGTGCAATTTATTTTCTTTTTTAATTCTCATTTAACTTCACCCGTGGAAAAGAAATTGTGACCATCATCAAGTATAATCCTTTGCACACCTACCAACAGATGGTGCAGTGGGTTCTTGTAGGAGTTTACCTGCAGAACCACTTTCTTATTCTTCATCAGTTCATTTTCCAACGGCCGACTAAATGTGGTCCAGTTTTTGCCAACTTTTGGTGGCATTGTTTTGAAAGTTTGAAAAAATATAAGTTGTAATTATTTATGAAATGTGCAATAATTTTCCCTCAAAATTTGCTAATCACTATTAAAAATTGTGTCGCATGGATTTTTTCACTTAACACACCTTCAACATTCCCTGAATCACTTGTGATTTTTTGCCCACATCACTGAACCTCCTGAAGCACCCACCACTAAATCAAACATCCACAAAGACGTCAGAAGAATGAAAATTAAGCGTCACAAAAGTCCAAAAATTCTTATAAAGGTACGATTACAGTATAATCCAGGCAAGTTTTCCTCCGTCGCGCACAAAGACCGACCAAGACACACACCTTTAACATCGAAGGCCGAAAATAAACTGCCGTAAACTACATGCTGAGCTTATTTCAAACAGCTGCATGCTTTCGACTTGAGATTCAGACACCCCTCCATGAGACATTCACCAATCAGGTCGTTGAGTGGTGGGGACTTTACAGAATTCGGGGAGGGGATAATGATATCATTATTTCCTAATTTACAGTTGGCCATGTTTATTTACAGGTACCAGCGAGATGGGTGAGTCGTGAAGGTCGTCTATTGTTGAAAAGGGAAATCGATTTTATTTTCGATGGAATTTGTGTGATTATCAAATCAAAGCAATTTTATCGTCACAATGTCAACGAATTACTACACAGTTTTGGTGAGTCAGGAAAAATTCAGTTTCGTAGTAAACCTTTCAAAATCCGTTGAGAGTTTTCAGCGCGTTCCCACGATGGACATTCCATTGTTCTGTTATAAACTTGAAGCGATTTACGAATTGTGGTTTCAAAGAAAACTGCTGTTTAAAAAAGTGGATAAATGCATTCAGGTGAAACAGAGGAAACAAAGTAAAGATGAACTTGTTGGCTGTTCATAATTTCAGAAAAAATAAAACCACAACAGAATTTTCACTTGAACTTACCAATTTTTCATGTTATTGAAGTTTCAACATCATAAAGAGCGCCTAGTTTACGGGTTCAAAAAATCACCGATAAGACAAAATTACTTCCTAGGACTTACAGGTCGATATATTCTTAACAAAACGATGATTATGTCTAAAATTAATTTGCCTGAATGAATTTTAATAATGAAAGAACGAAAAGCGTTTCCAGATTAAAAAAAGCTCCTTATTTGTGTACAATAGGCGTTTCGTATTGAGAATTATAAATTCTAAAGCTTCAAAATCTTAACTTTGTGCTTGTAGGTCCTGAAAGAATCCAACAAAAAACACCCACATCCGATTTTTTCGGTTTTAACAGTTATTAGGTTGGCAAGAAATGTAATGAAATGCAACACGTAATTTTTATTTTACGATGCGAATAAATTTTGCTTTTATAGAGAGAAATAACAAAGATTTGTTGCAAACTACCGTCGAAATAAAACTGATGGAATATTTACGTTGTTATTTTAGGTTGCATTTCTGTTTACTATTATTACTTCCAGTTGAAGCTAAAAAGAATTTATGTTTTTCAATTTTTCTCTTTATAAAGTTATGGTATTCTTTCCTTAATGATGCTTCTCCATTTGATTATTGCAATTTTCTTATTTGTGACTCTAATTTATTGCGACTAGACGTTTCCGAGCTATCATCAAATAGGAAATTAAGGTTCTAATAACCATTATTAGTGCTAAACAGCCATGGCGTGCAGTATAAATGAAAGAAAATTTTTCATAATTAACTGCAAAATTTTCCCAATTATTGCAATCACTTTGACAAGGTACGGATTTAGCACTACATAAATAACATATTACAGGTTTTCAGAATTAAAAAATAAGGAATAATGTTGTAGTGACTCACCTGGATTAAAAAAAATATACCTATGTATTAAAAATATATGTGTTAAAAAAGATTGTAAAACATTTAAGAAGGTAAGTATGGACCAAAATAAACAAAAAAGTTTTAATATACATGGATCCGCAAAGTAACGATTGGGAGAATTTAGAATTTCTACTAAAAGCTTCTCTTTTTTTTGAACAGATTACAAATAAATGTTTCAAAAACGAATAATTTTCAAGATCTCCGAAACCGTTACTTTGCGGACCAATGTTTATTAAGACTTTTTTTTGTTTTGGTCCATACTATTAGCTCCTAAAATAGTTTACAATCTTTTTTTTAACACTCTGTAACAATAAAACAATAATTTGTCAAAAATAAAATGTGGTCAAATTTGATTTTTTGTATACGCTCCTGAAAACAGTTGTTTTAGGGACTCATGTAACGAAGTCCCTAAAATGAGCCTTTTTCGAACTCAATAAAATAGTACGCAAAATCGTTATTTTAGATACTCAGTACCCAAAAACAGTTTTTGCGGACGAAAAAGTCAATTTGGTTACTACGAAGGCAATTTTTTTTAATTCATAAGAGGTGTGAATTCATTTTTTGGAAGCTTTAACAAAAAAATGTTGTTTGTAACACGTACCTAAAACGTTGTTGCAGACTCTCTGCTATTCCAGACTCGGCTTTGCCTCGTCCGTAAAAACTGTATTTTAGGTACTTGTAACAAAAATAACTATTGCAGGTCTATATGCTATTTTGCATAAAACTGCATTTTAGGTAGGTCTTTAAGTAAGGGAGGTACGGGGAATAATGTCTACTTGCACAAGAGTTAAAAATATGTATACAATGTGCGCCAGAACTCGCGCCCCAGAGAAAAATTTCAAGTAAGATAAGATACCAGGAACATGAAAAAAATGTTTAAAAAATTCTATCCGTCAAAAAATTTTGACATTTATTTTTTGACATTTGACATTTTTTTATGTCTATTTAATGATATTGATGATCTTGTATATGTTTTTTTACAATTATTTAGTAAAAGTACAAAAATTTTGCCAATAAAAGCCACAAATAACATTGAACAGAGTTACAATTTAGGCTACAGCTTCCTTGTTTCCTCTTTTAATAGCCTATAGCAAAAAAACTTGGAAAATAATATAAATAGAGTCAAAGTGCAAACCATAAACCCTTATAACTTCGAAATTTTTATAGATAAATTTTTTTAAACATTTTTCCATGTTCTTGGTATCCTACTTTATATGGTATTTTCTTCTGGGGCGCGAGTTCTGGCGCACCCTGTATTTGATTAAAATTGACGACGAAACATGTTTCGGGAACCATCTGGTCCCAAGTTTTGTCTAGATTGTTAATAACAATACAAAAATTTGACAAGAATAACATGACATTTATAAAAAATTAAAAAACAAAATTATGCTTTAACATCGTGATCAAGGAATCCTCACTTCCTCGATCATTTTTTTTAACAATTTAAAAAAGAAGTATTATGTTAATTTTGTCAAAGTTTCATATTGTTATTGATAATCTAGACTGAAGATGGTTCCCGAAACATGTTTCGCCGTCAATTTTAATCAAACATATACATATTTTTAACTTTTATGCAAGAAGACATTATTCTCCGTATACCTCCCTTGAACCACATAAGCTTGCATTTGGTGTCAACAATGGAATTCTTATTATAAACTTGTAAGTCTTGTAACAAAAATAATTATTGCACTATTAGGTATATCTAGACTTTTATACTTCTCTTTTTTAATCTTTAAAAAAGAAAATAAAAAAAGACTTTTCGAATAATTTAAATATCTTTCATTTTATTAGACGAAATAGAATATTCATGAGTTTTAAGACAATACAAGAAAATTCTGTTTGACAAAATCATTAAAATCAATCAACAACGTTTTATGGCCTTTCATTCTAAAGTTGGGTTTAGTTAATATAATTTATTAGTGTGTATAGCAGTAAATTTCTTTTTAGAAGTAGAAAATCATCGCTGCATTTATGGCATTTGTCATAAAAATAGCCTTTGCCGAGATCGTTTAACTCAAAAAAAGTGAGCAGAAAAATTTTCTTCAATTCTGTTTTCCGTCGCTAGTTTATTTACTTGTTTGATTGGTAGTAAATGGTCGTAATTAACTGCAAACCGAGCGAAGGTTTGTAAAACATCAATTTATTTATTTAACGTTGAAAACGATCAGTTTATTTGTCTGATGCGCTAATTGAGTAGCATTATTTTTAACTCATTGAATGGCTGCGACTGCATCACCCTGAGAGCAATTAAACTGTAATAAATTCAATATGAACCCTTTTAGACGAAAGAGTTTCTCGCAGGAATTCATTTTTAACAAACCGATGCGATGAATTAAAGGAGGTAATGTTTGCCGTATCACTTCAAGTCGAATATATTAGAAGAGAGCAAGAGAGTTAATTGTCGACCTTCCTATCAGCTTCCATTCATTAATTCGCTCACTAACGCCAAAACTAACAATACTAAATGGGTTTAGTGTGTCAGGCGAGTCGTGAAAAGGTAATAAAAGTGGGCGGACGATTTTAATATCAGGTGCACGGCATAAAGATTTGAATACGAGGAGAACCCGACTTAAAAATCCTTTGTCCACGTTCATTGGGTTTTGGGGCACGTCGCACTCATAATAAGTGCAATTTCAAATTTACGGTATTTCAGTTTTAGGCGCTTGTCGCGACTTTTCGAATACAAATTTTGCCAAATGCAGTTTAATGGCGTTGCATGCGTCGTGATGAGCGTTAATTTTATTCATCTCGCATTTGCACGAATCGGGACACTCTTCAAATGGCTAATTAGACGATTAAGCAGATGTGTCGACAAGAATAAAACGGTTACCGTTTACGAGTGAAACTTGGCGAAAATTCCGCGGTTTACATGACTTTAAGAATAATTTTCTCTTGTTCAATTCTCCCCAACTATGCAAGAAAAATATTCAGCTGTTTGATGTTGCTTTACATGTCTAGTTACCTCTTGCTGTTTTAATAAACGTAAAGTTTAATATTTTAAGTCTATGCTCAAGTGGGAGCCAACATAAAGCTACTTCTTGTCAGGCTACTTTGTATAATCGGTGAAATCTCAACATTTCTTAAAAATCATTTCATTAAAAATAATTAGAAATCCTCTACTTACCTTCCTACTGTATATAATTATTTCAGGTATTTTGATGATGAACAAGAGTTAAAAAATTACTTTACAACTCAGCAAATCTTCTTTTTCCACAGCAAATATTCGATCAAAAGTTGATAAAAATTGGTATAAAAAGATCATTGAAGCAATTTTATTAATACAAAATGTATAAAAGAGATAAAACAAGAATGTTAAAATAACTTGGTTTATCTCAGTCAAATGTTGATATTTATACTTCTGAAATACTCACAACTTGAATTTTATCATAACATAAAACTATTTATTAAGGCGTTTTGCTCCTTCTGCATGTAATAAAAGTATCCAATTATTTTTATCTTTTTGTATCTACCAGTAAAATAGGTAGTAGAATAAAATAGAGATATTTTTCATTTAAGTGATCAAATCATGTTATTTACTTGAAATGTAACAATGAGCTCTATAGTATAAAATAATAAAGAGGTATTATGAAAAAAAGTTTACAATAAAAACTTCTCTTCTACAATTATTGTCAAAAAAGGGGAGTATGTCTGCATGGCATCTTCTACAGGGTGATTTTGAATAATAGATAAAAATGTTAGATTCACGCAACAAAAAAGTGTGTTTATTTTATATTTCAAGTTACTTTTTACCATATTTTTTTTACAAAATATTCTTTTTAACAAACATTAATATGCAATATAGAAATTGGATCTATAGCCTTTAGCATAATTACCGGATCATCAAACCAATCCAAATATTTACATAGTTTTAAATAGTTATTTATTATACAAGGGGATACAGAAATTGTTTATTTACGAGTGAAAAGGTTAAGTTTACGAGTGACAAAGTCACAAGTGGACTTTTTTCACGAGTAGATAAAGAATCTTTATCAAAACGTCGTGTATAATATTTCGTTTTATTTTTGTACTCACCTACCACAATTTCTTGAATCTAAACAGTAGATAAAAATTACTTTATTTCACTAAACGATAAAAGACTACTTTATCTACTTAAATTAGTTGATAAAAGCACTCTTTAACATTGATTACAAAATAAAAAATATTTCTATGTATCTACAGTGTATCTCTGGATAGGTGAAACGACTCTTGTAAAAAAAATATCTCGATTTACATTTTGATTTTTGATGTTCAGCCCTGGTTGGTTAAAGATTAATTTCTAATATAATTTTAGTTTTGAAAAATCAAGTATGACTTGGAAATTTTCAAAAACACTATTTTTCTGTAGACTAAAGTGTTTATGTGGCAAATACGACAAAAAGTTATTAAGAAAAGTTGTTTAGAATCAACATTTAGGCTCCTATACCAAATTTTAAAATTATCGACCAACTTGATCTTCATTTTTTTTTTCAAAGATTGCTTTATATTAACAGACACGGCAAAAAGTTATTTAGTACATATCTAATAATAATCTAAATGTATTTTTTTTATTGTAATAAAAGAACTGTTAAAAATAAAAATTTTTGATTAGTGAAATAACATCCGTTGATAAAAAGCAATTATCTTGAAAAAAAAATAAATAAAAAATCATAGCCGATGATTTTAAAATTTAGTATAGGGCCTAGATGTTGATTCTAAACAACTTTTTGTAATAACTTTTCGTCGTATATGCCACACAAAAAGTACTTTACAAAAAAAAATAGGTTTTTTAAAAATTTCCAATGCAAAAGGGTTTTTCAAAACCTAAAATTATCTATGTTAGAAATTAGTTTTTAACCAAACAGGTCTCAACCATAAAAAATAAAAATTAAAATCAAGAACTTTTTATCTTCTACAAGAGTCGTTTCATCTATCCGGTATATTGTATTATAGCAGTATTTTTCTAAATTGTCATTTTAATTACAAATTTAAATTGGGTAAAAACGTAGTATTTTTACACAATTCAATTTTTTTAATTACAAAGGTCCCACATTGCGGAAAAAACTAAACGAGAAAATAGAGGTAACGAGGTAACAAGGTAAAAAAAATAATACTGAAGTGAATAATGCAATCGCTACAAACCATTAAAATTTTCATAGTTTTAATATTTTTGTTTGAAAGTTCCATTATAGTTTTTTTGAAAAAAAAAGAGTGAACATCATGATAAAATCAATAAAAGTAATTAAAATCAAATCTTGCAACTTTGTAGATTTTATTAAAAAGAACATAAAAGTGTACTTGAAATGATTTGTGTTCGAAAATACCTTTGAAGAGCTTTGACAAAATCCTCCGAAATTGCTTTCGACTCAGTGTGAACGTAACCGCGTTTAAATATTTCAAATCTCTTCGGGTTATCAAATTTAAAATTGGCAATTTATAAAAATAATTAAGCGATTAATTAAAAATCAATCGGGACACTTAATAAAGTGGTCCATAAGCGCTGGTTTTATCAGTCCACAACCGCCTCACATGCAAATCAACAAAACCCATTTGTCGATGCTAAAACTCTGGCCATAAACAGTCGTTAATACTTTTGGTTCCTGTTTTCGTGTTGATGACACCATAAAATACCGAAATTAATTTCTAGCGTGTAATTAATGGTGAAAGTTTTTTAACATTCCCCTGGCACGGGTTACGATTTGGTCGGAGGATCAAGGGCTCTTCCTGACCTTTAGCGTCATTGACCAGATGTTACCTCCTCTAATGAAAATATAATTCGGGCTTTGTGTCTACCTGGGGCAGACCGTAATAGATACATTACTCCAAATTGATACTTCAACGCGATTTTTCGGGTAATTAGTCGCAAACGGCCAGGAATTGGGTTAAAAATTCGCAGGGGGATTTGTTCGTTTCCATTTCCGCGGAGATTGAATAAGAAGAACATTACAATGGGTTATTAACTTATTAGGTAGAAGCGCGTCAGCGGGACGTTTCACAAAGCGCAGAACCCCTCAATTAATTAACAATAGCAAGAAAAGGCAGCTACAATGCTTTCTAAAAGATTAAGGATTGGAGCCAATTTGGAGATGTCAGTTTTTCTACCCTCGCTCCAGGTATATTGGAAGTAAACTTCTACAGACAGTCGATAACATCTTACTGCGCTCCACAGCTGACAGACGTGATAATTGCTGTGAACTGAACACAAAAAGAAATCACGAGCAAAACAAAAATATGTTTATAACGTAACAGATGGTTTAACAAATGGATGATAGAGCTTAACAAATCTATCTGCCTACTTTTGGCCAACTGTTGATTTCCGGATGACAGAAGACAGAATTTAGACGACGTGCCGGTAATGGGAGGAGGAAATCAAACATTACGGCTTAAATGCCTCATTATCTCGATAAACGATTGAAAAAAAAAATTAAAACTTATCAAATCGTTTGAATTTAACGATTCTGAGAGCGTTAATGAATGTATTACAATTTATTATTTACATAATATTACAATCACATTCACTATTAAGTGTAATTATCTGTAATTCATTTGATTTATGTTGATTGAAATATTTCTTTGATAATTATTGCTAGAAAAATTATTTATTAATAAGTATTGAGTAATGTGCACTTTATATTATATTTGTAAATGAAGAAATTGCAAATACTAAAAGAAAAAGCAGAACTTTCTGCATCATCCCTGGCGGGGATCGAACCCACGACCTTTGGATTAGAAGTCCAACGCGCTATCCTCTGCGCCACAGGGACGGTATTTTGATAAATCTTACAGCGTGAAAAATGTAAACAGTGATGATCAGATGAAGAGTAAATTTAAATTATTTCAATTCTTTTAGGAATTGGTAAAATTATACTTAAAATAAAATTTCATTTATTTACTGATCAAGATAAAAATTAGAAATATGATCCTTTGTAATTGCTTTTATCAATTTTGATAAACAATAAAGTGAAGGTATTGTTATTTGTTAATCTAAAAATATGTACATATAAACATAAAACAACAAAGAATAAATTTGATATCTATAGATCTATAATGATATCAGTGTTTTTTTCTCGAATATTGCAACATATTGAAAGTTTATTTATGATTGTTATCAAAAGCATTGGAATATTTTTAGACAAAGAACAAAAATTCTGTCTAAAAAGGTTCGATATTTGAATAACAAATTGAATTAAATTTAAAATTCAAGCTTTTTGAAGTATTTCGTATATGGTTAAAGTTGTCAATATGTGTATGCAACTCAGATTTACAAATTAAGTATAATTTTTACTCCAAATTTTTTGAACAATTTAGTATATTTAACATTTATTGTTTATTTACTAAGTTAAGAAAACTGTAAACACAATATTTTTACCAAATTAGTACCAAAATAGTTATTTTTTGTATATGCTCCCGAAAACAGCTGTTTTAGGGACCCATTTAAGTCCCTAAAATGAGTCTTTTCCGGACTCAATACGTACGCAAAACGGTTATTTTAGGTACTCAGACCCCAAAAACTGTTTTTGCGGACTAAAAAATAAAATTGGTTACTATGGTATTTTAACTATTTAACTATTTAATTATTAACTATTTGTTAACCTAAAAATACATATAAAGATAAAACAACAAAGATCAAATTCGATATCTATAATGATATCACTGTTTTTTTTAATATACGAGTACATATACTCGCATATTCGCAACATATTGAATATTTATTTATGATTGTTGTTAAAACATTCGAAAATTTTTAGACAAAGAACAAACATTCTGTCGAAATTTAAATAACAAATTGAATTAAATTCAAATTTCAAGCTTTTTGAAGTAATTATGTTAAAGTTGTCAATATGTGTGATGTGCAACTCAGATTTACAAATTAGGTATACCTAATTACCTAATTACTATTTACTTCAGATTTTTTGGACAATTGAGTATACAGGGTGTTCGGTCCAAGTCGCCCCAGCCGATAACACCTAAACTTACTTTTTTTTTTCAAAAAGTAAATTTCAAATAATACTATTCATTCCTGGCTTTCTTAGTAAGTGCATCAACTTTTTTTGGCACATCCGGTGTAGCCGGAAATGCTACCAAATTTAGTTTTTCAAATCCAACACCTATGTTTTTTTTGCTTAAAACAATAATAATTGGCATGAAAAATACGGTAAACAACTATTTATTGCATTTTACTTTACATAATGCACTCAGAAAACAACTTAAATTTTTGAATTTTATTAGCAAATTTTGCAACGTAGGCGGATTTTACTTGTCAAGGTATTTATACAAAAAGCAATATGCTTGGATACCGTTTAATTGTTATTTTGACAAAGCCTAATTTGTCAATAAATCTTATTAATATCTTTAATAATGGATGATATTAATTACGACGAATTGGTAGATCAGTTTGAAGTGTTTTTTAAGTGCAAAAAAAATAGAGCGGAAGCTGAAAGACAGTATAGAGAAAAATACCCAAATAGAGTTCACCCAAATCTTTGGAAATTTAGTCGAATTGAAAAACAAATGAGACGAATAGATTCGCTTCTTAAAACTAAAAAACCTGTGGTTCTACTAAGAACCACAGGTTTACTAAAAGAACAAGAAAATAGAAATCTGAATGTTCTGTTATCAGTCGAAGAAAATCCAAGAGTTTTTATAAGAGAACTCGCTCATCAACTGACAAATTAGATTTGTCAAACCAACAATTAAATTTTATCCAAGTACTTTTTTATTCACACCTTTCCTTTAAAATTAAAAATCAGGCGACGCGACCTTCTTTATAAAATTATAAGATTTATTATTGCATTGTGTTACGCAAAATGTAATAAATAGGGTTTACCGTATTTTTCAGGACAATTATTATTGTTTCGAGGAAAAAACATAGGTGTTCTATTTGAAAAACCAAATTGGTAGCATTTTCGGCAATTTATTTATTTATTATTTATTTACTAAATTAAGAAAACTGTAAACACAATATTTTTACCAAATTAGTACCAAAAAGAATAATAGATAGATAAACAAAAATAGTTTTTGGAAATAAAACTATAATGCTAAAAAAATAAAAAATGTGCAAACAACTAAATCTAGGTTTTACCCTCAGTATTTCAGAAAATAAATACATATAAACTTGCAAAAAATCTGACTGGATTCTTTTCTATTCTTTTGACACCTATTACTAGTTAATTTTTGTTCAACTACTTACTAAAGTCACCCTGTATATTATGTAAAATGCTGCAAATATGTATAGTTCAAAGAGTAAAGTTTTTTTTTTTGAAGGTAATTAATTGTTTCTGTTATTTTTTTCTATTATAACAATTTTTTGAACCTAAATACTGGTATTAAAAAAAATTGTTTGCAATCAAAACCCCAGATTTTAATAATCGATTAAAGTTAAAAGATGAAATATGTATGTATAGTAAAATCGTTTTCCTAAGACCTACTAAAAATTTTATTATTTTTAAGTTAAATGCGGTAAGAGTAAACCACAGGGTAAACAAATCATAAATTAGTGGAACCCACCCGAACCCAGAAACCAAGGAAACATGTCAGTTTTTAACAGGGCCGGATTACGTACTTTCTTTTTGTCTAAAATACTTAAAATATTTTAATAAGTTTTGATGCAGTTGTTATTATTAAAAGTATTTTAAGAAACTTAAAAAAGCCAGGTGGTTATTTACAAGTTGTTATTAAATAAAGCTGATTTTTTTTTAATAGCTTGGTAAAACTCTATCACTACTTTATTCTAGTGGGTGCAGCAACACTTGCAGAGGAACGTGTCATTTATGGAGGGTTACAAATTCAAGCCATTGTTTGGTTAATCCCTTATGTGTCATAAAATTTTTAGTAGGTCTTACGAAAACGATTTTTCTTTACATACTCGCATATTTGGAATTTGTGTTGTGCATAATTAAATACTTTGCAAATTTTGGTCGAAATGCTTGTTATAAAATCTGATTAAAAATCCGTTTCGAAGAAATCGCTCCCGATACCTGCCCTCCAATAACCTATTCTACGTTTCAATTTCCGCCAAGTTCTTGATGGCACCGACTCGATTTTCGATGCCCTGCAGAGGCTAAAACAAGCCGAACAAACTGAAACAACTTAATTTCGAGAACGCCTCGAATAAAATAGCAGAGAAGAACTAATTTACATCTGTAATATGACAGCCGACAAAAATCCCGAAGAGTTGGAGCCTTTTCGAAAGTTGGCGGTAATTTATTGCTAATTTGCATATCATTATTACGTTTATTACAGTACTCAACATAATAAATAACGGCCCATTCGGGCCTCGGAAGTTTCCAGCACGAGTTGTTTATGTCCGGAATTGCTTTTGCTAATTAATGTTTATCAACTGCTCAAAAACAATGAGAAACTTCTCGGGGTTGTTTGTTTTGTGGTCATTTGAGGTGATTATTTGACGGAGTGCCGAAGTGACGCTCGAAATTTGGTAAGTAGTTGATAATTCGAAGACAAACAATGCCCTCGTGAGGCTGGATCACACGGTGGTGAAGAAGTATTCTGTGCGGTTGGGAAAAGGCAAACACATTATAACGCACTTTAAAACAACTTAAGCCTAGGTAAATATCAAAATCCCAATGCCAGAATCAATAAACTTGAGTAATCTAGATTCATATCTGTAAGCCGATACAGCAGTTGACTTTGTTTGGGCCAAGAGATATATTACACATCTTTGCCTCACTCACCCTCAGGTAGGGACTGGTTTCGGTTTCTACCTGAAACGCATATTCTCCTTGGGTGATTATGTGGCGGTATAAACGAGCCGCCGTTGCTATTAAACGAAGATTAGCTAATGCAGATCCTTCACGTAGAATAATTAATCGAGCACAAAACTCCGACACCGACTCAGAAATCTTGATTATGTAGTTTTATGGCAGTTTCCAACTCGGTTTAATCAAATAATTGTTAACAATGCAAGTCGTCTCGATAAGATAGAATTCTGCTTGAAGAAACGTATTTTATCACAATGGCTAAACACGAACCCACCCACCACCACTGCTAAAAAGGCGAAAAATATACATTTCAAAGTATTGAGTTACTCGACTTCGTGGTAATTTCGTGAGGTGGAAATTCAAAACTTCACGACTACGAGAAATGAAAATTGAATAAATGATGAATTTTAATCTTTACAATCAATTTTCGCCACGACATAAAAGAACAATTTTCAGACGTGGAGATGGAGGTTTTGCGGAAGAGAAGCGTTCGAAATTCAACTAAAAAATTCAATTTTACCGAAATTAATAAGAAAACTTTCATATTACATTTTAATGTCCTAATAAAATTGTTAGATACCTAAATAAAAAATGCATTTTATAAACACACAGATAATATTTTAATAAAATATATGTAAAAAAATATCCACATAATTATTTTATTAATTTTGGGTTTAAGACAAAAATGGTTTGTACGGGGAAATTTTCTAGATCCTTTTACATTAGATACTGATTTTTGAAGTGATTTAGAATTTTATATTTTTTTTGATCGGTATTTTCAAAATTTTGCCCATTTAGTGTAACTTTTTTATTTGTTGCAATATTTTCTTGAGAAAATTAGCATCAGAACAATTGATCCTTCTGCTTTAACAAACAAACTTAAAATTTTGCCTCGAAGTTATAGTTTTTCAAAAAAAAAAAAATATATATATATATAGAAAATTTGGTGGCAAAAAAACTTCGAGGCTATTTTGACAGTACCTTTAATTACGCTGAAAATCATAGTTATGCTAGACTCGGGGGTACTTGGAGACTTTAGAACTAAAAATATGTAATATATGATGTAAATAAACTTTATTAAACTCATTAAACATAAAACATAAAATAGGTATATACAGAGTGTCCGAGAGAGTTGAAAAAGTCCATTAGTGGCCTTTAAATGGTAAGATTTAAAAAAATGAATACGACATTGATAGATACTAATCTAGTGCATTACCTAAAATTATTTTCAACCATACAGCATGTCCCAAAAATAAGTTACGATACAAACTTGTGTTTTTTTATTGAAACACCGTATGTTTCTTGGCATTTTTGGATGTAGTCTTTTATAATAATGTTTTTATGTTAAACTTTTATTAGTCGATTTCGCTTAGTTTTAGAATTAAAACATTTTTACGAAAACATGCACTTTTTAAAAATTTATTATACAAAAACTAAGACAGCTAGAACACATTTTTTCCCACTTTTACTAAAAAGAAAGTACAGAATTTAATGCTGTAGCAGTTTTTTAATGTTTTGCATTTACAAAGATTAAAAATTAAGAAGTTTATCAAAAGTTAAATAACTTAAAAAAATTGAATGGAACACCCTGTTTTGCTGTTTTGTAAAAGTCGTTATAAATACTGAAATTTGAATTATTTTATTGTAAAAATAGAGAATAATGGATTCAGTTTAACACAAATGTGATTATTACGTGATATTTCTTGCATCTCATGTGCAATTGTGCACTTTTTGGCTACTAAAACAATAGTACATATTATGTAATTATTTTTTTAATGTTTAACGTTAAATATCTTTTTGGTTATTGATTATAAACATCTAAAAATAAATAATTTTAGAAAGACAATTTAATAATCTTCTAAATGCAAAAACAATAAATAGGGTGTTCCATTTAAAGTTTTTAAGTTATTGAACTTTTAACAAACGCCTTCATTTTTTTATCTTTGCAACCTTATTGTTTGTACCTTTTTCTTTGCGGTAGTAAAAAATAATATTTCTNAATTAGAGTTAGGCCTTCCACTTTGTCTTTTGCTTTTCTTGTTTTTATTTTCTCTTTGTCGTCTGTTCTTGTTCCTTTTGTTTCTCCTTGCGGTATAAAAAATAATATTTCTAGATGTCTTAGTTTTTGTATAATAAATTTTTAAAAAGTGCATGTTTTCGTCAAAAAAAACGTCTTATTTTAAAAACTAAGCAAAATCGACCAATAAAAGTTTAGCTTAAAACATTGTCATAAAAATCTACATCCAAAAACGCTAAGAAACATATGGTGTTTTATTTAAAGAAACACAAGTTTGTATTGTAATTTACTTTTGAAACACGCTGTATAGTTGAAAATAATTTTAGGCGATGGACTAGATTATTGTCTATCAATGTCCTATATATTTTTTTTTAATTTTACCATTTAAAGGTCACGAATGGACTTTTTCAACTCGCTGGGACACCCTGTATTTTCATAAAAAAAAATAAATAAGTTATGGCTTTTAAATCGCATAAAAATAAAATAAACATAATTTCGGTAAGTACCTATACTGAAAATTAAACAAAAATTAGTAGCCCTATAAAAAAAAGTAATTTTACGGTACCTTTAGAAACTACATTTTCAATGTTCTTTTGGGTTTTTCGACGCCAATCGAACCTATAGTTACAACATTTCAATTTTTGCATATATTTTATCGGAATTGACGACAGTCGAGGCCCAGATTACAGTTTTACACTTTATTTTATTATTACTTATTAAAATTCATAACTCAAAACGTAATAAAAAAAGAATTTAAGTTTCGATTCAACCTAACTCGGGTCATTGTTGCTGGTGTTTCAAGCTTACTTTCTCGTTGACATCCTGTATAATTTTATGACATAATTTATAACGTCAAATATCATTAGGTAAAATACAAAGTAAAAATTAAACTGTCGAATTAAATGATATATTAAAAGCATGCTGGTAATTAAATTTAATGAGCACAGCTAAAATAATAAATGTTTAAATTTATTGACTTCATAAATTTAAAACAGTAAAGTTGAATTAAATTTTTTTAAATAAATTTTATTGAACTTGTAATTAAATACCAGCAGAAAATTATTGGTAATTATTTGTACCCAATTGAATTGCTTACATTGATCACAAAAAGATTGATTTTATTAATTAAAAAAAACACGAATTTGTGTTATGCTTGAAAAGAGTTTGCCAACAAAACTATTTCGTTGGTGGCATTTATGAATAACCGATATTTTGATTTGTGTTTAAAATACAAACGCTGATTCGATAAAAGCTCTACAGTATAAAATCGTTTTTTTGCTGGATTTTAATTATTGAATTTTGAAGTAATTTTGAATGAAGCTGTAAACTTCCATCCACCTCATCAAGCTTTTGCTTTCACCGTAAGAAACTAATTTCGTAAGGATGTTAAAATGTTATTAAATAGTCGTCAAAATTATTACCCTCGTAATATCTTCATTACCCACAAGTCCGCCACTGAAAGCAATTAATGCCATAAACCCAACCTGGAGATTCACTTTCTATGAACTATTATAGTAGCTCAACAATGACTCAATTTTACCACGGTCTGCTAGGCAAAGTGATCAATTTGGTTTATAATTATGTTGTCGTCTCTTCGACCAAATAAAGTCCTCAGAAGCGAACAAAACAGTTTACGATTGGAAACGTCGATCATAAGAATCGGTGTGAAACCACCGAGGAGTCAGTCACTCCGGCTTCTCTAATTTCTCCAAGTGTTGTGTATCAAATATCAAGGGTCGCGTAATACCAATCACATGGACCGATGAGCAGGAAGGTTATTATTTTGGGACCGACTAACTCGATTTGTATCAAAATAATCCCCTCGTGATGTTTATCAAATATGATTTTTATTCGGTGCACCGCTTTCATGCCAGAATGCTTGTAAAAGTGAACTACGCTTAGGCTGAGAAAGGGAGATAAAAACTTTACTAAGTTTTTACAGCTAGGGTTAGGGAGGGAAATATGTTCGCCCCCTAAGTATTTCCTGAGACGTGAAGAATTGCGTTAGTTCTGGATGTACGAAACATTAACGCAATAATGCAAATTTGATTTGACGGCATTGTCATCAAAAGGGGAAGATAAGAAAGAAGGGAGCGAGAGGGCAGAAATGTTTTGTGTCTACCGTTTGTTTTACTGCAAAAGTGCTCGGAGCTCACTCAACAAATTCTCAAAACAATTTCTTCATCTACGTGTAAATTTTACACTGAGACAATGACTTAAAATCGATTTTACCTTTTTTAACAAAATCTATCGTATACCAAATTTAAAAATTTTGTGATTTATCAAATAAATTTTACCCGAAAACGTCAAAAAAGTGACCACTTTTACTTTTATGACTAAATGTTACAAGAAAAATTTTACATTTCAGTTATGGAGTAAAAATTGTATTTTTGGGCTTAGGAGTTTTTACTTGTATCATCACATTTCATGTCTCATTCTTGTCTCTTTCGCTGCTTCAGCAATTTCTAGACAGGTACAGATAATTACCATTTGACATTTTGAACTACTAACTGCACTAATCATCCCCTAGTTAAATTAATAAACACTTGAAAATTTCAACACAAATTCCGATACTGATGCGTAATGTTTGTTTGTTTATTAGTTGCAAAGTGTCCTTCATTTACTTGCTAATTATAGCGTTTGAATACATTTGCGGATAAAATAGTATGTTATTCGGAGTAAAAGTGAGTTTTATTCCTAATGACATAATTATACAGGGTGTTAAAAAAGATTGTGAAATATTTAAGGAGGTAGTTTGGACCAAAATAAACAAAAAAGTCTTAATAAACATAGGTTCGCAAAATAACCGCTTCGGAGATATCAAATGTATATTTTTTTATATCCTGAATATTTTGAAAAAATGTGTCATTTTTTTATGATAGTCCCCAGTAAATAGCCTCGAGGAGCTGCAAATACCTTGACAGCAATGTCAACAAAT
Organism: Tribolium madens; assembly: GCF_015345945.1. Lineage (NCBI taxonomy): Eukaryota > Metazoa > Arthropoda > Insecta > Coleoptera > Tenebrionidae > Tribolium > Tribolium madens. The sequence goes on along the minus strand of NW_025401063.1, from coordinate 17,301,117 downwards.
CCAAGCCAATGATAACGGGATTTTAGAAAGAGTTGAATATCTTTCTGCGTGGAAATGGAGGGAGAGCACTTTAAACATCTTCTGTTAAGTTGATTTTTGTATTTACTATTTCTCTTTTTTTGTTTGAACAGATTGCAAAAACAAATAATCTTCGAAACCGTTACTTTGGGGACCCACGTTTATTAAAACTTTTTTGTTTGTTGTGGTCCATACTATTACCTTCTGAAATATTTTACAATCTTATTTTAACACCCTGTATACATACCATTATTGGTACTTAGTGAAAATGTTAACTAAAAATATACCTAGAAGCGGTTTTACATATTATTACATTTTTTCTTGAAAAACACACTTATTTAGTTATGAGTAATAAATTTATTTGTGCGTACAGATCAATGCAAACAGCAAATTCACATTTTACTACTTCTTATTGGATCCTCTTGGTATGATGAACAAAAACACAATAAATATACCATTATTAAATGTACTATTGAGCATTTCCTCGAAATTTTAAACAACCGTTTGGAAAGTATTAATTTCACTTGTGAAAAAAAAAGAAGAAGGAAAGTTACCATTTTTTAGTATCATTTTAAGTATAGAAAAATTGTCAGTAATTCCACGACTTTTATCACAAGAGGTTTAAGTAAAATTTACTAAAATTTTGACTTCCAAGTTGTTTACAACTCTGGCAGAAGTCTCAAAAGTTTTCTTGGTAATCCTAAAGATAAAGTGGGTCCTTTAGAAAAGTCGGGGATTTATGAAATTAATTGTAAAGATTGTGAACAAAAATATACAAACACGTCGATCAGTTAACACTAGGTTTAAAGAACACATAGCTCATTTAAGATATAACAGATTTGAAAAATCAAGTATGGCCCAACAAATTTTTGAAAAAGACCATTGAATCGATGAAACTAATGTAAAAATTATTAGAGTAGTCAATAATTGTAAATTTCTTGACGCTTTCGAGAGTCTTGAAATATTTATGCAATGTTTTCGTTCACATTTTACTACTTGTATTATTTCGTTTAAAAATGTTGCCATAAAAAGTATAAATAAACAACAAAAATTAATCAGTGAACAATTTCAAGTGCACAACGTATTCATGTTGAAGCTTTATTACAGTGAAATGCATAATTTCCAAAGAAAAAGAAGTTTGGAAATATCTCAACAACGAAAAAAAGAGGAGAAGAAGAAGTTACAGTATATATAAACAAAAATAGAGAAATTATAACATAATGGAACCCGAAGAAAGGAAAAAGTGTAGAATGAAAATATTGAAGAAAAGAAGAGCGTTCGGAGAGTACAGACGGAATTCAAAACGAGGAGTGGATATGAAAAACAGAATTACGAAATTTTAAAATAACAAACATAACATCAAATAAGGACAATGCAATGAACAATAGGAATTGATACTAGGCCCGATACATAAAAAAGAGGAAAAAAACAGACAAAGAGTTTGAATTATAAAGGAGTGAAAATGCTGGTTATGGTCTTCAAAATTTAGAGAATAAAAAACGTTTCAACGGACGAACAACCGGGATTTAGAACAGGAAAAAGGATTAGAGACAACGCGTTGTTCTTGTATATTTAAGGGCCGGGTTTAACAAGGTAAACAAGCGAAAACTGAGAATAAGTGAGAAAAAAGGTAGACGGTCAAGACAGCCCAGGTTTATTCTCAACGTTGATGACATTGTACTGATGAAAAATCTGAAAATCGGATTGAAGAAAATAATTCAATGTCTGGAAAAATACTTGGAGAGAAAAAAAAATAAAAAACGAAAGAGAGTGGTTATTGGAATGTACTACAGGAAAAGATAACAGAAAGATTGTATACATAAAAGAATTGGCGAGAAGTAGGTACTAACGGAATATTAGGACAGCAATTGAGTAAAAATGTAGATAAAAGATAACAAGTGAAAGAGTGAACAAGAGAAGTTAAAAGCAGTAAAAGAGAGATTCTAGACAAAATACATAGTGTTAGAAATAATAGAAGATAAAATAAAAGTAATAACAGGGCAAAGAACAATAAAAAAATACATATAGAAAAATTAGAAGTGCAAAAATGGGTTGTAGACAAAAAGTAGAACACAGTATAACAAAAGAAACGGGTATGTTGAGGGAAGTAAAGGCATAATTAGATAATGAGAGATGGAGATAGAGAAACAAGAAATAAAGCTCAAGGTAAATGAGTAGCGGGAGGAAAAAAAATGATTAAGAGATTCAAATGTGAAAATAAAGAAAATGCTGAATAAAAGAAGAAAAATAAAAGGATAGAATGTGTAGAAAAGGATAAGAGAAGATGGGTGCACCTGCTAACTTAATTCAAAGAACTGAGAGAAAAAGAGAGTGAAAGAGGATTACTAGACGAAGTAGAAGACAAGTTTGTGGAGAATCAGTAGAATATATTATTTTTTATTCTATTAAAATAAAACTTTTGTTAAGTTTAAAAAACAAGTAAAACTAAACATACAGGGCTTTCATTTCAAAAGGAGCCAGTCTCAATAACTTTTGACATTGAGTAAATGTATTTTTAAGCAAAAACTGGTCGATTAGGATAGCGAGGGGGAAGTTCAAAACCAACATTAGTTACATTTTAAGTTTCATCCTCTAGTCGCTAGCCACCCCTACTTTAAAATTTTAAAAGGCACCGCCAATTTTTTTGAAACATTTTTGCAAAGGGGGGAAAAAGCTTATCTAACCGTAAATAAAAAAATATTCTGTCGATTCGTTTTTGAGTTAGGGGTAGTTTTGTTTTTGAAATGTTTACTCCTAGTAGCCTTTGATTGAACTCAGTTTAATTTAAATAAAAAAATATGTCGATTCGGGTTGCGATGGGAGACTTCAACATAAAATACTTTTTAGGTTTCATTTCCTAATCGCAAGCCACCCTTACTTTAAAATTCTAAAAAGCACACCCCCACATAAAAAATATAATTCGAAAACGAAAACACAATTTTTTTTCATTTACGGTTAGATAATAAGCTTTTTCTCCTCTTTCCAAAAATGTTTCAAAAAGTTGGGGGTGCCTTTTAAAATTTTAAAGTAAGGGTGGTTGGTGACTTGGAATGAAACCTAAAACGTATTTTATGTTGGTTTTGAACTCTCCCATCACAACCCAAATCGACATATTTTTTATTTTTTATTTTTTTTTATATTTTATTTTTTATTTTTTAAATTAAATTGAGTTGAATCAAAGGCTACTTGGACAAAAAATTTCTTTTTGTTGCTCCTGTTTTAGGTTAATGGAATCAAAGCCAAATTATTTTCTTCAAAGCAAATAGTATATGTTTTTGGTGTTAAAACTACACCTACAAAGGGATGAAACGGGGTGAAAATCTTTGAAAGAGGGTTCTTTAAAAATAAAATTTTTACTTTTAACCTCGCTTTTTTTAGTGACAAATTTAGTTCCTTAATACGTAAAGCCTTTTTCACATTTAAGGCGCGGTTTACACAATCATGGCCTACTGTTATGCCAATTTCAATGAAATACATCAGGGCCGCCGCAAGAGGTTTCAACGCCTGCGTGCAAATTTGAATTTGGCGCCCCCTTTTTTTGTTAATAAAGTGTGGGTATTTCTTTGTACCTATAAAAAAATATTTATATTCACACAATTTTGTTAAGAATAAAAACTAAAGAAAATTTTTATTAAATTTGGTTATCAAGTGTCAATAAATCAAAGTAATTAATTAAAAAGTATTTAAAATGTTTTCTAAAGTTGTAAATAATCAAATAAGTTTTACATTGAAAATTTTACTTAAAAAAACTGTACTTTTCTAAATTTCATACTACCTATACAGTCCCGTTTAATCAAATTTGATAAGACCAAGAAGAGGACCAACGCTACGAAATAAAAATTCGGTTCAAGCGGAACAAAGAATTGATATATTTTTAAGCTTTTATTTGAATATTTTGTAAAATGAAATATTAGATTCTGAAGAAAATTTACACTTTTAAAACTCTGCATCATTTATTTTGTTTAAAATATCAACTCAAATTGTGATGAAAACAACTAATACGATTTTGTAACAAAGGCATGTAAAAAAGTTTCATGGGTAGTAGCAATATTCCAAGAATCATCTTCAAATATTTTCATCAGAGTATAAAAAAGATATGATACCGCAATTGTTTAAGTGCATCTACTCTGCTAGAAAAAAATTAAATTTCTTGAAATAAATTGAAAAAGTGATATAGTTTCATAGGAAACTTTAGTACTTGTCACTTGCCTCCGCCCCCCTAATTAGAGTACACAATTTGTAATATCACCAATAGATTCATTCAAATTACTTTAGATGTAATCTTTTGTATTTATGTCCACCGGTTACTGAGATAATGGAAAAAAAGATCTTTTAGCTTTTTTTTTGGCTCACTTAGGAATCATTTCTGAACATAGGTCTTTAGTTTTTTTTTTCTTCTTTTGACGTAGGAGACCTGCCCCCAAAATCTTTCAATATTTTTTCCGGACATCTGGACCTCCAGTATGATGACTTTCTCTGCATATTGTGTTGTAGTTTGTTTTAAATTATGTTTATGTATTTTAATTTTTTTGCATCTTTTGTTGTTTGAGTAATTCAATTTTTTTATTTATGATTTTATTAAAATTTGTTGCTCGTCTGGCGCCCCCTGGACCTGGCGCCCGCGTGCGCCGCACGCCCTGCACCCCCGCTTGTGGCGGCCCTGTTATACATAATCTTATTTTTTAAACAATTGCTTTGACAATCATTAGATTAATCAAGAACACGAGGTGTACACTACAACGAGTGAACAAAAACCATAAAACCTGATTTAGTTTTTAGTTTTCATTGTTGTTTTTAAAGAAAACTTTAGACAACAAATGACTTAATTTATAAAATCTATTGGAATGTGTTCTTCGTACTCTGTTAATTTTTTCGTAAAGTTGACAAAAAAGCTGATTCCATTCTCTGGTCACATTTGCTGATTCGGCATTTTGTTTTCCATTTTTATTGGTCTCGATTGTTGTAAAAAAAAATCGTTCGGTCACGGCCCCGTGTGAGAACAAAGATGCGTAAAAAGCTCCTTTGTGTCACTTAATCAAGGCGTTGAGTAGCGTTACGAATTTGGCAACTTCTTGCAGAAACGGAAAAGTTTAATAATCGCCGTCTTAATAATTCGATTCGATTCGTAAAGTGTCCGTTTTTGTTAGTGTTGGTTGGACTGAAAAGTGGTATCGGTTGAAGAGTGGCTTGGTGCAAGCAAAGACCGCCAGCCGTGACTTTATTTCCAGACATAATTAGTTGCGGCCCGTCGCAACGTCACGCGACTTGCCCCTCCTGTTCAATGCTGTGACATCTTCATCGTGATCTGGCTGACTGTGTGTCTGCCTTCATTAATCCAAAGTGTCTGTCCGATCTTTGATGTCGCGCACCAGATGTCGAGAGATAATCTCTCGCAGAAAACAAACTTGACGCCAAATTACCTATAAAATATTTTAGGCGAATTATCCTGAAACGAGAGTCGTTAAATTAATATTTTACAGCGACTCTTTCGATGGCGTGCTAAGAGACAAATGGAATCGAGAAAAATTTTGGGAGATTGTGATGGCGATATTCCGTAATTACGGAAGATTTACGTTTTTCCTTGATGTTTGACAGATGGTAATTACGCTGCAGTTGCAAGACTGCGTTTTAGTGCTGTGTTTCCGAAATAGCCCATTATGACGGCAAGTAACAGTTGAATTTCTAATTGGGAAAATTGAGCAAATTGTAACCTTTTTCGGAAACTTGAAAATACTACTACAGAATGAGCATTTATTATAAATTATAATTGGCTTTCTCATTGAAGATTATCATTTACAGATATATATATATATATATATATATACAGGCACTCTGCTTGAAGCTCATACTGGATATACAGTAAAAGGATGAGGAAAAATTATTTTTATATGTTTTCTCTACTTTGTTGACATTGTCAATGATAGGTTCATGATTTTCTCTCTACAGACACGTCTATTATAATTATCAGAGAAATGACAAAAAAATCGTATCATTATTTATGTCGTATAAGTAGGTTTTACATAATAAGGTCTGGTACGAGTAAATCGCAGAAATACATTGGTCTAAAAAGATAAAACTGTTTTTTCCTACTTTTTGTTTGTTCTTTTTATCGATGAAAATATTCCTTACGTTTACCATACTAAGATAATGTTTGAAAGTATATAAATACAAAAAAAAATATAAAAATATCCCACTAATAGAGTTAAAATATTAAAAAAAAATATTCAGGATGCGCCAGAACTCGTGCCCCAGAGAAAAATGCCATGTAAGATAAGATACCATGGAAAAAATGTTCTATCTATAAAAATATCGAAGTTATGAGAGTTTAAATTTTACACTTTGACACTATTTATTTCTGTTGGAAAAATAATTTTCCAATTTTTTTTGCTATAGGTTATTAGAAGAGGAAATAAGGAAGCTGTATCCTAAATTGTAACTCTGTTATTTGTGGCTTTTTTGGCAAAATTTTTGTAGCTTTACAAAAGAATTATAAAAAAACATACCAGGTAAATAAAAAATATAAAACCAAACGTTTTTTGCTTAAACTATTTATTTTTTGGAAAAAAATTGATGAATGATAAAGCACTATAAAAATGCGACGTTTCATCAAGAATAAGATTTTTCGAAATTTTCTTTTGTTTTTGAGTTCTGCAAAAATTTTAATTTCTTTAAATGACAACCCACTATAAAACTTTTTCTCATGAAAGTTATGATCTAAGGATTACAACAATAACAATCCACTTTATATTTAAATTTCTATTAATTTTTTTTATGTAAATTCCAATTTTGACAAAAAAATCGCATGATTCAAAAACAAAACAAAATTTCATTCTCATAATACGATCACATGTTTTATACAGGGTGCGCCAGAACTCACGCCCCAGAGAAAAATGCCATATAAGGTTAGATACTAGGAACAAGGAAAAAATGTTAAAAAAAATTATCTATAATAATTTCGAAGTTATGAGAGTTTAAATTTTGCACTTTAACTCTATTTATTTCTGTTGTAAAAATAATTTTCCAAGTTTTTTTGCTATTGGCTATTAAAAGAGGAAACAAGGAAGCTGTATTTTTAAATTGTAACTCTGTTCAATGTTATTTGTGGCTTTTATTGCCAAAATTTTTCCCTTTACTAAATAATTGTAAAAAAACATATACAAGATCATCAGTATCCTTAAATAGATATAAAAAAATGTCAAATGTAATAAAATAAATGTCAAAATTTTTTGACAGATAGAATTTTTTTTTTCATGTACCTTACTTGAAAATTTTCTCTGGGGCGCGAGTTCTGGCGCAGCCTGTATTATCCTTTGATTTATATTACTTATTACTTTCTGGATTCAAATATTAAAAAAAAAACACGCTTAGTTCCATACTTTATATTCACCTTGTATAGGTACAAGATACAAAATGTTAAATGTCAAAAAATAAATGTCAAAATTTTTTGACAATTAATTTTTTTTTACATTTTTTCCATGTTTCTGGTATCTAATCTTATTTGAAAATTTTCTCTGGAGCACGAGTGCTGCTATAGTGTATCCTTGGATAGGTGAAACAACTCTAGTAAAAGATTAAAAAAATTAGATTTAAATTTTTATTTTTTGGGTTTATCCCTGCTTGGTAATATATAATTTGTAATATATTGTTATTTTTCAAAATTTAACTATGGCTTGGAAATTTTTAAAAACATATTTTTCTGTAGAATGCTTTTTATGTGGCAAATTCAACAAAAAGTTATTAAGAAAAGTTGTTTAGAATAAATATCTAAGCCCCTACACTAAATTTCAAAAACATCAGCCAACTATGATTTCTATTTTTTTTTCCGTGATAGTTATGCTTTTTTAGTAACGGATACCTACGTTAAAAAGATATTTACTAGTAATAATTTAGTTGTAAATTATCTATTTGTAATAAAAAAACTGTTAAAAATAAAATTCGTTAATTTGTGAAATAAACATAAAAAAATAAAAATTGTAGTTGACCGATGATTTTGAAATTTGGTACAGAGGCCTAAATATTGATTCTAAACAACTTTTCTTAATAACTTTTTGTCGTATTTGCCACATAAAATGCAATTTACTCTACAGTAAAATAACTTTTTTTTTCCAAAGCACACTTGATTTTTCAAAACTAAAATTATATTAAAAATTAGTCTTTAACTAAACAGCGCTAGACCCTAAAAAATGGAAGTTTAAATCATTTTTTTTTTATTTTTTAACAGAGTCGTTTCTGTTATCCCGGGGACACTGTAGTTTGAAAATTTGTAGAATGAGTGTTTCAAAAAGTCTTGTAAATTCTGTAAAAATTTTATTGTTACCTATTTACGTATTTTGAGCTGTTAAGAAAGCCATTATGGCTTTTAACAGCACGTGGGACGTACAACGTTTTTCGAGGTCCTAAATTACCATATTTAAAAAAAATAATTTTCATTTTCTGAAAACCCTACCCTACCCTGTGGTATGTATATTATTGACAGCTTGTTGAATGTTATTTGTACCATAACAACATGGAACGACGAAAAAACTATTAATTTCATAAACTTCCAGTCTAACTGAATATTTAATGAATAAAAAACTAGAGATGTATTGGAAATTTACGGAGCAGAATTTTTTGAAAAATTTATGATCCGAGCTTTCATTTTACATTTGTTTACATTTTGATTTTGAATAAATCATCTGTATTCAGACTGGAATTTCGAGTAATGGAGTCAGTTTATCCACGATTTCTTATTCTAAACAAAAAGAATCGATACCATTAGGAGCAACTTTCTGTTCAATCATTTATTCATATTTCCACGAAAACTGCTGTATAGTGCCAACATAAAAAGCTCTGTTCAAGCATGCACTACGCGAGCAAAGAGTAAGATAACATTTCGAATAAAAAATAATAGTGTCTCTAAAATGATTCTTACGAAAAAGCTATTTTCCGTATTCACAAAGGTTTATCTTTATGATAAACTCAACTTAAGAAAAAGTCTGATTTTTTATTGGCTTCGCTAAAAATGTCGATAGTTTCAGGCGTTCTCGTTACGGAAATAAGAGAAAGTCAACATAAATATAATCAATAGGCTGTATCAGTAGACCGCTTTAGGGGGTGTTTAGAAAATTGCTCTTTATTTAACTTACCTAAATGAGACACTTTAGTGTTCACGACATTCAAATCCTGAAAAAAATAAATCGTATTAATGGATGAATAAACTAGATTTTTTCTGTGAAATTCTTTAACTAATGTGTATTTTTATTTTCAAAAAAGTTCGATGATCACGTCGCGACAGTCAAGCCCACAACTAGCATTCTTTTAATAGTAAGAAATGCTTTCAGTAATGCCCCAGACGCGTTGCTTCCTTTAATTTAGACAAATGGAATTCCTGTCAAACGCTCTTGTAAAAAAAACTGTTTATTTTCTAATTATCAGCTAAAAGAACATTCAAATAAATCGCTGACTAAATTAAAATCGACTAAAATATTATTAACCCGCTAAAATTTTCAAGTATTTAACATGTGTACTGCGGGCAATAAATAACTTAGCGCCAGTTGAAAATAACTTAGCGGTGTTGTAAGATATGATGTTTCATTAGAGTTTTTTCGATTATCCGCTTCATTAGTACATGCACCAATAGGTCTGAAAAAATCAAAATAAAAGCAAGTTTTTGGTGTACAACACACGCTTGTCACTCGCCAAGTCAAACCGAAAGTAATTAGACACGCGTTTCTTGGAACTTGATGAATTTGTTCTGTTATTGCATCTGGAGCAAAATTTCTGGCTTATTTGACGTAAAACATTCGAAAGCATCTACAAATGATGATATATCTTGCGCACTTAATAACATTGCTCCAAAATTAAACAATTTTGTGTTTCAAAAGCACCAAAATTTTATTTTTGTCATTTACATTTTTATATCGTGCAGGGTCGTAAAATGGTTTGTTAACGTTTATTTTATTCCGACATTGCGTCAATATTGTATCTGCGACATAAATATTTCTCCCATTTCATTTTCATACGTCTTTTGGATTGCTGCTTTAGAAAAGGAAATTGATTTGGTTCGAATAATTTGTGGTAAAAGGACCATAAAGAATGTGAAAGACACTGGAAATACAAAAGAATATTTTAGGTGTAATATTCCCTCTACCTTTATATATAAGCCACTCGTTACCATAAAATTCATGTCAAAATGCTCCCTCTATAGCTGAATACATTTCCTCTGTATAAAATATTATACAGGGTCAGCTAAAAATGCTCAATTTTTTCATTATTTATACTTTGGATTTTTGTAAAATATTTCTCGTTTATCGTGTCGTGATTTATACCCGTTGTGCCTAGTCAATTCTGTTTGCAGATCGGATTAGAGCTAGTATTTGTATAAACTAGAACAAATCTATCGAATGATGTTAATATAATTGGCTCGAGTTGATAACACCGGTCCAATGCAATGAATCAAAAGTTATCTTGGCTTGACGTTATTTACTGGTGCATTGTTGGAAAAATGCTATCTGGGGGCTAAAAATAATTTGGCGAACGGTTGCAACGTCCATCCACGAGGGAATATTGATGAGTTTCATAATCACTTTATCTCAATGTACACACATCCGAAGCACAAAAAATGGCAAATTGCTCTAGTGTTGAATATCAAACACAGTGTGCAATATGTTGAAGTAAATAAATGAATTACGACAATGTGCGCCTCCCTGAGGGCTGTTTTGTGTGCCAAAACCACATGAACTTGTGACAACGACAGACGCGTCGAGCGGACATTTCATAATACCTGAACCGCAACTTAATTAACTGCTAACCAAATTTGACCCTTTACCTCACAGTTTTACTACTACTATACAAATAACTCTCCAATATCGGCCCCAATGACCCCAAACGCAATTTCAAAGTAACTTTTACAAGGACCAATTTCAGGAAATGAACGTATTTTCTATTTTAGTTCATCAGTATTTGCATTTGCATAGAAACAAGTAAAGTTTAAAGAAAAAAAAACACTTTATTAAAGCAATAAAAAAGTAAAGTCTGTTTTTTTTTAAATGGAAATTACCAAGTCAAAATTTTGGTGAAAAAATTGGTAGCAGCTTGTCTCCATAACCACAAATTTTGTTTGCTCTTTGTTTTTGTCCCTAGAAATTTTGTTAAAAAATTATGGTTATGTGTTCAGATGTTGTCAAAATTTTGACTTTTATGAATCTTGTGTGCCTGTTTGCTCTTTGAAAGCCCTATAATTGAATACCTGAGGACAGACATCATTACCTAAGGTCTAAAGACAGAATTCAGTGCTAATAATTTTGACAGAAACACACCGCAAGTAAGTACAATGTTGTGGTCAAAAATGAGATTCTTGCTACAAAAACTTTGAAGAAAAAGGATGTATATACAGAAAAAAGTTATTTAGCAAAAGATACAAGTAGGTATTATGATGATTGGCAATAAATTTTGTGTAATTTATTGAAATGAGCTCAAAGTTGATGCATTTTATAAATTCTTCTTCAGCTTTAGTTTCAAAATTGTTACTTTTTCTCGTTCCTCAAAAACGATGCATAAGACACTAATTTAATTGCGTTCTTTCTGAGGCTCTTTCTCATTCATGCTTATTTTGTATTCTTCTCAATTTTTTGATAAAAATTAAGAATGTTTAGCAAACCTGCATTACAAATTGCGTCTACATTTTACCGGGCCCTTTTTCAAACTTCCTGCTTGCGAACTATTCGTTTCCAAATTTCGAAAAACTGTACCGAATTTGTTTCTTTTTTGGTGTTTCGTATTTAAATTTTCTTGTGTTGACGTTTAATGACATTGTTTTCAAATGAATTCAAAAAACCGGAACTGCCAACTTCCTTTATTAAAATTACCATGAATGATTTTACTAGTGATGCCAACGTTAAGACTGTTTGGCATTTCCATTTAAAAAAAAACAGACTTTATGTATATAAAACACAAACTAACACTGAAATTAAAACACATACATTTTTCAAACTAAAGAAATAGGTAAATATCCACGACGACAATTTTTGGGTGAAATTT